>NC_059133.1:78640068-78958490 GCF_020740605.2 Lemur catta
CTAACATACATACTTTAATACTGTCTTCTTTCTTTCTTTCATTTCCTCTTCTTTTTTTTTTTTTTTAAAATTAAGGTACATCCTCACTAGATAATTCCAGTGAATGGTTGAGCTTTCTTAACACTTTTGAATTAATTTTTTCAAAGTTCTGTGTATTAACTCTTTATATTAGTTACCTTTTATTTGCAAATATAGCCTTATTTTGTATGCAGATACTAAAGTTATTCATAGTGGAACACACTATTGCCTAATGTAGCAATTTGTTAATTTAACACAGTTAAGTTTTTTAGAATGCACAGAATAGCACTTAAATGATAATATTCTTTAATTGTAATTATACTTTTTGAAAATAAAACTCTGAGGCTGATTTGTAAGGCTGTTAACAGATTGTACTTATAAAAAGGTAGTTACATATTAACAGGCTGTAGCCTATTTCTCTATATAGGCAAGCTTCCTGCTGTGAACTTTATTTGTATTTTTTCAATTATCTCTTTTTAAACTCAACTTTTTCCTTTCCTATTCTGATGCTCAAATCTCTTAACGTGTTTTTTTCCTCCTGGTGGGAATCTCATTTTTTGTCACCCAGAGGCATGCTGTTCTAACTGGCTAATTAAATAAGCAAGTGATAATCAATAGGGTTATTAGTATGGACATCATATTTAGAAATATTAGTGGCTAAAATAATTTTGAAAAATGTCATACAATATAAAATTTCTTAATAATTTGTCCTGTGGTTATAATTGGTAATACATACAAAAATCTCAGTAAATCATTACTATTTGTTTACATTGAATTTGTATGGGTGAGTGTATCTGTAGTCACCCATGCATGATAGAGTATATCATGCAGACACAACATTGAATGTATTCTCCAAAGGAGATATATGTGATGTAACTGTACTCTCATACATAATCAGCTTTTTTTTTTTTTTTTGCCTTTTCAACTATTTGCAACTTTCATTGATTAAGCAGGTCATTTCTGTTGACTGCTAGTTTTTATTCTATTTGCTCTTCTGCAATAGATGAGTTTTCCTTTTCACTCAGACTTAGAAATATGAAAAGAAGATTTCTAAATTCCTTTATGAAATAGAGAACTTTGGTCTCGAGGACAAAAATAAGTGGCTTGGGGTTCATGCATTATAAAAGTTTTATGTGATTTTTTTTCTAATTTCATTGGTAGAGTCTTGTCCATCTTTTATTATTCTTTCCAACCTGTAGACTATTTTAACTTTAAGGAATATTCAAAACTTAAGTATCAGGATCAAAATTTAGATTTAGATTTGTATATGTCTGTATTATCAGCCCTAGAAATGAACATCGTCAATACTCTTAGACTAATAAACAGTTGTTAAATACTTAAGAAGTAGTAACAATTTCATTGTTAAAAAATGTGGAGGAGGTAGGGCAAATAGAACAGTAATTCTAAAAAGTAAAGAACTTGAAATATTTCATTTTTATTTTCAAGCGTCCCTGTCATAACTGATTATGGTTACTGAAAAACACAATTCTCAGGTGGGAGACGAATAGGTAAAGTATGTTCTAAAGAATTATTTGTAAGGAAAGTCTTTTATATCTTACTGTTTAGAGGAAACATAGCTGGCAACGTGGTTTAAGTGTTAGTAATAGCATTATTAGAATGAATGCCTGAACTCTCCTAAATTTTTTTAAGAAGTCAATGAATTTATATATTTTACTGAAAGTAAATAACGAATAATTGTGACTTAAGGTTATCTTTGAAAATAACACCTATTTTTTTATATTCTTAGAATGAAAATATTTAAAATACTGCCTTAAATTTCAATATCAGTTTGTTTATAGTGAATGAAAATAGCAATTTTTGATAGTTTATCAATTGTATATTCTATTTCTTTCTTTTTTATTTATATTGGTCCTATTTGATTGTAATGTAATAGTTTTATGACTAAACTACTTGTTATACTTTCTAATTGCTGTATGTTAGAGACTTAATTAAAAAGCAAGTGTAAGATGTTTGCTTAAGAAGACAGTCTGATAGTGTCTAGAAAGGAAAAAAAAAGTTGGGATTGAAGGTAGTGTGATGAAGCAAGTTAAGTTTATAGTATCATCTTGCTTCTCCAAAATTGGTGCAGATGACAGTATATTTTCTAGATGTTGAATGGAACACTGTAAGAGTAAAACCTGCAATAAAAATTAACTCTACTCTTTTACTTTTATGTTCCCATCAAATTTATTTCTGGTCATACTGATTAAGAATAAATTTTTGTTCTTATCAGAAAACTTTTAAGTGTTTTTCTAAAGAAAGAAAGAGACACCAGGTACTGTGAAAAACTAATTTGTAAAATTCCCATGAAAAACTACTGCTAGAGGTTTGTAAGAATATCTCTGACATTAGTGGTATTTTAGATACCTAAAGTTTGACCATAGCAATAAAATATTTATTATGTAGACAGATTTATTCAGCTTAATTAGAAACTTTTTTAAAACCATTGTGCTCATCAGTGATAAGTACATTCAGGTTAGCAGGCAACCTCTAGGTGTGAATTAAAGGACAGTTATGTGTTCACATTCTGTCACCTAATGACAACTATAAACCTGTAAGTTTGATGTTATGTTTTTAGGATGTTCTGATATCGGCCCTTGATCATTTTATTTATTTTCCATTTACTACTACTTTATAGAGGAAAAGGTGCCTCTATACCTGATTATAGATTTTAATTACCATCTCAATAATTTTCAAGCTAACTGAGCTAAGACATTGATTTGGAATGCAGCTTGCATGGGACAGTTTATAAACCACATTTCTGTCACACTCACACTGGAGTACTGTCCTAAAGACTTGGCAAGAGACCTGACTAATTACCAAGAACAATTAAGGGTTAAATGTCAGGTGGCATTGTGTACTGCTTAGTGTTTAGCAGGTTTGATAGATACAGAAATGTGCAAATATTATGATTACTTCACATATTGGTGTGTTCTTATCTATGTTTTTCAAATATAATAAGCACATGTTAAAGTATTTACCTGTTTTTAGGGAGCTTTTATCTAAAATCTGTACATGCATCATACATGAGAGGTAAATAATAAAACCCGTTCTGATTCTTAAGCATATTACTCCTCTATGGAGTTGGAAGCTATTTCATATGGATTATTCATAATGCATTTAGAAAGCAAAATTACATTCATGGGTAAAGTCTGATTTTTATTGTCTGTTCTTTCCACTATCAATTCTTTAGCCTCCTAATGAGTATATTGTATAATGCAGATGTGTATTATGTAGTCTGAACTCCTTTCTTTTAATAGATTAGTGAAATAAGTATAACTGATGGATTTTTTTCTTTCACAATTTGTTATTCTTTTATAATTTCAATGAGGTTAACCTACAGCATGAGAAATAAACCATTCTAAGTTTTTCTCTTGTAGTAACTCACATATACTTCCAATATGCCACGTCTCTGATTCAGATGATAGAAATCAGATAAAAATATCATCAAATATTTAAGCAAAGCTTGAAATGTCTTCTGTCCTAATGGAAAAATTCTGTTGAACAAGAAATAGACTGAAATATAGCAAAAATCTTCCTTCCTTCATTCATTCTGTCCTTCCTTCCTTTCCATTGATTGATGGCATCATCATTTATATGTAATATTTGAATGCTCTATAGATGAACCTGATCAAGTGATACTGGTAGAGTAGGAAAAATTTAAATTTAGACATATTTTAGGAGAATGCCTCCTATTCTTACATTTTATTCCACAACTGATAATGGTTCAAGAGAAGACCTTTTTATTCTTCCTGACCTCTGTGATTTCTCCTGCAATTTGGAAGCTGTTCTTCCTTTCTGTTAGTATTATCTATTCTTTTCTTTACTTACTAGTTGAGAGTTCATACATCTCTGGAAATACTGTGGCGTATGGTTCTGCTTGTCCAATAGGGGGGTGTTGCATTTCTCCACATTCAGTATCCTTTTCCTTTGGAGCCTGAGAGTAAAACCTCAGCAGTACTCCCTGCCTTTGCCAGCCTGAGGAGTCAGAGACTCAAAGTTGTTCCCAGCTCTTGCGCCTTCATTGTAGAGCTGCATTCTGCTCAGTGGGCTGCCGAGAAGGACCAGACCGAAACAAGATTTAGAAGAATTCTGGTGAGAACTGTTTATAGGGATATGGTATTTTAAAAGAATGTAGTAAACAAACAGAATTGTGGCATAAACAAAGATAATTAGCATAAACAATGTCGTTTTAGGACAGGTGGTTTAAAAAAACAAACAAAACAAAAAACCCAAATATGAACCCAATTTGAATGCTGCCAGTTTGGAACCACTGAACCTTAATCTGTACTTCATGAGAATTACCCAGGTTTGTTGATAAACTTGTTAACATGCATTTTCTATGTCTTTTGTGTCATTTTCTGGTCATTATGCCCTTTTGTCACCCAGCTTGAAAGTAATTAATCTATTACAAGGTAGTTTAAGGACTTTTTGCCCATAAAACATGATAGAAGGAAAATTAAAAACAAAAGGTTGTAGATGTTCATAGACATTTGAAATCAGTGTCAGACCTTAAATCAGTTCAGACCTGAACTCAGCTCATTGTATTGCAAACCTCTCTTTCTTTTATCTAAGTAATATTTTAGTCACTTGGCTAAATTTGTGTTAATGCATTTACTTTTGTCTTGCCTTAAATTTCAGAGGTTTTTGTTCCTTTTTTTTTTTTTTTTTGCTGTGGCTGAATCATTTGTGTTATGTGTTTATTTCTTAATGTTGCTTATTTCTTACTATTTTTCTCTGTGACTTAGTGAGGTGGTGCAGCAGTGTATAAATGTATCCGGTGATCATGCAATATGAGGATGCTAGTTATTGTGAACTATACTATCTAAATGTACTATGCCGTTGTGAAGAATTTTTTTTCGGAGACATTTAGGTTTATTACTAAATGATGTTTTCTCTTATTGCCTTGTACTGAAATGTTTTGACTTAAATGAAATGTGGAGTGCGGTGAACAGAAAGCTGTTTATTTTTCTTGCATTAAGGATCAAAGTTCTTTATTGAAGTTAAAAAGATTTTTCTCTTCGTTTTCTCATGGACAATGGGAACGAGGAATTCAAAGTGGGTATCTCTGTTATTCTGTGGCC
Source organism: Lemur catta (assembly GCF_020740605.2). Taxonomy (NCBI): domain Eukaryota; kingdom Metazoa; phylum Chordata; class Mammalia; order Primates; family Lemuridae; genus Lemur; species Lemur catta. The sequence continues at coordinate 78,645,171 of NC_059133.1, forward strand.
CTTCTCTTTGCTGAAATGAAAGCATTTGTGAATGAGTTTTGGTTTCTTGGAGTTATAAAAATGTGTGTAAACTAGTAAACCATGTCTCATTCATGTGCTATGGAGATTTCTCGTACTTCAGGGACAAAAATAATTTGGCTACTAACGAATTAGGGCTACCTGCCAGTGCCAACACATAGTGTAGGTAAGAGGAACACTATAAAGAAAAGCTTCTGGCAGCAAATCCGTTGAAACTTTCATATGTAACAGCGTTTCTATTTCTGCTCTTCACATCTTTGAAAGAAAGTGTGTTTTAGAAAAGAAAATGTTAAAAAACAGAAGATATGATCTTTCTTAAAAATGTATGTGTAGCTCCACTTTAATATTTCTCATTGTGGAGATGCATAGGGTTTTGTTATGTTCTATGCACACTTGCCTCCCCTACCCATCCCAATCATTTCTGTCACATTGAAACCTAAGAGTCAGATGCATTGAGAATAAATGTAACATTAAGAAATGAAATTCACTGCATGGAGCAAAAAGAGAAAAAGGTCTCAAAACCTTGTAAGATTTTGATATTGGCAGTTTAAGGGAATTAGATCGGCTGGGACACTGAGCAGCAATTTCATAAAGGATATGTCCTCTCATTTAGGACTTCAGGAACATTATTGAGAAAAGAAGGGAAAGAGTTAACTTGTGTTGCCTGTTGTTAATTTTTTAATGTAGTAGTAAAAGAAGACACAGACCCAAATCATGTTTTCTTGGCATATTTTTAATCAAAATCTATTTCAAAATGTAGTCAGTATTTACTACCTATTTTGGCTTTATTTTCTCTTTTTATATTAGTGAAGATTGAGATACCAAGGGGGTAGATTATTTGAGCACCGGTTGTAGAACTTTTGTAATGATCTTTGACTTACCATTTTAATCAATTTGATATTTACCCAATAAAATAGCATCCTAATGAAAAAGAAACACAGCATTGAAAATGAGAAATAATGCCTTCAGATGAGAGAACACAAAATGAAAAAAGTAATTATTTATGCTTAGTTTTTCATTTACGGTTAATATAGATTGCTTGACAAAGTTCTAAAACATTTTTATTCTAATTGTAGAGTTAAAATATTATTTGTTTGCCTAGAATTCTTCCTTTTGGTTATTTACCCTAGGCAAGAGTTTGTTGGGCAATGATTTACAAAGTCCAAAGACTTTTTTTTTCACTCCTCTCCTGATATCCCTTTGTTTTTTTTTCCCTTTTTTTTATTTGCTATTGAGTTTCATAATATGTTTGAAAAGAGGTTGCAGGAAGATGTCACATAAAATTAAGGTTAATATTTTCTTTCTTCTTTCTTATCTGTACTATAAGAGACCTCTGTTAAAGATTTGTTAGAATAATGTATAGCATTCCTATTATTTAGTGTAGAAAGGAATGAACTGGTGCTCAAACTATTGAATTTCTGATTCATTTACTAATTCAACTTTGACCTTGAATCTTAACTGATATTCAGATTCAGATTCTTTGTCATTTGTCTCACAGTATCATCAGGATGTGGAGAAAACTTTTATGCAAAATTCAAACTACCAATAATCAGAACACCTGGGAATGGAAAAAGAAGGATAATGAATGCTATTTCTGAGGGTAGAACTTCTGTTTCCCTCTAGTCGTAAGCATAGCTAGAATTTGGAAATAGAGGTAAAGGTATTGCTTTTAGAAACCTAAGAATTATGGGATATAAATATTGGTAGTATAATTATTTCTAAAAATCTTAGCATTACTAGAAAAATAAGATGGATCTAATTTTACCTATAAACAGTTTAAGAATATGTAATGTTTTATAAGCATTCTTCTAGAGAAATTAAAACATATCCAAAAGATCCTGACAGCGGTTTAAAGAATCAAAGTGAAGGAGCAGAATATTATTTGGACTTTTAAAAGATAATTGGGAGTCATTAACAGTTATGTGAAGGATTATTTTAGGGAATGTAATAGTTATATATATACATACAAAAGTTAGAAATTCAGGAGAAACTTTTTCACTTATAGACCAATTGATCTTTTGAATGAATCATACCAAATTCTGATGAAGCTGCAATTTTGGGAAGAAAATCTTGAAAAGAAGAAATATTTCATAGAAATACAAACATGGTTCATTTCCATTTCCTCATTTGCAACACAAAATCCTATGGCATGTGCTACAGAGAAAAATAGTATTTCAGCTTTAAAAACCTGAAGGAGGTATTTTGGTGCATATTTAATGGACAATTTGAATTGAAGAAGTTGGGTGAATCAAGGTATGCTTGAGTAACATTTGGGGATATTTGAGATTTCAGGCTGAGATAATGAGTAAGTTAAGTGTTAGAGGCGTAGGCATACATATCAAATGAACAGGTTTGTGTGTGTGTGTGTTTTAGTATTTCTCCTAAAAAATAAAATAATTTCCTCTTTTTGGTTAAGGTTTATACTTGCCAGTATCTTCACTGATTTTTCTGGAAGTGTAATGTAGTAGAAAGTGTTATTAGCTGGATGTAAGATCTCAAGTTCTAGTTCTTCTTACAAACTGAGAGCTCTTTGCGTCTTAGTATATGCATCTGTAGAAGAGAAGGTAGGGTAAATAATTTCTAAAATCTGTCAACTCTAAAATTTCATTACTTTGAACTACATTTGAAAGGTCCCTAACTCTTAACTCTAGTGATCAGAATCCTTGCATTTATGCAGCTATAAATTGTCTCCTACAAGCAGCCTTTACATATAGGGTCACTTCAGTTTACCTGTCAATGAGGTGTCATTGTGCAGGAACAAGCAACCATAGTATATCTTAGGAGTTTTCAATTTAAATATTATATGTAATTCTTATTTAGGATGAAGTGCCCCCAAGTTTGCTCTGAGCTGTTTGAAGTGTTTCAGAAGATCAGACTCACATTCTGTGTGCTTAAAACTCTCAGACATCAGATCATCACCCTTAACAATTACAAATATTGTAAAAGATAAATTATGCATTGCTTACTGAACAAGGCACTGTGGGGAAAAATGAAAAGCATGAGAGTAGCACTTTAGGTCAAAGAGCTGAAAGTCTGTTTATTTATAAGATAAGATAAAAGAAAAAAAAAGAAAGATTAGACAACAGAGCATTAGGACAACACGGAGGCTGTGGACAGTATATGCGTCTTTGTATGAATAAATAAAACATTGAGATGGAAAGTAACAAGGTCAACTAAGATTATAAACAGGTAGTCCAAAGAAAGATTTTGAGTGTTTCTCAAAATTAATTAAATAACCATTAGCATTAGCATCAGGCCAGCCACCTTGATATGCATTGCACAGTAGTTGCTGGTTGACAATTTCAAGAAGAGAAATGTTAAACCCTTTGAGGCAACAGAGTAGAGCACCAACCAATGAAAGATACATTAAAAAAAAAAAGCTATATTATAATGTTAATATCTTTTTATTTGGCAGATTGCATGCTTTTTTTTAACACACTGTTGGGGAAAAAAAGTGTAGTTATACCATGAGCAACATAGTCTGATTCCACATCTAAGCCTTCTGTATTATCTCTACTTTGAAAATATATCTATGTCTATGGTATCATGAAATCTTTGCATAAATTAGTTCAAGTTTAAAATATAGGTTCATATATTTGGGATAACATAGGAATTTGCTATTTTACAATTAATATTTGCATAATAATTATGATGCAGAGTTTTTAAAATTCTATTCCTGCCGCTTTTAATTCAGGAATAAAGAATATTACTTATTCTTCTTGTATAGATGTACAAATTGTAAGAAAAAAGAGAAAGAAAAGAACCTTACTGAACCAGAAGTACATTTAGAACTAGGACCAAAGAGAAATGTGCAAATATCCTACTGTTAAATCAGAAAGAAAATCTGGAAATCATCCAGTTGGGCAACTTACTGCTAATATATTTTATAATGCAGCATTCAGTTATATACAGAGTTGGCATATGTTCCTATGGTTTCTAAATTAAGAATTAAAACTTGGTAATGTATAAGTCCCTTAAATTATTTGGGTTTCAGCCATGCATCCATGAAATGGACTTAAAAATAAATATAAAATTATTTATTCCCCAATGCTAATGAGCCAGCTTAAACTTATGAAAATTTATAAAAATATTTGGATACCTCTGAATGCAAGCCACTGAATTCAGATTTTTTAAAACTAGGGTTAATTTTTGGCAAATGTTAAATGATCAGCATTTTAATTTTTTTTGATAACATACTAGTCAGATATTTGAAAATTATGTTAGCATATAAAATAATACCTGTAAGAAATTGGTTGACCTATTTTTTAGTTTTGTAGTTAATATAACTATAATCATTTTAAGTGCACTTATGCTTATTGATCCAAGGTAAGTTGTATAGTAGCAGTGCAGCTATAGTTTTCTCTTACGGCTTACTACTAATTAAATATCCTAAAAACACATCTCTTGTCATTTTAAATGTAGAATGTCTGATACACTAATAGTTGTTTTTTGCAAGTATCTATCAAGTATTTGAATAATTAATTTGCTGATTTAACATATTCCTTTGCTTTAAACTGTGCAAATTAAAGCTCATGTATTGGTGCATAATCATGAGAATGAGTTATTTTATAGAATAAATTATTGAACAACTAAAACAGTGATTTTTCTGTTAATGTAAAAAGGTCATTGCTTTTTAAAGTATTCTTTGTACAAATATTTTGAAAACTAGAATATATTAAATAATATATACAAATCCAGTACATTGTAGATTTTTATAGTACAAGCAAAATAAGAGGTTTTGCATTAGCTATATATTCTTTAGACTGTAAGTGAAGCTTAAGGAAATACATAGATTTCTTTTTATGGGCAGCTGTATAACAAGCAAACAAAATCACCCAAGAAACAGAACCCTTATTTTTGATATAAAATTGTTTTCGCTGATATAATCTGTTGAAAGTCAGAAGCCATCCAAAGTGCTGATACCAATTTAAGAAGATGATCTTTTGCCTTAATTATACATCTGGGAAATATTAGCTGAACATTTTGTGGAGAACAGTGAATACCTTAGTTGCCAGTTGTCTAAAATGCTGCTAATGATCGACATAGTGCCAGTGTTTTGATGGCTAAAACCTAGGCTGAATATGAATACAAAGAACACAGTTGGAAAAAAAAAGCGCACATATTATACAAAACAGATTTCAACCATCTGCTTGGCACTTAAGTTTGCGACTATAGGCGATATATGAAAGAGACCACTGTCCACGTTATGAATGGTATCACTTTTATTGGTACCTTAGAAAAACCATAGGGTTTTGAATGCATGTATAACCAATGATTTTCTTCAGCTGAATAATGAAAACAAGGGCCTCAGCCAAAATTTTGTCCCCCCCCCATAATCTCTTCTATGTCAGTCTTCTTGTCCTAGCAAAATGGGTTTCACAAATAAAGTAGATCTTAGTGCTACACCTCAGGATATTAAAAGATACCAGACAACACTAGGCAAGTGGCCCTTAGGATGAGAACCCCAGATGGTTATGAGATAAAATACTGTTTGCTTTAGGAATAGGTTATATTCCTGAGTCTGTTGCCCGAATACTATGGTGCATGTCAAATTAGCATGGAAGTTAATGGTCCAGAAGCACTTCTGAATTTAATGCTTTCCCATTTGTTCTGAATTTATAGTATTAATCAGAGCAGTACTGTTTCATCACTAGTTCAGTAAAGGAAAATCATCTATAGATGTTAAATTATAGGCAAAATCTAATTATTTGACCCATTTCATTTACCTAAAGGTGAGGGAGAAATCCAAAGTGCTCAATAGAAGAATATTGGTAAATATTACATACTAGAAGCTTTTACATTTGTAGAATAGTTGGTAAGAGCTATTATAGACTGTTCCTTAGCCCATAGTAGGCAAAAATGTACGTTTTTTATATTATATTTTCTTTAGCTGAAATGTATTTTGTGTTTTTAAATATTAGGAAAATTGAGCTATTAGAATGTGTTAGGTTATTGCTTTACCTAGGTTTTATGAATTGCAAAATATATATTGAGGCCTTCTTAGTGCTTGATGAAGAAGTATGTGATTTAGGAAAATATAAAGAAATGCTGTCAGAATCCCTCTATATTTGTACTTATTTCCAATATGGTAGACACTACCCACGTGTCATTATTGAACACTTGAAATGTGGCTAGTCTGAAATGAGATGTGCTGTAAGTATAAAGTACGCACTGGATTTCAAAGACTTAGGTTGCAAGAAAGAGTGTAAAATACCTTATTAAGGTTTTTATATGTTGATTATATGTGGAAATAATATTTGGGCATATTGGCACAAATAAAATATATTATTAAAATTATTTTCACTTGTTTCTTTTTATTTTCTTAATGTGGTTACTGGGAAATTTAAAATTACATGTGTGGCTCATATTTGTGGTTCACATTATATGTCTTTTGGACAGTGCTGCTTTATACCTTTCTGTGGATGGGGAAAATGAATACCTCTATCTGTATCTAGATTCTAGTAGTTCACAGCTCAGCAGGGTAACAATAAGTCAGAAAGACATAGGTTTTTATTAACTGTCTTCCTTCTTAGCTTTCTTCTATGAGAAGGTGAAATTTTATCCTTTTTTTAAAAGCCGTAGTAGTAACACTCACTGACACGGATATGTATATTATTTACTCCATGAATATTGTCACTTTATCCAAAATTCCATGGAGTTACAATGAAAATGAAGATGTTTGCTTAAGAATTGTATAAATTGTTTTAGAGATTATATGTTTGAAATGGGCAATTAGATTTACTTTTTGAAATGCCACTATGTGTGTCTTTAATTTCTCCATTGAACTTTAAAGAAGTTTGTGGTTGGGTAGAAATACCTTCAGCTCATGTATCCCAGCTGATACGTATAATTTCTTAAATTGACCCATAAGATGTGATCCAAGCTTTCACTATACATATGGAGATACACTTATAGAGATAGATATAAAGATAGAGCTAACATTCAGTATGTACTTATTATATGTTGCACACTCTGTTATCAATTGTTTTACATGCATTATTTCACTCTAGCCTCACAAAGTCTTGTTTTTTATGCCCATTTCACAAATGAAGAAAATGAAAAATAGGGAGAGTTGCCTAATTTCTCTCAGGAAATAACTGGCAGAGCTGGGATATAAACCCAGATGTTCCAACTCTAACCGTCACTCTTAGCCATCACATTATAGTATTGATCTAGATAATAAACTACTTCATAACTTTATAATCTTTTATTTATTTTAATAGGAGAAATTTCTTTCAACAAATATATTTTAAAACCCACAATTTTAGGTACTATTTTAGATGCTGAATAAATATCGAAAATGCAGACAGTATAAATGACATACCGCGATTGTGATATAAACTAATTTTTCTGAATGAATTAAGTCATTTATGGCACAAGGTGATAAGCTAGGAGGTGGTCCATATCCAGACAAATGGGCACTTACATAAAAGTTTTCTCATTAATAACTACTTGGAACTGTTTTTGAGAGATACTGACTTCCAATGTACATTATAGATGGAAATTTCTGACTGGGAGAAGTGTAAGTGTGTAATATTTCTCAAATTTTTTTTTTTTTTTTTTTTTTTTTTTTTTACAGTGAGCCACCTACCGAAATAATAATTTTACAGACAGGCAGTGTCTTTGCTCAAAAAGTTTATCTGATTAGTTTTTGGTAGCTCAGTGGGCAGAAAGCCTCTTTACTGTATAGTAATTTTTAAGTATGTCAGTGTTCATATCATATGGTGATATTAATATGGAAAACTTTGTCATGAATTGGTAAATAATAGTATAATTAATATGGTATTAATCCTTTAACTTGTGGTCTTGATGTACTAATTTTATTGGGTAGCAGGAAGGATATGGTAATTTTGAGTAGAATACTCAATTAGGTATGATAATAAAATAATTTGACTCGTAATATGATTGCAGGTTTATGGGAACAATAAGGCATTTAGGAATGGAAATAAATCTCATTGTTTTAGACCACTGGACTTTTCAGTTGTAGTACTAGATTAGTATACATTAGTGTAGGCTTGTAGTGATCCATGGATCTCTGTTTTAAGTCTTGATCTTTTAAGTGTTGTTCCATATGTAGGTATGTCTGAGGCTTCTGGTGCTTTCTTACATTTCTTGATACCTTACTAAGGAGGGGCATATGACTTTGTAGTCATAAGTGGACTTTGGAGTTAGACTGCTTAAATTTATTTTACAGTGGCACTGTTAGTTATGCAATCTTTGCAAGTTACATAAACTCTCCATGCCTTAATTTCTCCATCTCTGAAATGGGAATTATAGTAATTCCCATATTTAGGTCATTTTACTGCTTAAATAAGAAATCACATGTGACTTAGCACGTTTAGGAAGTATATATTATTATTTTTCTTTAAAGGATTTTAATCATTTAGAAGGAGTTCCAAGGATACTCCATATAATATGGCAGGTAACATTAGACTGCATATGGTTATATAAATATCAAGTACTTAGTAATTTATATTGAAGCCAGTCGTTTGTACAGGATTTACTGCAATTACAACTGCATCCTAAAAGGATGAAAAAATATTTAAAATATCATTTCATGTAACTACTTATACATGTATTTATAAGTATACATTTTAAACATATACATATATAGATCATATATGTGTATATTGTATATACATATATACATTTGTAAAACATATATGGTACATATATATGTATAATATATACAATGAGTGATTTTATGGTGTGAATATTGTGAATATGTGTTTGTATAAAGTAAAATGAAGGAAGAGAATTATTTCTAAAACTAAAACCTTGCCTGAGAATACATCTGAGTTACATTAGTTATAATGAGGTTCATGGTTATTATTTTCTGAAGAAAAGCTCACTGTTGTACTGGTAATCACAATTGTTTTGAGGGTCCTTGATATCTGAGGGAGTAATTTATTTTATGAATTCTTAAATTGTCTTCAATAGAAGTATTACAAAATTCAGAGGCATTCTTTACATTGCCATTTTTAGTTGAGACCAGATAAGAGAAAGAATATTGAATGATAACTTAGTGGAAGAAGGCATTTCTATAAGTAGCTAAACTAATGTTTGCCAGGTATGTAGATTTCTTGGTGAAGGGATACAGGCAGAGATCTAAGAAAAGGCTAACAAGTCCCTTAACAGTTATTACATCCAGGCTGTTGCTAAGAGATGAGGAACAATCAGTTCTGGACTGAGTTGTATTCTTGCCTAGATTGAGGGCCCTCCCACCTATGTCTTTAAAATTACTCCAGGTTTAGGAGTATATAGCAAAGCAAGAATTTTCCTCAGGAAACACTTTTGGATCTGCTCAAGTACCTGAAGAGCATCCCAGTGAGATCCTAGAGTTCAGCATAGTACAACATAGTAGGAGTTATGTTCATTTAAAGCATCTTAAAACTTTATATTATTCATTGTCCATTCTGATACATAAATATTATTTCTGCAGATTTTGAGCAGTACTTCATTTCATTGAGTCCTCCAGATTGATTTATCTTTGAAAGTCATCCTAAGTTAACTAAATGAATTAAATTAGGAGATAAGGTAATTTTATATGCTTTTACATGATTTAGTTGCACATCTACATTTAGAGTGATGTAGACATTCATTTAGAACACTTTAGTGAACACTTACTATTTGAATACCAGTAGTCCTCCCTTATCTGCAATGAATACGTTCTAAGACCCACAGTGAATCTCTGAAACCGTGGATAGTACTGAACTCAATACAGTATATGTTATGTTTTGTCAATTTGATAACTGAGATGGCTACTAAGTGACTAACATATACAGTGTGGATACACTGGACAAAGGGATGATTCACATCCATGGTGGGCCAGAGCAGGATTGCCCGAGATTCCATCATGCTACTCAGAAAGGTGCACAATTTAAAACTTATAAATTGTTTATTTCTGGAATTTTCCGTCTAATATTTTCAGACTGCAGTTGACTGTGGGTAACTGAAACTGTGGAAAGCAAAACCGCAGATAAGGAAGGACTACTGTAATTTGTCTGGCAGGGTAAAAGTACACATCAATGTGAATTAAAGGAGTGGGGGTAATACAGGAAAGAATGAAGAATAAAGAAGACATTTCACAATTTATCACTTTATCAATATGAGAAAATCATTTTAAAAATCCTTCTATCTTCCATTTGTAAACTAAAACTTTTCTTCAAAACGAATAGCTTTGATTTTGGCATAATTATTTTAGAATTGCTGTTTATGACAACATTTAGGCACTTATCAATCATGATGGCAAATCTAAGTCATTAGTCCAGAAGATTTTTGATTTTACATTAATTATAACTGAAAACATCCTGGTCATTTAAAAAATGTTACAGTTTATTCAGATATATAACCCTTCATTTTTCTGTCATTATTTAACTTCAAAAAACTCTATATGTACAGAAAAGTTGTTAGTACAATGAGCATCCATATATTATACTTTTCACTATTAACTTTGGCCTTTTTGCTTTCTCTCTTTATATTTTTTCTTTTTTTCTTTTCTGAAGAAAAGAAAGTGCGTTGAGGCTAACACTCCTAAAAACTAGGACATTCTCCTGTATAACCACAATAACATTAACATATGCAAGTAAGTTAACATAAATACAGTAATAGTATTTCACGTATAGTCAATATCCACATTTTTCTAATTGTTCTATTAATGCCTTCTATAGCTCTTTTATCTTTTTAAATCAAGGATCAATTAAGTCATCAGGTATTACATTTAGTTATCATGTATTTCTAGGTCTCCTTATATTGTACATAGTACTCTGCCACTCTTTGCCTTGAAATTGACATTGACATATTTGAAGAGTCTAGGCTACTTGTCTCATATAATGTCTTACAATCTGAATTTGTTTAATTGTATCCTCATGGATTAGAGCTTTTTCAGACAGTATTGGACATCATCTTTTTAAATATCACTTGAGATTATAATTAGATTTGTCAGAAGTGGGTACCTACCAAGTTCAGATTTTCGTGTACCACATACATGGAGACTTTTTTTTTTTTGGCTTAGAGTTAGAGATTTAATTTGAAATCAGAAAGCTATCTGAGCTATGGTGATTTGTCTTGCATAGAGCTGTTTGGCACTAGTTGATCTAGTTGAGGAAATAGGGCTTCCCTAGTCCAAGAAGTCATTGCAACTTATCTGTTAAAATCTACTCTAAAGATAGACATAATGCCAATTTTTTTTACAGGTAATAATCTAAAAATATTGATTACAAAGTCTGTGTACTAGCATGGCACTGCAAAAGTATATTTTGGTGGATTTCATACTTACAACTACAGTGTTCACACTTTTTGAGAAAATGCTAGATGACAACTACCTCAGGAAAAAAAATTGAACTATTCCTCATTCCTCATTCACCATTCTCACAAATTGAAAATCAGAAGTAATCTTGTTTAAAATTTTTAAAATATTTCACAAGTTTTGAAAACAATTAGAAGCAAGTACATGCTATTCTCTATAATAACTCTGCTATATTACTATTTTAAAAATATGTGTCAACTACTCTAACTACTTTATACCATGTGTCTCTATTAATAGAATTTGTCAGTTTGAAAATTGCCCCTATTTAGAGGTATAAACAGGCTGCACAGGCTCTAGAGTCAGATGACTCTATTCAGATCCAAGCTGTACATTTCACTAGCTGTGTGATATTGAGCTAATTACTTAACCTCTCTGAATTCCATTTTTGTCTTATATAAACTGATTATTTATGATTATTAAGTAATTGAATGGATATAAACTGTTTAAAATTGGACCATGGACATCGTAAGCACTAAATAAACAGTAGCTATTTTTATTGATGGTGAATTGTCAATATTTGGAGTAACTAAAGGGAATTCCTGAATGGCACTTAGAAGCTGGAACAGGTTTTTAAAGCAATAGTAAAATGTACATTCTTTCATGAAGTATTTATTGAATACCTGTATGTGCTAGACACTGCTAGCTTCTAGAGATTTAAAAATGAGGAGGACACATATGACTTTTGTCCTCATCAAGCTTATAGTGTATTAGGGGAGACAGACAATAAGCAAACAATTGCAATAAAGGCAAATGTGAAGGGGGAAGTAAGTTCAAGGTGTTATGGAAGAATACAAGGAGATGTATTCTTGTTCTGTGTGTTAGAGAGGGCCTTTTTCAGGAGGAGAGTGAGAATAAACATAAAGAATGGTGGAGTTTTCTAGACCTACACAGTCGCATGGGCCAGGATCGTGGGCTTGAGAGAAAGATTGTCTAATTTACAAGTCTGGTTCCACCATATGCAAAATGGGTTCCCTTGAGCAAGTTAACCTCTCTGTGTCTGCCTCAGTTTACTCATTTGTGAAGCAGAGATAAGAATAGTAGCTATCTCATAGGGTTATTTTGAGGAGTAAAAGAGATGTTCATGGACAACTAAGAACTATCCTTTTGAAATTTTAAGTACCCAATAACAGCTGCATTATCAGAGGGTTCAGCTTGTCCTAAGTCCTGATAACACTAGTGTAACCAAGGACCTAAAACACCTTCATTTATTTCTTAAATGTAAATTTCCTAGCTGCAAATTTCCTTCAGCTTTCGTCCTTCTTCCCCTGTAAATACACACAGAGCTTTCTTTTGTAGGTTTACATGAGTGTGATCTTCAAAACACAAGACAGAATATCAAGCTGAGCATATTTATATTTTTCCTTGGTGTATTAATAAAAATGGCATTTTGTGAGAGCAAAAAATAACCTGGCCAAATTGCTGCATTCAGGTAAATTTTAAATGGGTTTGAATGAATTAAAAATGAAGCCTTCTACAAGTGTTCTTGGAAAGTTTATGGAACAAAGTCTGCTTTACCAATGTGAACAATTTAGCCATTTTCTCTGCATGTTGCTCTCTTCCCCACATGACTCAGTAACGTAGTTACATTTATTGGTTGTTTACTTACTTTTAATGCCCTTCATTCCACTAAGGTTTGTGAGGGGTGAGAAAGGGAGCTCCAGAATGCATGGTTTGAATTGAAAAGAGACATTGTGTGGTCAGAATGAGGATGAGTGGAGAAATTGTAGGAACTTTGGTTTTGAACAGCCTGTTGATTGTCCCTTTTATTAAATGGAAACGCTAAAGAATGATTTAATTTGATTAAACTGTTAAAGTTGTTATTATCCTGTTCATTGATGGCGTCTGATAAACTTTAATGCTTTTATTTAACTGTAAGATTTCTAAATATAACATTTTCTGTTGGTTCAATACAAGCTGTCATGTTATGTTAGGTCTCAAAAATAGTAATTCTCAAAATTGTTTTCAAAGGTATTAGATATCATCAGGTAAAATCATATATGTTCATAAAAATTAAGAATTGTACAAATATAGATTGTACTTATCCTGACATATGCTATTTAATTATATACTCTATTGTGACTTTACTTATGAGCAGTTGGATTTTGTTTTGTTACAAAGGTTTTTTTTTTTTTTTTCTTTCACAGTGGGATTAATAATTTGAACAGCTAGAAGGTTCGTTTTCACTTTTTCTATATTGGATACTTATTGTCAAATGCTCAGACAAAGGCTAGCCCCATGATGTATGAACTTTGACTTGTACTTTGAAGGCCTCTGAATTTAATTGGCTATCTGATATTATTCAGCTCACAGCACAGAATTTTTTTATTAAGGCAAAAAATAAGGATGAGAGATAAATGAAGCTACATTATCTTTTATTAACAGTTTTTTAACTGACAGTGTTTAGTTTTACTTTTTTTGTTTTTCGTTTATATCATTACTCAATGTATATCTTAGTTTCCACAATGTAACATAATTTAAGATTTTATGTTAGCTTGTTGTTTTTACCTTTTTTTTTTTTTTTTGAGACAGGATTTTTACTGTCTCTGTTCCCCAGGCTGGAATGCAGTGGCATCATCACAGCTCACTGCAGCCTCAAACTCCTGGGTTTAAGCAATCCTCATGCCTCAGCCTCCTCTGTGGCTGGGACTACAGACACACACCACCATGCTCAGCCTATTTTTCTATTTTTTGTAGAGGCAGAGTCTTGCTGTGTTGCTCAGGCTGGTCTTAAACTCTTGGCTTCAAGTGATCCTCCTGCCTTAGCCTCCCAAAATGCCAGGATTACAGGTGTGAGCCACCGTGCCTGGCCTTGTTTTCTTTCTTTCTTTCTTTCTTTCTTTCTTTCTTTCTTTCTTTCTTTCTTTCTTTCTTTCTTTCTTTCTTTCTTTCCTTCCTTCCTTCCTTCCCTTCCCTTCCCTTCCCTTCCCTTTCCCTTTCCCTTTCCCTTTCCCTTTCCCTTTCCCTTTCCCTTTCCCTTTCTTTCTTTCTTTCCTTTCTTTCTTTTTTTTTGTTTTACCAATTTTAATGTAGAAATAATACATAACTTGAGGGAAATGGACCATTATTATTTAAGGAGTTGCTCTATGCAGGATAATTCAAATACTCTACTGATGTACTTTGAATTTCTACATGTAGTTGAAACACTACATTTTTAATGTGTAGCTTTTCTATGTTTTTATTTTGTTTTTTATGAGTCAAAATTTAAAAAGAGATTATCAAAAAACCCAATTAATTTATCATAATTTATATTTGTATATTATTTTAGTAATTATATTTATTTTCCATAAATTATTAATAGCTAATTAATTATGAATTGACAGTTTTTACATAGTAGTGGATAACAGAAATTAAACATCTATACGATGGGCACTTTTCTTTGAATTAACTGATTTTTAAGGGTCCACATTTTTACTTATTATCCATTACCTGATACCTTTCTTAGTTGTAAGACCTTGGATGCTTAAAGATCATTATCAGAATTATAACTACAATTTTGAAAAAATTAAAACCAGGTGTCTGTCCTACTTTATACAAGAGTGACCAACATTAATTTCCTTGTTTATAAATGGAATAAATAATGAAAATTTAAGGAATAATGTTTATATTCTTTTATAATAAATGCATAATTTTCTGTATTTTACTTAATATAATTTAATGATGAATAAACATGCATAAAATTATTTTTATAAGTTTAGAAATTCAGATATTTAATAATAATGTTAAACGTGAAAAATGCAGTACATCTTCCCAATGTCAGTTTGTTGGATTTTGATATTAGAGTTCTATTTCAGTTAAAGTATGACTTGTCAATTCCCATAAAATTCCTTGGCCACACACAAGGACTAAGCAATATTAAGGCCAGAAAAGAAAATCTACATTTCTGCCTCAAAGGGTCCTCTGCTAATAGATATTGAATCTCTGAGGTTTCAGTTTTCTTGGCTGCTTGGACTCACTGCAGATTCTGTGTTTTTCCTGGTACCTGGCCTTGCTGAGACTTCTTTGCTTTTCCTCTGTATTTTCTCTGGGCTGATTTGGCTTCCCTTCAGGTTTTGTTACCCTATTTCTCCTGGGAGACTTGCTGTAATCCAGTGTCCTCATCATTTGCCCAACAGATTTTCACTAGGGAGTTCCGTGACTGTTAGATACCATAGTTCCGTCCTCTCCGATTGCTCCTTGATGCTCTTATTACTTTAGAGTGCATTCCATGACCATCTAATGGATACTAAATCTTTTGGGTTCTGGAAAATGTAATGCCCTTTTAGAGACAAATGAATTTCAAGGTGAGCTTCTTTGTGACTTCGTGAGGATCTCTACGTTTTGTGGAATATGCAGTATCAACACACCAGAAGTTGTAAATAGAGTTTGGTTTGACTCATGACCTTTAAAGTATAAGTCACTTATAGCAGACTACCAATGGTTCTTAAAGACAAAGTGCAAGCAAACAGAAGTACTGTTTTTCAAGTTTGTTAAAGATAGATTTTAACATCATAGTTTTTTTCTTTGGGACGAAATACAGATTTTATAACTTGTCCTTAAAATATGATAGAGAGATTTGTAGGCATATATAACCTGTGAAGTAAATAGGAAAATAAAAATAACTGTTTGTCATGATCATCATCATTTTAATAAGGTGAAGTATTTTTCACTAATTATGAAAAGTATAGTTTCTCAAATGTTGGATCTTGTAGCCCTATTTAATGTATGTATGTATGTGTGTGTGTGTGTGTGTATATATATATATATATGTATGCATGTGAAATAAGAATGAAAGAGAGGGAAAGAAAGAGAAGAGGAGAAAAAGAAGTGACAACTAGGAGGCAAATAGAGAAAGTGATAAAAATGAGAGTGAGTGCCGTTAGTAAAATACTATTAATTCTTCACAGAAGTGATATACTTTCCAGTGGAAAGGATGACTTCTCTTTCTCTCAGAAGTAGAAGTTACCAGAGAACCAAGAAGGAGCCTCTCCCAGAGAGGTTATGTGGTTTATTTTAGGTGAATTTGAATGATTGCTATAATGACAAAGAAGTTTGCTAATTTATAAGAATTTTTGGTAACATAGATGCATATGATTCATACTATAATCCTTTTGGAAAAACAAAGCAAAGAATGTTGAAATTTTAAAATGAAGTTCTCTAATTGTGATTGTCCTAATTTTTTAAAAATATTTGTTAGCAGATTCTTTGTTTCTTTTTCTTTCTTTCTTTTTTGTTTTTGGTACTAAAGATGATAGATATGAATTGTGAGGTCCTTTCTGGCATACAACAAAAAGTTCTTTATCCTATTAATTAATGCAGATCTATTTCAGGTCCTCTTTGGAATAGGTTTCTTGGTATTCTACTCTCTCCTGAAGTTGGTGAACCTTACAACTCAAGTTTTTTTGAGAACCAAGCTTCTCAAAGGCTTTTTTTCTATGTTGATCATTATGATCTGATAAGCAGAACTCAAGGGCGACCTTGTCCATATACAATTTGATACTACTAAAAAAATTACTCAAATCTATCATCAAAATCATGCTTCTTTGTTAGGACTAAAATGTATGTCTTAATGCTTTAAAACAAAGAAACAAAGTGCTATAGGGGAAAAAACATACACTAAACATAATCTACAAATTTGGTTGTCCTCACTGGAACATTGATTGAAAGTAGACTAAACCTATGAACTGATAAGATTGTATATCTTTACAATATTTGCTCTTCCCATGTAGATGATTCCTTGTCTGGGAAGCACAGCTTATTGTTTTTCCTCTCCTCCCAGTACATATATTCCACTCTTTGAGAAGTACTACAGTAAAGCAAGAGAAAGCAAACTTGTTTAATGTATTAAATAGCATTCCCTAATGAGAGGAACTTTCTTCTTATAAAACCCATTTACTTCTTGGAAGATGGAAGATGTACTGTAGAATACAAACTGACAATGCCTATATAAAGAGATTCTATTCATGTGAGTGAAGGAATATCACTCTAGATTCAACTGAATTCAGTAAAAAGTATCTGAGTAAATAAATGAATTGGTTAGCAATTAAAATACCAAGTCATCCCAGTGTCATGGAATATCACATTGATTGTGGATATAGTAAGCTCCAGCATGTTACTTCCCTTGCTGAGCCTGTCCTCACAGCAGCTAATACTCGGCTACTATAACCAGTCTTGCTATATTAGTTGTTGATAGCCAACATTTATTCTCATTGGTTGGTGTCATATGCATATAGCTTTGTGAGATATTTTAGTTATCATCTTTCATTACACTGCAGGTTGTTGTAAGGATTAAAAGAAATAAAATATTATGACATAACAATGTCAGAGCAACATACACAAGTATAACTTGTGTCAGTTTGTTTCAAAGATAATTTTATGTATAGGAAAATTGGGATAAATGGGTCAAGTTTTATATCACATCCCCAAAAATGTTATTGGATTTCAAACATTTTTTTTCTGGTAAAATCATTTATGACATAGGATATTCTGCTTCAAACAATGTAATGTGGTTATAAATAAACCTCTTAAATAAAATTTAAAAACAGTACCATAATAACTTTCCTACATACAGATCACTATTTACAATTTACTGTTCATCTTCATATTTAACTTGACCATGAGATAGGGTTTTCAAAGGAGAGTACTGTTTCTGTCACCTATCACTAAATTACCAATTATATTCCAAAATTACATGTGAAGTTTTTCTTGCTATGTAAAACAGTGTTACAGAAGATGATGTTAGGGACCAACTATGAACCACTTTCCTATAATTTTAATATTAGTGAGATGTTAAAAATCACAGTGATGCACCACTTGCTCTCCACTAAAATTAACTCTTCAGTAAATGAATTCAAATATAACACACATATGATTATTAAGGCATTGCACACATTTTTGGTGTGTGAGAGAAATTTCATTGAATTCTACCTATAATAGAGAGCCAAAGCATTGTACCAATATCTGAGGTCATAATTTGTGGTTACATTATGAAAACATTGTATTGCTATGAAAATTGTAAAAACTAAAATTTATGATGACATATTTGTGATACTTTGTTGGTACAGTACATGGAAAATACACTATTGCATGAGTTTTCCTTTAACTAGTTTCATAAGACAGGAATAAAAGAAATTTAAAATTAAAATGATATGAATTTAACCATATGAGCTTAACCAAGCTTTTTTTTAGGTTGAAAATACCTTATTGAAGTATCAATTATTTGATGATCTAAAGTCAATAGTGATAATTTAAATATTTTTAGAAAAACATAATCAAAACAATTCCCTACTATATTCATTCTGTGAATTGCTGTGATCCATTTTTTTTTCAAAATGTCTTTCCTTTAAATTTAACATTTTAGCAAATATTCATTTATCCTCTAAAGATATGGAAGGATAGGCTACTGGTTGTCTATAAGTTGTAGACTTTACAAATGTAATTTTTCTCTATTGCACTTGATTTAAAAATGTATCACCTTTACTCATAACTGAGGAACAGCTGATAGAAAGGGAAAGAAGGATTTTTTGTGTTTTTACCAAAATTTCACTGTGATTTGTCAAATTATAAGGCCTTTGTAAATTTAGTTTCACATAATTTTTTCTACCATGTCACCTGTGTAATTTCTTTATGTTAAAATCTGGTCCTAGGACTGGAAAAAAAAATTCGGAAAGATTTACTACAACAGTAGGTACATGCTAAGAAAGTAGTGACTACAAAGTATATCAAATATGAAAGAAGCAATATTATGATACTCTTCATGTGGCTTAATCACTGATGTTAAATTCATGTAAGATTTTTGATGGTTCTGTAACATTCATAAATTTGGAAGATCACCCAAATATTCAAACATACCTAAATATTTTATCTTGGTACAATTTGGTAAATATCTGTTGAATGTTTACTAAATGCAAAACCTTTTTAGGCAATATTAGTAAAAAGATGTGACAAAAATTCTCCCTCAGCGTTGCTCATTTGAATACTAGAAATGTTTATGCAAACATCATAAGACCATATTATATAACAACTGCAATAGCTACCCACAAAATGCCATGGGAACCCAAAGAGGGGAAAAATAAATTCAAACTGTGAAAACTGGATAAGGTTATATAAAGGTGGTGGCTTTTGAACTGGGATCTAGATGTCGTGTAGGCTTTGGGTGCACCTGGCATAGAGGTGAAAGGACATCCCAGACTGAGCATCAGCATTAATAAAGCCACATAATTATTAATATGATCAGCTTTGAATATGGAAAGAGTCTTGTGTGACTAAGACACAGGCTAAAAATCTCTTAGGCTGGGGACAGTCTATGGAGGTCCCAAACTCCAAAATTGGTTGTTATTCCGTAGGCAATGAGAAAGTATTTTTTTAACTTGGGGCAGAGGTTGAATTATGAAGTTTATAATAACGTATGGTTATGGTACTTCTTAATTTAATAACTTTTGACAACTCTCAATTGTCTACAGCATCCTTCTTGGTGTTCAAGTGATGTTTATTAAATAATCATAGTTTAACCTCACCTTCTGGCTTCTTATCCTAGCATTTATCTAGCTGTTTTACTACCAATTCTTACATACCACCCTAGTCTCTAGCCACTTTATATTACTCTATATTTCTTTCAATTCTTTGTTCACACTGTGCATTTATTTATTTATTTTATTTATATACTTTTGGTATAACCTTGTCTTTGAAGATGCCTCCCTTGACTGACTGAGGGAGAGTCATGTACTCCCTCTCTGACTTTCATAGGATCTTCTTTCTACCTCTATTTTAGTGTTTTTAACAGTTGTTTCTCCTCACTAGACTGCGATGTCACTAGATTGTGAGTGCCTCAGCTAAAATTCATCAATCTTTATTTCCTCATGCTAACCACAATATCAACACTACAGAAATACTTATTGAATAGGATTGAATTTTCAAACTTAATATAGATTTAATGGCACTTTAACATATTTTTAACAGAGGATATATATGACACATGGTACATATGAATGTTATAGAAACCATTTATCTATAGGATTTCATTTTCTCTGTAATATTATCATCTAAAGACTAGTTTCAACTTGGAGTATGCACGTGAAACAAAATATAGTAAATCATAGAGAGAAATATTTGTAAGGCACAAGTGACCCATGAATGCAGGCGGATTTCCTGTTCTTCTCTTTGTACTCTCACAAGTAGAGATATTTTCCTTGACACAAAACCCTGGGTTTATTTTGTGGGCTGTTAATTCTAAATTTAAACGGGAAGAAAATATACGCAATGTATGTGAGTTGAATTTCAAAAGAATCTTAGTAATATTCGTGTATTCTAAATGATATATTGATAATCAATGGCTGCATGACATTAGACATATTATTCTTTCTTATTTTTTTTTGTTTTGTTTCGTTCATTCTTTCTTTCTTTCTTTTTTTATTTTTATCAAGACTGAACAGGAAGCCGTGTTGGCAACCACCACATTGGGTGGGATTCAGGAGGAGGTATACTAGAAAAGAGTGGAAACAAAGATTGCTTTGGTGTTTTTTAAAGGAGGAACACACTAGCTGGTTTACAGTATTATTACTCTCTGAAAAAAGTGGGAGCCCAGGGGGAAATTATCCAGTATTTCGACTAGTTCATCTTTAACCCTGCAGACTATAATCATTTCTCTATTATTTGCACTTAATGAAATAATTGTTATATGCTGGAAGTTAGTGATTGCCATTTTGGACAGAATGAGGGAGTTTTACTTTGAAAAAAATAAATTAGTAATGGAGTGGCAGGGAAGAAAAGACAGAACAGCTTTTCTGTTTTCCGGTTTGGATTCTGCTAGTGGCTTTGCTGCCTTGCCTGCAGTGATGGGTATTGCCAGAACTTAGGGAAAAACAAAGCTAAAATGGCAACATCTCTTAGGAAAATCTGTAAGATTGTAAGAAGGCTGGGTGGTTGTGGGGAGTGTGAGTTGGAGAGCAGATGCCTTTGGTCTGAGTTTCAGTCCTCACAGTCTGTTTGCTTTCTTGCTTTGAAATATTTTTTGTTTCTACCTCCTTGGTTTACAGGGAGCTGGGGAGGCTCATTTTTGTTGTTGTTTTGAAATGTAAGTTTGCCAACAAGTGAAACAGAAAATAACTGCTGTGACAGACATGTCCCCCAAGACCTTTGCTTCTAAGGGAAACACCTCAGCTTCATGTTTAAAAACAGAGGCCCCAACATTGGAATACCAAATTCTTTTTGTCTGCAGTGCGATATGAAAATGTAAAATTGTCCCTTTGGATTTTTTACATTTTTTAAAGGTCATATCAACTTTGAGGTCTTAGAGTAATAGTTTTGCTGCTGCCATGATTTGCCTTTCTTAGGACAGACATTGTGTTAGTGCTGAACAGCTGCTTTAAATTCTACTTATGAACGGAAATTTGAGGTTTTTAAAATGCTCTTATTTAATCATGATCAGACCTACTTTGATTGATGCACTGCTCCTGTTGATTATTTTGTACGTCTTTATTAGGCTTCCTTGGCAGCACAGAGCCTGTTCTAACTTAGATTCCCTTTGAAAGAGTGTATTAGGTGGATTAAGTTCCAGTAATTGTCTCAACTACATAGATGTAATAATTATTTTAGATATTTGGACAGTTAACAAATATTTTATAGATCAGACACTGTG
Source organism: Lemur catta (assembly GCF_020740605.2). NCBI lineage: Eukaryota > Metazoa > Chordata > Mammalia > Primates > Lemuridae > Lemur > Lemur catta. The sequence continues at coordinate 78,667,109 of NC_059133.1, forward strand.
TTAGCCGAAGTCCATAAAAATGAAGATAATATATGTGGCCTCTATTCTCATAAAGTCACCAGTCTGAAAATAAAGCTCTACCTAGTTATCCATTAAAAAATTTTATATACCCTTTTCATAATACCTGTTATTAGTCATTATCAACATTGTTTACAGACCTTATCTTAATGAACAGGATACTTTTGTTTTGAATCATACTATTGTACTTACTTATTATTGTATAAACTGCCTATTTTGAGGCCCTCAAATAAAGTTACAATGGAAAATTTAGGACTAGGTAAGATTTTTCAGATTCTCTTTATTGACATACTTCTTTTCTTCCAGTTGAAGATTTTGGCAGACATATCGCATAAGGAATAGGTCCATGGATCAAGCCAGTGGCATTCTTGTCGTTTTCTTTTCGGTCTTCACGAGAATATTCATGGAAAAAATGTAAAGAAGTGTCTACTTCCAACTTATATGTAATCTGCATAAAAGTTGTGATCCTATACTCAACTTAGACATAAATCAAAATGGGAAATAATATGGCAGAAGCAGAAAGATCATTAGTCCATGCTGGGAATTTTGTCTTAGAACTAGTCTGTTATTAATCTAGGGAGTTATCTATCTAGGCTACCAGATTGTTTAAAGACTAGACTAGGCAGTCTTAGAGTTTACCTCTTACTTCAGATACACCAAGGGTCGTCTCTAAGTGAAAGAAAGTCATCTCATAATTAGGAAGTATTTTAGATAAAATTAAACAAAAGGCAAATCATTAAAAACATTCTTTTCTATTGCTTTTGCAGAGTAATTTTATTTTATTTTATTCTTTTTTTATTTCAGCATATCATGGGGGTACAAATGTTTAGATTACATATATTGCCTCTGCCCCACCTGAGTCAGAGCTTCAAGCATGTCTATCCCCCAGATGGTGTGCACCACACCCATTAGGTGTGAATATACCCATTCCCTCCTTCCCCCTCCCACCTGCCTGACACCCGATGAATGTTACTACTATATGTGCACATAGGTGTTGATCAGGTAATATCAATTTGATGCTGAGTACATGTGGTGCTTCTTTTTCCATTCCTGTGATACTTTGCTTAGTAGAATGGGCACTAGCTCTGTCCAGGATAATAGAAGAGGTGCTAGATTACCATTGTTTTTTTTTGTGCCTTAGTAGAACTCCATGGTATACATACATCATATTTTATTAATCCACTCATGTATAGATGGGCACTTGGGTTTTTTCCACATCTTTGCAATTGTGAATTGTGCTATTATAAACATTCTAGTGCAGATGTCTTTTTTATAGAATATCTTTTTTTCCTTTGGGTAGATGCTCAGTAATGAGATTGCTGGATCAAATGGTAGTTCTACTTGTATCTACCTGTATCTAATTTGTATCTTCATATTACTTTCCACAGAGGTTGTACTAGTTTGCAGTTCCACCAGTAGTGTATGAGTGTTCCTATCTGTCCACATCCATGCCAACATTTATTGTTTGGGGACTTTTTGATTAAGGCCATTCTCACGGAGATAAGTGATATCTCGTTGTGGTTTTGATTTGCATTTCCCTGATGATTAGAGATGTTGAGCATTTTTTCATATGTTTGTTGGCCCTTAGTGTATCTCCTTTTGAAAAGTTTCTGTTCATGTCCTTTGCCTACTTTTTGATAGGGTTGTTTGAATTTTTCTTGCTGATTTTCCTGAGTTCTATATAGATTTTAGTTATCATCCCTTTATCATATGTGTAGCGTGCAAATATTTTCTCCCATTTTGTAGGTTGTCTGTTCTCGTAATAGTTTCATTGGCTTTGCAGAAGCTTTTTAATTTGATCAGGTCCCATTTATTTATTTTTGTTGTTGCTGTAATTGTCTTTGGGGTCTTCTTCATAAATTCTTTGCCTCAGCCAATGTCTCTAAGAGTTTTTCCAAAATTTTCTTCTAGAATTCTTATAGTTCATGCCTTAGGTTTAAGTCTGTTATCCACTGTGAGTTGATTTTTGTGAGAGGTGAAAGGTGTGTATCCTGTTTCAGTCTTCTACATGTGGCTATCCAATTTTCCCAGCACCATTTATTGAATAAAGATTCATTTCCCCAGTGTATGTTTTTGTCTGCTTTGTCAAAGATTAGATGGCAATATGAGGTGGATTTCATATCTGGGTTCTTAGTTCTGTTCCATTAGTCTATGTCTCTGTTCTTGTGCCAGTACCATGCTGTTTTAGTTACTATAGCCTTGTAGTATAGCTTGAAGTCTGGTAAATTGATGCCTCCTGATTTGTTCTTTTTGCTTAAGATTGCTTTTGCTATACAGGGTCTCTGGTTCCATGTCAAGTATAGAATTATTTTTTCTAGATCTGCAAAAAATGATGTTGGTATTTTAATAAGGATTGCATTGAATCTGTAGATTGCTTTGGGTAGTGTAGACATTTTAACAATGTTGATTCTGCTGACCCATGAGTATTGTATGGTTTTCCACTTGTTTACGTCCTCTGCTGTTTCCTTCCTCAGTGTTTCATAGTTCTTCATGTAGAGGTCTTTTACCTTCTTAGTTAAATATATTCCTAGGTATTTTATTTTCTTTGTTGCTATTGTGAAGGGTATTGAGTCTTTGATTTGGTTCTCAGTTTGACTGTTGTTGGCATATTGGAATGTTACTGATTTCTGTACATTGATTTTGTAACCTGAGACTTTGATGAATTTGTTTATCAATTCCAATAGTCTCATGGCAGAATATTTGGGGTTTTCTAGATATAAGAACATATCATCAGCAAAGAGTGATAGTCTGACCTCTTCTGCCCCCATTTGGATGCCCTTGATTTCTTTCTCTTGTCTGATTGCTCTGGCTAGGACTTCCAGCACTATGTTGAATAGAAGTGGAGATAGAGGGCAACCTTGTCTGGTTCCATTCTAAGTGGGAATACTTTCAGTTTTTCCCAATTCAGTATGATGTTGGCTGTTGATTTGTCATATATGGCTTTTTGTCATTTTTAGGTAATTCCCGTCTATGCCTATTTTGTTAAGCGTTCTTATCATAAAAGGGTGCTGAATTTTGTCAAATGCTTTTTCTGCATCTGTTGAGAGGATCATATGGTCTTTGTTTTTGCTTCTATTTATGGGGTGAATTACATTTATAGATTTGCATATGTTGAACTCTACCTGCATCTCTGAGAGGAAGCCCACTTGGTCATCTTGATTGTTTTTTTTTGTTTGTTTGTTTGTTTTTCTTATAAGCACCTGAATTCGGTTTGCTAGGATTTTGTTGAGAATTTTTGCATCTATATTCATAAGGGATATTGGTCTGTAGTTTTCTTTTTTTGTTGTGTCCTTTCCTAGTTTTGATATCGGTGTGATGTCGGCTTCACAAAACGTGTATCATCTTAAATAACTGGAAAAGGATGAGCAAACCCAACCCCAAACCCAACAGAAGAAAAGAAATAACAAAGATCAGAGCAGAACTAAATGAAAATAATAATAAAAAAAAATAAGGAAGATTAATAAACGTAAAGGTTTGTTCTTTGAAAAAATAAACAATATTGACATGCCTCTTGCTAGATAACCGAGAAGCAGAAAAGAAAGGACTCTAATAAGCTCAATCAGGATTGAAAAAGGAGAAATTACAAGTGATACCATGGATGTACAAAATATTATCTGTGAATACGATCAGAACTTCTATGCACATAAACTTGAAAATGTGGAGAAAATGGACAAATTCTTAGTAACACACAGCCTCCCTAGGCTCAATCAGGAAGAAATAGAATTCCTGAACAGAGCACTATCAAGTACCAGAATTGAAGCAGCAATAAAAAACCTTCCTAAAAAGAAAAGTCCTGGACCAGATGGTTTCATGCCCGAATTTTATCAGACCTACAAAGAAGAACTGGTGCCTATACTGCAGAAATTATTCTACAGCATCAACAAGGCAGGAATCCTCCCCAGCATGTTTTATGCAGAGTAATTTTAGTTGTATTGGAAAATTCTATTTAGAAGCTTATTAGTACCAATATTTTTAAAATAATTTTTTTTCCCCAGCAAAGATGAGCAAACTATTTCAGAGAAGAGAATATGCCATACATAAGTGAATAATGCTGATTAAATACATGCTAATATTTGGCAACAGGGATACAGAAAATAGGTGGAATATATAACAGAGTCTACTGATCATGTGTACAGTATTTTCCAGGACAATTTCAGTGTCAAATATTATACCAAACCATCCAAATTATCCAAAAGTCTCACTATTTTGAAGTCTAAATTATATTTTCCAGACTGTCTTATTCATTCATAGGTGGTACAAATATATTTGCCAGAAGATATGCTATTCTTTTGTTAGGTTGGTTTTTTGTAAAAGATAATTTCTGTATTTAACCCATCAGAGGAAATCTCCAGTAGAAGCAGTGCACTGGTTAAATGCATGGACTTTGTGGCCAAAGGCTCAGGATTGAATCCTTTCCTATTACCTTTTAGCTGTGGACTTTAGGCAAGTCACTTCACCTCTGTTCTTTGGTGGTTTCTGACCCTCATCCCTTGGCTTCCTCAGCCATGAAATAGGGATAGGAATAGTGTCTACTTGAAGGGTTGTTACAAAGATCAGGTCGGTATGTATATAAGTAGATCGACAGATGTGGAGATATATCTCAGTGCGATATGTTAGGTGCTATAGAAGTATTAGGTACATTTTTTTACCGCATTTAAATGAACTATGGGTAAAGTGACAACAAATACTATGATATTCTGTGATAGTCATAATTTCAAGTGTTTTGTTACTGTTAGATTCACATTAAACCAAAGGTCACAAACTGATAGACTGGCTGTGGGTATTTCTTGTTTTTCTTTTGATCATACTCACATTAAAAATCTGGACATTTCTTGTAAAAATCTAGATTTTTGGTTTTTCTTTATATGTATTGGCTACATTAAACTAGCAAGCTCACCTGAAAACTGTGAGCCTGAGGGAGGTCAGAGGAGCCATTCTAGTCTGAGCACATGCTCAGGTTTCTGCAATCTACTTGTCACTTACAACCCCCTCCACACACAGTGCAGGAATTTGCACAATCATCTTCTTTACTCATTTATAATACCTATCCAGTACCTTTCAGTCTCTGGGTTTTTGTGGCTTTCTGTGAGCATCCTGATGTTTAGTTTAATATTTTTATATAATGTCGACATTGGCAAAACGGTAGAAACGGAGAATTTAGGAAACATTTTTTTAAATGTATACATCCTTGACATATAGGTAGGTAAAATATTTGCCAGGTTCGTTCTTTCTTACAGCTAGAAATGTAGTCAGTAAATAAAGAACCAGAGTCATTACTTGAAATGACTTATCTAGTAAAATTTTTAACCTCATTTTTTAGTTGGTCGTAAACTTTTGATGATAACCAGCCTCAGGTATTTTAACTACTAATAAGACTTAATATCAGTCTTTTCTTTGTGGTAGAAGGGTACATGACACTAAGAGGGAGAAAAGAGAGGATGCTAAAATAGTATGCTCTTTTTACCCCAAATTAGAAATCTCTAGGAACCGTATCCTTTAAAATATTTTGAGTAGAGAAAAAAAATTCCAGATAAAAGACTTTAAAAGTTTATTAGGAAATGGAAAAACAGAGAGTTAAGGAAAATACTAGAGTTGTATTCTTAGTAGGCAAAACATGCATGTAATATTATCATTTATCTGTCTGTATTTATATTGTATATCAATGGATGCTAAGACTTAGAGGAAGAATGAGGAAAGATTAAACATTTCAAGTCTACCAGCAATTTTAGAATATAACTCATATACCTTATCACTAGCTTTTGTAGTCTTATCTTTAAAAATGAAGGAAAATATACTGTGCAATTTATAAAATATTCATGTCAATTACCATATTGTGAAGAATTATCCATAATTACATAGATGTCCAATTGATTGGTTCTCTTAAAACTTCTTATTTAGACTATACAATTTCCATTTTATCACATTTTGTACTTTTTTGCCTTAGACCTATTAAATTCCGTTGCTCATCATAATATGTAATATAATAAAAATATTAGCAAATCATACCTGTTTTTCAAAAAGGAAGAATAAAACCTTAGCATTAAAAGGAACCATTGAAGGTCTGCTAGTCCAACCTTTTGGAGCCATGCATGAATCCTGTGTATGGCATTTCTGATCTGTCTCCTATTTGGATACTTAAAATGTTATTGAGCACATTACCTTATAAAGCAATACCATTTTTGGTTGGCTTTGAGTTTTGGAAGGTTTTTTTTAGTACTGAGCCTTAATTTACCTTCTCTCAACTCTGCTTTTAATTCCTTTTATTCTCTCATTTCTATTTGTAAGTATCTTGTATATTTTGTAGCATTACAATTATCTGTTTACATACTAGCCTTCACAAGATAGGGCACCTGGCACATAGTAGACGTAGACATTCAATAAATATTAAATGAATGAATGAATAGTTCAGGTTCTGTCCTCTAAAACCATACAAAACATGGTTATTTTTCACCAATTTTCTTAGCTCTATATAGTGAACTGTATATGCCATATATACCACAGAAGATTCATGTATAAAATTTTAAGGGTTAAGACTTTCTTTTTATATGTTAAAAAGCCCTGATAGAAATTCCTTAGGGAAAAAAAACACAACTTGGTAAAAATGTTTTAAACCTAAACTTTAGTGGTGGCTCCTGGGTTGATGCCTATATTAATACTGAATTGGGAATTCTAGTAATATATTCCTTGATAATGCTCTGTGGGTTTCCATCAAACAGAAAGGCGACATTTATTATTTATTATAAAACATATTTTACCCAATGTCTGTAATTAAAGCAATATTGCTAACATTGAAGTATTAATTTCCATTAGATTATAGTTCTTTATTGTTTCTTGTATTTATCCACATTATCTCCAAAATATGAATGAGGGTCTACATTTCTTGATATTACAGCAGTACTTATTAATTCTGAATAGTTTGTAAATACTCCATGAACTGAGGGATGTAGTTCATATATCAAGTAATTGGTGTTGTTTAAACTATCTCAACATCACTCCATTTTGAAGTAGCTATTATTTCAGTCTGCTTTTTGGTGATAGCCAGCAGAAATCTACCTGGAACTGCACGTTTTCTATTGATTTTCTTTTGCCAAATGAGTGATGGACCATTCTAGTTCAATTGTTTTCTCTTGGAGTGTTTGTGGTTATATTCCTTTGTTTTAATACATTTTATTTGAGGTATAAAATGTTTTTTAGGTGAACAACATGGTCATTTTGGAAATAGTTATGGCCAAAATTATTGATGATAATGTACAGGAAAATAGTGTGAATCAATTGTTTTAGTAGCTAAATAGTTACATAGATTGAAACAAAAATTCTTGATAGTTTTTTTTTCATTTTTATCTTTTATGATAGCTTGAATTTTCTGGTCAAAAATCATCCTTTTTTGGGTTTAGCCTCATGGTTCTCAGATGGCCCTTCAAAATGCTAGATATCAATCTTAGAGTTTTTGATTTTCTTACAATGCCAGTACAGTAAGCCCAGAGATACAATACACCTGTGTCCTACATTTATTTTTTTACAATACAAACCCATTTCTTCGTCCAGAAGTCTTAAATCCTACACGTAGAATGGGGAAACCATTTAAGTGAATAGCAGTTTCTAATGAAACTTTCACAATGACTGAATCTTACAATAACATGTCCTATTCTTTATCCTTAGGGGATTCAGCTTGTCCTAAAGAAGCAGATGGTGGGAATCTATTTTATATATGTTGTTTGGAAATAAATGTTATGTAGCAAAAACCATATTCTCAATTCCTAGCAATGGGATGAAGCTTTGATACATTGGTAGTAGGAAGACTACTAGCATAGATCTCGACGTCACTCGAGAGTGATTTCTTTTAACTTAGTTTGAAATTAAAATTATTTGAAGGTCCAAAATCTGGAGAGCCAGATAACAGAACTTGTTTACTCAATTTTTTTTTAAGCAAGATTCAGAAATCTTAGCTTTGCACCATCAGTTCTAAGACTTATTTTTTTAAATTCAAAAATACAAATTTTGACTATAGAAATATTAAAATAACTCTTGACTTTTTTTGAGAGGTCCAACTATATTAAACACATATGGCTTCTCATAGCTAATTAGATTGTGTTGTACCTTACCGTAACTATGCATTACGTCTGAGTGGTTTAAATGAGATTCAGTTAAATTTCAAATAATAATAATAATATATAGCATTTATTAAGTATGTGCAGTGTTTAATACAGTGCTACATGCTTTTATATGTACTCATTTACTTCCCTTGAAATGCATAAGTAATGTACTATTTATATTTCCTATAATGGGCAAACAGAGAGGTTAGGTAACATAGGAAAGGTCACAGGGCTAGGAAAGAGCATAGCTAAGACCCTGACCACATTTGTCTAATCGTAGCTCATGCTTTTAAATATTACTTTCATGCCTCTACTTTGATTTCTTATGCTGTATGTTAGATCTTACATTAGATTGAAAAATGAATAATATTGTTTGTGTCTCAAAGAGTTTACAGTCCAATAATAAACTCAATTTAGTTTTGGTTTAAAAGTTTCATATGGTTAAAAGTTTATTAGATGGGTTTCTGTAATGTTTATAAAGGCCTGAAATATAAGATTTTGTATTTAAATCTAGAATTTGCAAGTAGCTTACTTAACTGCAGCGCAAAAATTAAGGAACATTTGAAGGGAGATAAAAATGAATAAATGTGAACTACTAGCACAGATTTTAAAAACAATTCATTTAATTAGTAATGAGAATAGTAATTGATATTTTTAATATCTGGGTCCCTGGGAATCAATAAACTCTTTTGCTTTACTACTCACATTTACATATTTTGTAGTTATTGTTATCACCCAAATGTCTGTGTCCCTTCCCTCTAATTCATTTTTTTCTCCTCTACCATGATAGAGTTTAAATTATTTTTAAGGGAATAAAAATTGAAACACTTGTAGAAAGATGTATCTCAAGGAAATCCTGAGTTCCAAATTGGTTTAAAATTACGTGTCCTGGCAAATCAATGTCTATTTAATTAAGCCTATTCGAATTACCCTTAATTAATTCAAACTACTATCATAAGTGAAAAACATCATGGAACATATCATGGGATATTAATAATTGATGTTTGTGTTCTACTTTTATAATGGTGGAAATGTATTTGTAAACAAACTACTATGAAAAAATTTTAAAACAGTCGGCTTATCCATTTTGCTTCCCCTCTGAAACATTTTTTAAAATGTTTGTAAGACTAGTAGCAACAATAGTTGATTTCATATAAAATGAATTAATATGGAGCTCTGGAAATGGAAGAAACACAGATTAACAGCTAATAATAATTATTGTGGAGATTGTTCCAGAAATTATTTACAAAGGCTGTGATTCCTTGATAAGTTTCCTCTGATAAACTGAAAGTTAAGTTACCTTCCTGTAATTTTACCTTTGTTAATAAGACTGAAAGGCTGGGAAAAACAGGTTGAGACTGAACAACTGGACAGTAAGATAACCCATATTACCTTTTCTAAACATTTAAATGAAGAAATTAGTAAGAATCATAATAAAAATTGATAATCTACCATTGGGAACATATGGGGGAACAGGATATTTTCTGCTGTATGTAAGCATTAGGAATGAATTATAAATCTATACAATGTTTTCTTTTTAGACCAATCATCAAATATTTGCTTATCATAGGTGTAAGAAGACGATGTTGCATAGAAGGTGCTTTAAAAAATAAAAGAAGTTAAGAAAAAAAAAGAAAATTTAGGAGAAGAAAAAACATTTACCTAGCGTGGGTCTAATAACAGTTTCAATAAAAGCTTGCATTCAAACAAACATGTAGAACTGGGAAATATATTTCTGCTTCTTTGGGGAAATGTCAATTTTATTTGAATTGTAATTATTAATGAAAATGTGATAATATTTGGAGCAGGTATAGCCCCAAATTCTAGTTTGGCCACTTTCTGACAGTGAGATTTTTATTAACTTATGTGACATCTCTGAGCCAGTCTCTATAGGAAAATTGGAGCCGATAATGTCTGTTTTGTAGTTTTTAAAAAATGTATTGCTTTATTAAAATATAATTCACATACCATAAAATTTACCCATTTAGTGAACAGTTCAGTGGTTTTAATATATTCAGAATTGTGCAGCCATCACCACAGTCTAATTTTTTAGAATATTTGCATCACTCTAAAAGACATCTGGTGCCCATTAGCAGTTATTCCCCATCCTCCTGCCCCCATACACATGCACACTACCCTAGACAACCACCAATCTACTTTCTCAATATATTAATTTGCCCATCCTGGACATTTCATACAAATGGAATCATACAATATATAGTCCTTTGTGAATGGCTTCTTTCACTTAGCAAAATGTTTTCAAGGTTCATCTATATTGTAGCATCTATCAGTACTTCATTACTTTTTATTATCAAATAATATTCCATTGTCTGGATATGTCACATTTTGTTTTTCCATTCATCATTTGATAGATATTTGGGTTGTTTCTACTTTTTTGCCTATTATGAATAATGCTATTGTGCGCTTTTATGTACAAGTTTTCTCACGTACATATGTTTTCATTTCTCTTGGGTATTTACTTAGTAGGGGAATTGCTAGGTTGTATGGTAACTCTTTAGAAACTGTGAACTGTTTTCTGAAGTGGCTGCATAATTTTATATTCTTAACGGTAATCTTTGATGGTTCGAATTTCTCCGCATCTTCTCCAACATTTGTTATTGTCTGTCTTTTTTATTTTATCCATTCTAGTGGATTTGAAATGGCATCTAATTGTGGTTTTGGTTTGTATTTCCTTAATTACTAATGATTTTGAGGATCTTATGTGCTTATTGACCATTTGTATATCTTCTTTGGAGAAATGTCTATTTGGTTCCTTTGGCCATTTTTAAAATGGATTATTTCTCTTTTCATTGTAAGAATTGTACAATAGTTTGTGTGTGTATGTATGTGAATTTCAGAATTCTAAAGTTTATATATTCTGTATATAAGTCCCTTAGCAGATATATGATTTGAAAGTATGTTCTTCTATTCTTTGGGTTGTCCTTTCACTTTCTTGTTATTATCATATTCAGCACAGAAGTTTTCAATTTTGATGAAGTCTAATTTATCTAGTTTTTTTGTCACCTGTGTTTTTGGCACTGAATCTAAAAAGCCATTGCCTAATCCAAGGTTATGAAGATACACTTCTATGTTTCTTTCTAAATAGTGTATAGTTTTAGCTCTTACATTTATGTTTATTGTTCAATAGAGAGTTGTTCTGATGACCAGAAATAATACATATAAAGCATCAAGCACAGTGACTGGCACATATCAATGCAGTGTAAATAGTGAGAGTCATTCATACTTCTCTGAAACTAAATTGTATAGATATGCCCTAGAAAATATCTTTAGGTTTCTCTCACAATACTGTTGTTCTTACTGCTCTTTGAAAGGAAACATAAAGAACAAAAGGTACACATTCTTTTAAAACACATTTCCAGAGAGATTTGAATCATTATAGGTTTTTATTAGTAAGTCATTTAAAACAGCAAGAATGTACAGAGATGGAAGAAAACAGAGCAAGTTTAAGCAGATTTAAGATTCTGATACCATTTGTGTAAAACAGACATGCTCCAATATAAACAAATATTCTCTTTGGGAAATATATTTAAATTGAGGAAATTTGGTTTATATTTAATAATCATTTTAATTAGTATTTCTTAAGATGTCACAGAATGGTGCTATCTTTAGTAGTTTAGTTTTATTTTCCAAAATAATATATTGTTGGGTTTTTTAAATATTGGATAGATCATCTACATGTATTTCTGGACAGTTAAGTATTTTCAGTAAAGGCAAGGTCAGAAGTTCATGATGGTAAAGAAGAGAGTTTTTAAATATTGCTTTCTTTTGCAATGTAGTATATTTTTGTTTTTTTCCCTTTGTATTTAAATTCTGTATATGATTTCAATATGACATTGGCAGGTATCGTTTCTGATACATTTTGGTATGTTCAGTTTGTTTCATAAAAGCCAAATATCTGAGGGTAATTAATTATTTCTGAAAGTAAACTACCACACGAAGCAAGCTGGAATATGAGCGGCTGTGGCTATTGTACCTACACCAGCCATCAACATGGGAAGAGGTAGACTGTAAAGCAGCTATGGGTGATAGTTTACACCAAGGAGACTATGTTTTGTATTATAAATATACATTTCATGTTGAATAGAAAAGTACACAGATTGGAGAAGGAATCCCATTTTACCCCATCTAAAAAAGGATAATCCCTTTAGGTCATTGACAGGACAGTGTGAAGAAGCCTTGCACTGCAGCTGCAGGAATCTTTGGATAAATAGAGGATTTAATAATGTTCAAATATTTGTCCCAACCTCAAAGGACATCCTGAAATAGAACTAACTTTACAGATGATACAGCTCTCTCCATATAGGTCTGGTGGCTCTTGCCCAGGGATTTCCTTGGGTATTTAATATGTTTCGCTGACTCTTTAACCAATGTGGTTATGGTAGCTATCTTTGTGGGGATTTGGCTTCATTCCTTTATAAATAATGTCAACATAGTGTGCAAGAATGACAAACTTGAAAATAGGAAATGCGTATTTAAATCTCTGGAAAATCTTCCCCATGGTTTGATGTTTTTGGACACATGAGAACTAGGATTTTGAAAGGATTAATTAGCTCAGCCTAAACTTTCCTTTAAATTTCAGAATCATCTCACAGTTGCTACACAGTCTGAGTGTGCACTTAGCCAGCTCCATTTGAAATACGTATTGTACGAGAAACACATTCTTTAAAATGTAAGATATATACCCTAGATTTCAGTACTCATTCTACCTTAATTATATATGCTTTACAAAGTAATGTATCATTTTCTAGCATCCTTAGCATAAATAACTATCTTGAAATCAAAAGCTGTTGATAATATTTTGGTAAAAAGGAATCCAAAGCAAGTTTAATATATCCATTAAAAATGATTTCAGGGAACTGTGTGTGGATGGTGTCATGGAGAAGAAACCAGTATTTTAAGAAGTCTTTAAGTGATCGTGCCTCCATAAGCTTGCCAGCAACAAAAAAACCCAAAAAAACAACAACAATAACAAAAAAAAAAAAAAAAAAGAGGAGGGAAGGAGTGGTTGGGGAGAATTCAGTCCCTTTTGGAACACAAGTTCTTTCAGTTGTCGGGGTTAGGAATGGGGGTGTTTGGGTAGTGGAAAAAAAATGTTCTAGCATGTGGTAATGAGGTTAAAAAAAAAAAAGAAAACAGGAATGGGTGATTACTTTTCTCCATCAAGGCTTCTTTATCCTCATAAGCTCAGACAGTGGTCAGCATGTTAGACACCCCTCCCTGTTTTATCCATCCCTTAACTATGCTCTTTGACAGGACTGGTTTATACAGCTGGGCCTTTGTTAAGCTTTGGGGAAAACAGTAGAGAACAGGAGAAAAGATGGCAGACAGAGCACCTATAAAATGGTAAATGGTAAACACCGTATCGAAGTGCAGGATTCCAGCTTGCAGGTTTTGCTTTTGTTTGGATACTTTTTCTTTTACAGATTTGTGAAGTGAACACCTTTAAGATGTTTAATTTTTGTACTGACAGATTTTGTGGTGATATGGGCAAATTGATTGTGTTAAACAGTAAAATTTCTTATCAGCTATGTTTTAAAAAACAATGGGAATGAACTCACTTATATCACCATCTGAAATTATAATCTCAAATTAGATATTTCTATTATAGTGACAGCATTTCAGAAAATAGCTACATTGTGTGTGCTAAGTCTTAGAACCAATTGAAAAGAGAAAGCATTTACAAAAGCTATTTATTTCAAAAGGTTTATCTATATGACATACTTTTAAAATGCAAACAAATACGAACTTAATAGTGACATTACTGTTAGCTGTGTTTAAAAACTAGTACAAACCTTGTACTGAGATCTTTTTGTGTGTTTATACTTGTCATACCATTGCACGAGTTTGATGATTTTCTTCTCTACGGAATATGCCATACCCTTTGAATTTTTATTTCACGGGCAGGAAACTGGTAGCCTTTCAGTTACTACTGAACTGTTCTTACCCATTTATAGAAAAGAGCTAACATTCTTAACTTGTCCACAGTGGCAGTATGAACCATGCTTTTAAACTTTTTTTTTTTTTCTAAAAACAACAGGGAATGTGCTAAAACCAGAAAGATTAATGGTGAAAGAAGATAAACAGTTAAGACATAAAATGAGTTTAGAGGTCAAGCTAGAAAAATATGAAAGCTTATGGATTTAATTCATATTCATCCAAGCAAAGGAGCTTTGGCATGAAAGGAGCCAATGAAGAGGCTCAGTATTCTTATAACATCAACCATAGCTGCATCCCGCTGTTTTGGAGTTTGGGTTGATAGATGCTCATCGTCTTTGGCACTGCACCCTTACTTTTGGACTTTTCATGATTATGATGACAAATTCTTCATTTTTGCTGTGAAGTTGAGAAAATTTATGTTTGTCTAGTATGCCCATCTCTCACATCAGAAGCTGTTGTTCTAGGAAAGATTTGTGCACTATGTATGTGTTCTTTGCTGTCTATTTTAAATATAACAAATATTTTCTACTTTGTACGTTTTTCAACAGCTGCTGTAGAAACAGGCTGCAATGAATTCTACATGAGGCATGAAAAGAAAAAGTGATCCCCCTAAATTGACTAGAATTTAGCAATGTATAAACTACCCTTTGTCAGGGTTATTTGGATTCCAAAGAAGGTAGGGGGTCATAATATTGCTCTTCATTGGACTACTTAGACAGTTAGTTCTCAGCAAATCTGATGCTGATGTTCAGTGTTCCTTTTAGCTGTGAGCCTCCTTGCTCATTTCTGCTAGAGGGGAAAACATTCTCAAGAGGTTTGCTTTAGACAGCTTAACTTGCTTGATTTCACAATGACCTTTGAAAACAAAAGAAGTTAAAACTGGACTGGTTACTTAATTATTTTTGTCATCATTATTAGATCTTAAATAAATTAAACATGCCACAGATTTTATTTCAAGACATACACCATGCTAAGAATAAGTCACTTTTGATTATGGAACAATTTGGTATTTATTTAGACTTAGTAATGTGGGGAGGGAGCGAGCAGGAGTGGGGGGCACTTTAAGAGGAAGCTCAGATAAGGAGACAGGGAAGGAGGCTCAAAATGAGTACTTAAAGATATTATTTTGGAAAATAAAATTTTATTTCGTATTTTGCATTTCTGCCATTATAGAAACTATGAAGTGCTGAAAGGGTCAAAATGACCAAGTCATTAAAACAAGTGAAATGATATTTTTACAGAAAATTCAATATCATTAATCCTAAATATATATTTTTTCTTACTCAAAACTAATTTTTTTGCATATGCACCTCACCTAATCAGTGATGTTCATAAAAAATCCATCTTCTTTCACTATGAATATGGTGAACTATTTTTGTTATTATAAAAGTGCCCACATATACATGCACTTGTGAATATATGTAGACATTAATATATTCTCATGAGGATACCATAAAAAATTGACTGGAATTACTAAGAGATTAGTACTACTCACTGTAGTAGTAATATTTAGGAATTACATATCATTTAGCTTTCCTTTTCATGGGTTAAACTAGGAGGAGTTTTTGCTGCTACTTTATTTTTTCCTTTATTATACACAAAAGTTTCAACCAAATAGTTTTGAATTATATAGTCAATGAAAGTTGTTAGCATCAGATTATGTTTAAATTAAGGTGGTGTGGTCCAATCCTTAATAGGATTGCATAAAAAAAGAAAAGAATATTAATACCATTAACATATCATTAGATAGTACATTTTCTCTTTCTTCCTCTTCCTCCTTCTCCTCTTCCTTCTCCCCCTCTTTCTTTATTTTTTCTTCCTCTCTGTCTTTTTCTCCTCACATCCCCAGACACACATGGTTGCATATTTATACAAGATACAGGTACCTTCCAAACTTCCCTGACAGATTAATTCAAGGATAGAGCAATATAAACTGAATTAATTTCTTTTACACTAGCAATTGTTCTGATGGAGAGCAGAAAAGATTGTCCCTGTTGCAAGGATTCTACAGATAGTATTAAAAGATATCTTATTAGAGATTTTGAGAATAGATAAACATTGCACATAATATTCTTTCAGTGTCTATCTTGCTGTCTATAACCTGAAATTTATACATGTGGCCATCGCATGTCTCAGAAAAAACCAGAAGGCTTCTGATTTTAACACTTTATTTCCTTTTTAACACCTTATTTCCCAAAAGCATACAGTTCTTTGTTAATCAATTTGTTAATCAATTTTCTGAACTTTCAGATAAGAAAAAATGGGTACATACATTAAATACAGGGCTTGGGATCTTTTTTATATTTTTGATACTTTATATTATTTATAAAAGATTTTTTACAACATATATTACAGGAGAGAGTTTTTAGTGATTCCTAGATTCTTCCTTCCAATCCTCTGTCTGTCCCAGAAATGGGATATGTGGCTACTCTGTGCTCAGCTTTCAGACTCAGGAGGAGCCGAGCATCTGGGGAAACTCAGGAGGTGAGCACTTTCACGCTGACTCAGAGACCAGCCGTATGACTCCAGTCTGGCGCTGTCACGCCTGGTTATGGAAAGGCAAGAACAATGCCTCCCTTGAGAAGGGGAAAAAGTCTAGTGCAGTCACAATTTTGATGTAAAATTTAAATCATCCCTCCACATCCTGTGGACTTAGAGCTGTCAGAAAGGCAAAACCCATGCTCAAATGGAAAAAGCTTTTTATTTCCTTAAAAATTATACTCTAACTATAAATAATAAGTTCTACAATCACAGATCTTAATGCTAGATTATGCCAAGTAATGGATAGATAATTAGAACAAAAGAGCTTTGAATTTTTTAACCTGTAGATAGCTAAAGGTTAAACTTTTTTTCTGTTTGTGATTAATGACAAATGTATGACAACATATGAATAAAATAATTCACAGCACATTGTTATTTATGGATTTGCATTGTTTTCTCCTAAACTCATGCATTTGGTCAGTTTACCTACAACTTAAATTTCTCTTCAACATTTAAGTCTTAATCATTTCTATTATGTTATCTTCAAGATGACTTGGTTTTTTAAATTTAGTATATTTGATGATTAGAGAGATTCTGTAATCAAATGTTTAATAACTCAAATATAAATGTTTCTGTTTTTTGAGATAAGAAAATAAAATTATTGCAATTTTTAATGATTCAAATAATGGTAAAGTTAGGCTGTTTTCTAAGTAGAAAGTGCTTATTGCCATATTTTCTTATAAACCATGAGAAAAGTTTTGATAACTTTTTTCAAAACAATGTAGAATTCTTTTAAAACATTGTTACTAGCTCCTTTCGTTAGGAAAGTGACTTTGTATTTAGGAGTCATAAAAGTTCTCCTAAACTAGTTTTCCTTCAGTCTTGTCAGATTTATCATAATGAACTCTAATAATTTCTCTAAGTATTAGAACATTATATTAATAGAATTATTCCAGTAGAGTTTAATTAAATATTCTTTCTACCTTTTTATTTATCAGGAATGCTACTATTTTAGGCACAAGTGTGGATTAATTTTAAAATAACATAATAAAACATAAAGATAAGACGTTTCAGCTGGCAGATATACTTGTTTGAATAAAGTTTAGCTTTATAGCCTAGCTATTACATTACTCATAATTAAGCAACCTTATTAAATAATTTTCTGGGTAGTCATCAGCCAATAAGATGGTCTAATTTTGGAGCAAAAGTTTAGTGATTTACAATTATTAGTGAAACAGTAAGAGAAGACAGCAGCAAAGAAAGAATTGAATTTTGAATTCTAAATCATTGTAGGATGAAATTTTGCTGTCATAAACTATTTTTAAATGCTTATCTTGCTTGTTTAGAAAACAAAACAAAAAGGGATATTTTAAAATTAATTCTGTTATTTACTTTAGATATATTAATTCAGGCACCTCTGAAATATCCTGTGTCCAACTAATAAAGAAACACTCATTTCTTTCAGATACTTGGTATTTCTGAGTCTTTCCTTATTTATCTTATTTAAAAAAAATATTTATTTATTTTCTTTTTCCCAGTATTTAAGAGTTTTTATTTATTTATTTATTTATTTTAGAATATTATGGGCATACATTTTTGTTACCTGACTTACTTTTGTACAGTTTGAGTCAAAGTTATGTGTGTCCATCACTCAGATAGTGTGCATTATCGGTGTGAATTTACCGGTCCCATCCTCCCCACCCCCACCTGCTTGATTTTTGTTAAATTTTCCTGCCATATGTACACATTAGTTTTGATCATTTAGTTCCAATTTAATGGTGAGCACATGTGGTGTTTGTTTTTCCATTCTTGCAATACTTCACTTAGGAGGGTGGTCTCCATTTCCATCCAGGTTATTACAAAAGGTGTTCACCATTTTTTATGGCTGAATAGTACTCCATGGTATTACATATACCACATTTTATTAATCCACTTATGTACTGATGGACACTTGGGTTGTTTCCACATCTGCGTGATTGTTAATTTTGCTGCTATAAACGTTTGAGTGCAAGTGTCTTTTTGATAAAATTACTTTTTTTTCCTTTGGGTAAATACCCAGTAGTGGGATTGCTGGATCAAATGGTAGGTCTACTTTCAGTACTTTGAGGAATCTCCATACTATTTTCCATAGAGGTTGAACTAGTTTGCAATCTCACCAACAGTGTATAACTGTTCCTTTCTATTTGCATCCACACCTGCATCGGCTGTTTTGGGGCTTTTTGATAAAGGCCATTCTCACTGGTGTTAGGTGGTATCTCATTGTGGTTTTTATTTGCCTTTCTCTGATGATTAGTGATGTTTAGCATTTTTTCTTATGCTTATTGGCCATTAGTCTATCTTCTTTTGAAAAGATTCTGTTCATGTCTTTTTCCCACTTTTTAATAGGGTCGTTTGATTTTTTTTTCTTGCTGATTGTCTTGAATTCTTCGTAGATTCTGGTTATTAGCCCTTTGTCAGATGTATAGCATGTGACTGTTTTCTCCCATTCTGTATATTGTCTGTTTGCTCTGTTGATTGTTTCCTTGGCTGTGCAGAAGCTTTTTAATTGAATTAAGTCCCATTTATTTATTTTTCTTGTTGCTGTGATTGCCTTTGGGGTCTTCTTCATAAATTCTTTGCTTAGGCCAATATCTAGAGGAGTTTTTCCAACATTTTCTTCTAGAAGTCTTATGGCTGCATGTCTTAGATTTAAATCTGTTATCCATCTTAAATTAATTTTTGTGAGTGGTGAGAGATATTGATCTGGCATGACACAAAAATAGTGACACAGATCAATGGAACACAGCAGAGAACCCAGATATAAAACCGTCCACATATTGCCATCTGATCTTCCTTATCTATCCTTAATTTCACATTTTTTTCTTTTCATTTTCACCATTTCCTGGGGGAACTCTGTACCTTTTCATTTTTTTTTTTTTTTTGTTTTGCTATTTTTACCCTGTCTTCCATCGCTGACTTTGGTGGAATGGAAGAAGCTGAGTGAAGCTATTTGGTAAGAGCAGTGATGCTAGCAAAAAGAAGGGCAAAAAGATGGTGAAGAAGTTAAAACTGGTGCCTTTTGTGTCAGAAGGAAGGCATAGTATAATGAAGTGCTTGACCTCAATGCAGAGAACATCTCAGAAAGTAAACATATAACAGGATAAACACAGGGAACAACCTTGCTAAAGGTCCCTTTAAAAGTTGTTGGTGACCACATTTCTAATGACACAGTTTTAGATATAGTTTAAACTTTTGTAATGTATAATAAAATATTTTGCATAAACTCAGATTATCTTTCAAAACAATAATAATTTAATAAGTAGCTATAGCTCGAAAACTATTCTTGCTTTTGTATGTACATATTATGGTAAATTTTGTTGATCCCTACTCTGGTGAAATATATAGTAAGGATTACAAAGCAGTTCAGTCTTATTTATTGCTGTGTTGTCTGTTTTTATATTTCTATGAAAGCTGTGTTTCTACTTCCATTTATATCTTATGCCAGGACCTGATGAACTTGTTCATGCCTCTAAATAACAATATAATGAATGAGGTCTTTGTTTGTGGGAAGCAACGGGTAGAGAAGTATGGAGATTGGCATGTTCTATATCAGAAACTGATGGCAAAGAGGAATTAGAGAAAAGAGAAGAAAAATGGTGTAAAAGTTTGAAAGACTACATGTTTACCATAAATAAATTTTCTGTTTGAAAGACTTCTGAATATTATGTATGACAGACTTGGTTATAAAATTTACATGGAATGCTTGCAGAATAAACACAAAGCTAACTCTTACCTTAGGAAAATAAAGATGTTCAAAACATGTACAAGGAAAAAGGAAAGCATGAACCGTAAGATACAAATAATTATAATTGAAATTCATAGATAATAGTTATGAAACTGATATTCTTTTCTTTGATAAAGTGACATGCTAACTTTGTGTAATTCTATTTATATATCAAGTAGAAGTGTTGGTTGTTTCATTTATTTGAAGTAAAATTTTTCCATTCGAGCTTAAGGTCTGTTTTGATTCCTCAGATAAGTAACATTCTATTGTAACAAAATCGTTAATATACGGTGAAGTTAAATTTCTAATGTGGATTAGTCTTCTCACAGAAGGAACCAGACAATTAAACATAAATGTCCTGATCAAGTAAGTCTTGCTACTAGAAAAACGTAAGACACATAACTTCCAGAAATATAATATCCTCCTTGGATTGCCAATTTTTATTTTATTTTGCATATCCATATTCAGTGTTCCCTGAAGAAGATTCATCCTCTTAAATATTTTCCGTTGTTTTTAAAATGTGTTCTGCTATGCTTAAAAGTTAACATGAGAGAATGAACATAAAAAACAAGTATTTGGGAGAGCAATAAATGAAACTCATAAGTTAAATAAATGTCATGGTCTAGAATTTAGAAGTTAGTATTCAGAATGTTTAATTTTGTACAACTGTTACAAGAGTAATTATGATTCTTCTCTTATCACTTTAACCTCACCTCACCTGTCTTCTTTGCTCGATCCTCTTTGTCCACTGGTCTTTTAATGGTGGATGGACAGCAAAATTTAGGCCCCCCCCCCCCCACCTCCACTCTATTTTCTTATGATTTTTCTCTTGAAGAGATAATTCTATTCTTGAGCTACTGTGTGGTATAGTGCAAAGACCAGGTAGAGTAACAAAAGATATTTAACCACTCTATAACTTAGTTTTTTCTTTTCTAAAATAAGAATAATGATAATACTGACTCAGAATATTTTAGAGCCAATCAGTGAGAAATAATTATAATTATTGCTTAAAACTCTTTTCTTGTGTTTAAAAGACTACATACACTACGTTAGTTACTTCCATAGAAGTCCTGCATTTTCTGATTATCTATTATCTGTGGTTCTTTTTTTAAATCCTGCCACCAACAAAGACTTCTTTCTAACATCGAATTTCATATTTTCTTTCAAATTGGCCTTCTTTCTAATATATATGTTTCTCTTATAAGCACTATTGTTCCCTAAATTATACAATCAAGTAATATCTTTATCTTTGAATTTATCTCACCCGCTGATACCTCTTCTTTAGTTCTTACCTTCAACCTTCTATCAGTTACCAACTTCTACACATTTTTCTTTCTAAACTAATATTTTGATTATGTTACTCTGTTGCTCACAAACTGTCATCAGTTCTCCTCTGCCTCCAGTATAAATTTTGTCATTTTGGTGTAACTATTCAAAGTTGGTAAGACTTTAACCAGATCTGTATAATCTGGTCCTTACCTTTTATCTTTACCTGCATTCACTCCTAAAATCTACTCCATTAACCAAACCATTCTACTCACTGTCCTAGATCATTCTGTAAATTGCTTTGATTTATGAATCTCATTTCTCCTATTTGGGAGCTTCTTCCCTC
The DNA here is from genome assembly GCF_020740605.2 of Lemur catta. Classification (NCBI taxonomy): domain Eukaryota; kingdom Metazoa; phylum Chordata; class Mammalia; order Primates; family Lemuridae; genus Lemur; species Lemur catta. Next base: position 78,689,034 of record NC_059133.1, read on the forward strand.
TGTGTCTGATTCATTCCTCATTACCCTGTCGAATTCTTGTATTTTTCAGAAAGCATTCTCTGATTATTTTAGTGAGGCATCATCTCTCTATTATCTATGTCCCATTGTATTCATATTGATAAAAGTCCTTACAATATTCTTTCTTGATTTGTTAATTATGTTGCTATCTACTTGACACATGGTGTCTTTCACTAAATATTTTTCCACTACTGGATGAATGGATGGATGAATGGATGAGTGGGTATATGTCCTCTATTTCCATCTAAACTATAACTTCCTTAAAAGTAAATCTTAAGGGTTGTTATATCTAAGTTGTGTGCTTTTTTCATAACATAAAAATAATTTGCCTGACACAAAATAGAGACTCTTTCAATACATTAGTTTATTCATAGAAAAAACCACATTGAGTGCCAACTATGTGCTAGGAATTGTGTAGCCAGATAATTATTGTATCTTATTTAGCACAGAGGATCAGAATATTTGGAGGAAAATGCAGAGGAGTTTGGAGAGATCTTTATCATACAGTCATATTTTTAGCATTAATCTAGGCAAATAAAGTGAAACGGTCAAAAATGGTCGTGTATTTACAAAATCTTATTAAGTGAAAGACATGCTGCATGTCATGAGAATTCAAGAAATTAAAAATAGTTTTTGTTCCAGGTGCTTGTATTATAGTTTCAGTGCATATACTAATAAAAAGAAAAAAATTAAACAATAGAATAAAGGGTACAGGTTATAATGCTATTGTTTCACATGAGCTACTCACAAGAGTGGCTGATTTTGTTTGAGGTTGGGCAAAGTTGCTTCAGCCATAGTGGTAAGAAGGCAAGACTGTCTAGAAGAACTACAATTTGAGTTTGCTGCTTTTAGATATTTATTTTTTTGTGATTTTAATATATAAATGCAAGCCTTAGATAAATAATATTATCCTTCCAGACGAATTGCCAGTAGAAGGCACTGCTTCCTAGGACTTTAATTTATCTCTGGATTATCTAGTCAAAGGTTAAAATAGAGAAAGAAAGAAATTTAAGAGGAGACTACTGTATACGGAAAGCAATCTCTATTCTGAGTCTTCCATTTTATGTTGTACCGTACACAGAATCTGTTGACTTTGTACCATATACAGAATTCCTTTGACTTTGCACATGTCATTTTCAAGAATAATTATAACAAAGAACATATCCTAATCAGAGTTTGTTTTAAATTTAAAGCAGTAAGTAGGTGATATCTTAGTAATAGGTCTATTATAAATTAACTATGTAGAGTTTTTTTGTAAAGTTACTTAACTTTTAGTCTTTTACTTACACATTTTAAATAGAACTATAATATTTTTCACAAATTCTTTAAAAACATAATTAAAAAGGGCTTACCAATTTCTTTACATTGAAATTATTAAAAAGAAGGATACTGTTATTACTGAACTGGATTTCCTTTTTTCTGATAATAGTAAGACATATTCTAAGCATAATTGCTCATAAGATTAGATCTTGCAGCTATCCATAGCTAGAGTTTAGTCAGAGGGTTGCTGGTTTTAGTTGGTGGCTATTCATTTAACAGATGTTTATTGAAAGATTATTATGTTCAGGAAGTAGTCTAAGTACTGGGCAAGTAGCTATGAACAACAATAAAGTATGCCTGCTTGGATTGTGTATTATAGTGGGAGAGACAGATAATAAACAAAGAAATACATATAAAATATGTCAAGTGATAAAGGCTATGAACAAAACAGAGTAAGGAGTAAAAAAGAAATGAGGTTCAGGTTTAGGGAGAGTAATGAAGGAAGGCCTCACTGAGGAAATAAAATTTGAGTAAAACAACTGAATGAAGAGAGGGAACAAGGCAAGTATATATCTGGAACAGGAGGATTTTAGATTGAGAAAATGCCAACTGTGAAAGCAATGTGTTGAAATCAGTGATATATTCTTTAATAGTTTCCATTTGCTGCTATAACATATTATCACACATTTAGTAGCTTAAACAATATAAATGTATACCTTCACAGTTTTGGAGATCAGAAGTATGAAAATCAAGGTGTGGGAAGGCTGCATTCCTTCTAGAGGATCTAAGGGAGACTGTTTCTTTGCCTTTTCTGGCTTCTAGATGCTGTCTGTATTCCTCAGCTCATGGCCTCATCCTCCATCTTCAAAGCCAATAGGATAATATTGTCCATTCTCTCTCTGTCTCTGACTCTTCTGCCTCCCCGTCTTGCGAGTATCTTTATTTTTACTTTAAACTCACCAAAAATATTCAGAAAAATCTCCCTATTTTAGGATTCTTAACTTAATCTCACCTGCACAGTCCTTTTTGCCATGTAAAGTGTTAGCACACAGATACCTTGGTTAAGGGGACATTCTTCTGACAACCACAAATGGTTTGCAACATTAACTGCACATTAGAATCACTGGAGAGCTTTAAGAAATTCTAATACCCAGTCTGCCCTCCAGAGCCAATAACGTCAGAATTTCCAGGGGTGAGACCCAGGCATCTGTATTTTTAAAACCTCTCCAGGTAATTCCAATGTGCAGCCAAAGGTTGAGAACCGCTGATTTAGTTTTCTGTTGCAGTCTCACACCCTTTGCAATATCTTTAAATTTGCTATACATGTCTGAACACATTTGGGGATATCCTCCTTGTGGAGTGTTTATAGTGCACATGGAGAGCCTTTAGCCAATAGCAAAAGACCACAGTAGTTTTAAAATTACTATCACATATTGACCAGAGTAGCCTGATTGTACAGAAAGCTACAGGGGAAAGTAAAGGAAAGGCAACTCCTTTTAAAACCAAGTTGCTTCTACAAGGGAGGATGTTTCTTATCTATTTTGTTCATGTAACTCAGTAAATCCAGGAGTGTTATAGACTAGAGTTGGGATTTGATCCATAATTCTTCAGTCTCCTCCTTTTCCTAAGTAAGCTTGATATTATACTTTGTAGAAGTATTTCTACATCTTTGCTTTTACCATTACTTGGTGTGTGAAATTCCCTTTCCATTTATCCCAAGGCTTTCATTTGTTCTTTTCCCTTAAAAGCCACTAGTCAACCATTCTGTGAAGCATTCAAGAATCCTCTGGCCCTCATGAAGCCTTCAGGTGCTTGACTATAATGTCATTTGGCCCTTAGACTGAACTGTCACCTTTCGTTATTATACCTCCTTTTATTGAAAATCTTCTCAACCAGTTCATAAGTTTCTTTCAGCACAGGCCATGAATTACATTTTTCATTCCATTAGATGAAGTGTCTTACGTGTTGTAGGTGGTCAGCAAATAGTTGTGGATTTGGAAGATTCCTTCTTGCCCTGGGATTAAATGTCAGTTCTTTCAAAAGATTTTGTTGACCATACACAAAGCTGAGTTAAAGACCACTGTTATGTCATCATAGCTCTGCCAGGCAGTTTCGCATTGGATTATATTTGTCTTTTTCATGTCAGTTTCTTTGAAGTCTCAGTTTTGTTCATTAGTAAGCCTAGCACTTAACCATAGGAATTACAAAAATAATCTCTGAATAAATACATAAGAGCACACACCAGCCTAGATCCTCAAATTATTCCAAGGTACCCTCACACTGCAACACAGCCATGTGATGTAAACCCCGTAGTGTAAGCTGCACATCTCAGAGGAGTAATGTATAGAAATTTGTGGTGCCTTCTGGAATGCCTATGAAATTAAGGAGACTTTTCTCTGTCCAAGATGAAACCCTTTGGTAGATGAACAAAAGCTCAGGAATCTACTGTTATTGGTGATTTTGTTATCAATATCTTTAGAAGTACTATGAGTCATAATAAATATGGATAATATGACCAACAGATTGATTGCGTTCTATGTAATTTGTTACATATTTTACTTTTTCTGAATTAGCCTATTATTTATATATAATCATCATTTTTATTGTAGTAATTTAACAAATCTTTAAGAAATCTGTTACCTGAATTATATTGAAAATACTTTCAAGTCCAACATATTAAGAACATTCTATAGCACTCTGACAGTGAAATTGAAATAGACATGAAATATATGATATTTTAGGATTAGTTGCCTTCTGGCACCATGACTCTTTTATATTTGGTATTTTAGACCCTAAACCTTTTGCTCCATAGAATGTTATATAGAGAGAATGCTTACCCAGTTGTATATAAAATTAATTTAGATATTGAAATGAGCATAAGTTTTGAAAAAAGTATCAATATTTTATCTGTCTACCTTATCTATCTTATATCTACTTTTGGACTTTCAGTTTTCATAATTGATATTCATAATGATATTAATACTAGTAAAAATCAACAGAAAAGTCATGGTTCTTAAAGTCATAGAATTGTATTAACTTAGGAAAGGCCAGCTGATTTCGCTTTCTGCTTTGATATCCCAGAGACTGACTCTTGCCTAGGGTTTTCAGACACTAAGAGATTGCATTATGAGGCTGAGGCAGACGTCAGAATACCAACATATTAATTCCAGTAAGAATGATAAATCCCACACAGACCACAAATACTAGGGTTTGTATAACAAAGACATAATATCCTTGTAGTCAAGCTACAGGTGAAACCAAGAAATAATTAAAAGTTTCTCTATTAATTTCCTCTGATAAATCATTTGACAAAGACCTTAAATATTTCAAGTCTGTTCTGTTTGCAAATTCGTTATATGGGATCAGAAGTTTGCTTGCAGAACATGGAATCAGAACAGTGGGAGTTAAATTAGTGTTCAGGGGTTATTATTTATAGTAATATATCAATTTGGTTATCTGTATGGTCTTGCCAATGAAACTAGAACTATTCTAAGTCTCTGAACTCCAGCCTTTCACATCTTTTTCCATACTTAGAATATACTTAGAATAGACCTTGGTAAAGGATTGGAAATAGTTAAAAATACTTGAAATGTGAAGGCCAGGTCTACTTCTTTAGACAGTGCTGACATGGTAGCTACTAATATTTCCTCTTCTTTATCTGTTTCTTTGGCTGATCAACATCCCTACTATTAACATTAAAAAAAAAACACTTGTTAATACATTTGATTGATTAACTGTTAAATATTGGGAGGCAGGGAGCATTTCTCTATTGGGAGCCTTTGCATTTTACGTTGATTTTACAGTTAAACTCTTAGAAGGTGATCTGCTTTCCTCATGCTAGAGTTTTTTTGTTTTTGTTTTTTGAGGATGGGTGGGTCACCCTATTTTTAAAGTTTGTAAAATAAATAAGGGCTATGTTTACTGAATGTCTCCTCTGTTTTAAATACTAGTTATTTTTCATATGATACACAGTCCATTTTCAAAAAGATTTGTAAGGTCGATATTACATCTCACTTTAAAGATGAGTAAATTAAGATTGAGAAAGTAAGTCTCACAGCTAGTAAGGGGCAGCATTGGTGTTTTAATCTGTATTTGTCTGATTCCAAAGCCCTTGTTTCCTTCTACTGTCCTATTATTTTTTAATAGAGTACCTTCAGTACTTAAATACATTTTTCTTTTGAAACTTCTAACCCTAAAAATAGTATTACTCAACAATGATCAGAGGCATTTTTCTGGGGAACACATTTTAAATTTAAAAATCAGTTATGTATTTATATGTAAATAAAAAAATATATGAAGGAAGTGGTATGGTTATTAGTAAATACTTTCTTGCCTCCCATCTCACTGGAATAGAATAAGAATGAATGATTCTGTAAATTTCTCTTTGTTTGTTGAACAAAAAATACAGCTTTTTCAAGGTCAGATTAAGTAATAAATACTACAAGAGAGTTTTTTTAAATTGAGCATTTTAATTCAATTCCATTTCTATGTAAAACTTTTAATGAAAGGAAAAGGAGCTTTCTATTTAAAATATTTGTCACATAATTTTAACTTCTGATAATATTCTGAACCAGACTCAAGTACACATAAAATGTTTTATTCTTGTTCATTTGTCTAAACCCATTTTCATATAGGCCTTAGCTCATCAAAAAAAAATCCTCTTTGGATTTTTCTTTTATTTAAGTATTTTAAGGAGTCTTTAAGGAGATATGAATAAGTCTGAGGATTATTCATATCTAAGTCATTCATAGAATTGTGAAAATAGAAATGAAATAATTTTATATTCTAACCTTTTTATTATTTCGTAACTTTGATATTATAACTAAATGCCAAAACTGGGTGATTTGGGGAGGTGAGGGAAAGAAAATTCTCAAATATTTCAAGATTAACAGTGATTGTAAAATTTATTCAATCCTTAATAAGCTTTCAACAAATATCAAACTTTTTGTCAGCTGCTCTGAGTATTTGCTTATAACCAATACTTCTACGTTTCACAATAATCTTACTTTTAAAAAATGCAAATTTGTTTTAATGGCAATCATTTATTTGGCTTATTTTTTGATGAAAGAAATTTTAGTTATTTCTTTTCTTTTAAACTGCCAACAGTATTTGCTATTCATAGATGTTTTGTCTTCAATAAAGTCTATCAGGGTGAAAAACTAGATGGCTATTTTTCTTTCCTTTAAAATGGAATGGTCTTTCATTATGCAGTGTTCTTAGGTGAATTCTCTTGTTTAAGAAGCCAGAATACAAGAGAGTGCTATATTAGTGTATTATTCTCACAACAAACAAGCACTGTTCTGTTGCTACCTGCTTGGCCATTGTTTCTGATTGTGTGTGCTTTGCAGTGGTATTTGGATGGTTTCCTGCTCTCTGCTAGCACAAAAAGGCATTTCTGTTACAATGGCCCCTAACCACACAATGACGGCATTAAGGATTTATGTGGAGGTTTCATTATTTTCTCCTCTTTTGTTCCTTCCAGGATGTCTTCCAAGCGACCAGCCTCTCCGTATGGGGAAGCAGATGGAGAGGTAGCCATGGTGACAAGCAGACAGAAAGTGGAAGAAGAGGAGAGTGACGGGCTCCCAGCCTTTCACCTTCCCTTGCATGTGAGTTTTCCCAACAAACCTCACTCTGAGGAATTTCAGCCAGTTTCTCTGCTGACGCAAGAGACTTGTGGCCATAGGACTCCCACTTCTCAGCACAATACAATGGTAGGTTTCTCATGGTCTATTGTGCCTACACTCACTTTTTGACCAGTCTACTCCTCTAATAGTTTGGCATTCATCCTTTGCTTTATAATTATCATTTACTTAATAGCCATACACAAGATTCACTTCTGGCGTCTTAGAATTCTTTATAAGTAAATTTGTTCCAACAGGGAGTATAAGATTTTTTGTTTGTTTGTTTTTGTTTTTCAAGAATTCCTACTTTTGAGATGCTTACAGTTTAGAGGGGAAGAAACCATACAAAATGTAAGAATAGTATTAAAGTAAGATATTTAAAATTAGTCAGCATGAAAGTTCGATGTCATATACTTTCTAATAAAAGATTTTTCCAGATAGAGTTACAACAAGCATATTTTGAACATGCCACCATGATAAATCATTGTTTTTTCATTTTTTGCTTTGCTCAGATTAGATCCTAGTATTCCATGCAGTACTTGGAATTTTGTAGAAGAATATATTTCATAGAAACTATATTTTCTAATATGACTACACTCTTTTCTAACTCTATCACATTCACACTGTTGTTTTGATAATTCAGTAATTCCCAGTTGCTTCCTATTCTAGAATATGCAATTTAGGGTAATTCCTCTGGCCATTCATCTGAGGTCTGGAACACTGCAAAAGATTAGGAAACTGAACTTCATGGGTAAGGGGAGAGAAGGCAGCACAGCATCTTTGGCTGATGCTTAAATAGCACACACAAACATGAATAAGGCATTTTGGTGCTTCTTAGCAACTTAAATAGATAGGATCATCATGTTAACAAAGTAGCAGGGCACTTAGGTCTCAGTAAAGCCACTGTCACATTTTTAACATGGCCCCTTGGGTAGATGTCACGTTGTTGTAAATTTTCCTCCTCTTCTACGTCAAGGATGCCAGTGCTATTAATTTGAAACTGATTATACCAACAAAAATATGTTTAATCTTACATTCCCATACCTTTAAAACAGCTTTGATTCTGTTAAATCTTTTTTTCTCTCTCCAGGAAATTACTGCATATCATCAATATACTTAGTGCTGAGATATGCCGATTTATTCATATTATTGAATTACTGTATGTGAAATTAAATCAACAAGAAGAATCAGATATCTTTTAATAATGGTGCAATAGACATGATACTTTGATTTTTCACAGTAAATTTAAATATTCCTATTCAACATTTTGGCCTCATAGGTCAAAATTTCTTTAGACATTTGGCTGTGTGCCAAGATTTTTACACCAAGAAAAATGTTTTAGCAAATCTGCATGTGAAACTTATATAGAAATGATGTTCTAAGCATGCCTTAATAATACAACTCATTTAACCTTCACAATAATTCAGTGAGGTATTATTATTAATCCTATTTTACAGATGAGGAAACTGAGGCACAGAGAGTTTAAATAACTTGCTCAGATCACAGTTAATAAGTGGGAGAATCAGGGCTTACCCAAGCAATGTCTTTGAAGTCCATGCTTATAACATTATGCATGCTGCTGCTTCACTAGAGCACAGGCATATTTTATACTCTGATTATCTATCATTTGGCAAGTGAAGTCATACCACCCCTCATTCCTCCCTCTTCTTTATTCTGTGAGTTCAAGTTATGTGCAATGATAAAACTTTTTGTCTTCCTCTCAAAAAGGTTAAAAACTAGGAAAAGAAAAACACTCTGTTTGGCATTGCATCACTGCTAATGTTTTTTCTCTTTTAATATTTTGACCACTGCTTTCTCTCAGAGAGTATTACTTCTTGGATTGGTTTTCCTGTGATAGCACCATAAACACAAACATACATATTTGAAGGGGGAATATAAATAGTTATGAATAAAAGAATATCAGAAAGATAAAGGGTAAATTAAGTACACTCAAGTTTGGATATGAGAAAAGTATATAAAATTACATAATTTAGTGACATGAAGAGATGCTGGGATGTAGTAGTTAATGCAAATGAAACCATTCAATTTTTAATGGAGAATTCAATTTAACTAAAAAACTATGAACTGCCTACTTTGTACTATGTTTTATTGTAGACACTGTGGAAATAGATTTGAATAAGAGACATCCCCTTTCCTCAAAGAACTCAATCTAAAGCAGAAGATCTTAACTGAGGTCTGTAGATCTCCTAAGAATGAATGGAGAATTCTGTATAGAAGAGCATATCAGAGTAGTGTAACACTACTGATTTCTATCAGATTCTCAAACAAATCTGTAACCTAAAAAGGTTAAGATCTGCTATTCATGGCCGGGTGCGGTGGCTCACACCTGTAATCCTAGCACTCTGGGAGGCCGAGGTGTGTGGATCGCTCGAGGTCAGGAGTTCAAGAGCAGCCTGAGCAAGAGTGAGATCCCGTCTCTACTAAAAAATAGAAAGAAATTATCTGGCCAACTAAAAATATATATAGAAAAAATTAGCCAGGCATGGTGGTGCATGCCTGTAGTCCCAGCTACTGGGGAGGCTGAGGCAGTAGGATCGCTTAAGCCCAGGAGTTTGAGGTTGCTGTGAGCTAGGCTGACACCACGACACTCACTGTAGCCAGGGCAATGGAGCGAGACTCTGTCTCAAAAAAAAAAAAAAAAAAAAAAAAGATCTGCTATTCATAAGTTAGTACAGTTTACATACAAATGATTCACCTTAGTTTTAGTGACATCAGCACTTATATTTTCTTTAATTATATGTTTAATTGGTTTCTAAATTTGTCTCTGCCTCAAATTTTTCTTGATTCCAGCTGCTTTTCATCTCTTGAGTAGACTGTTGGAAGAGTCACCTATATGATCTCAAATGTTCAGCCTCTCTTTCCAAACTTTCTTCCAACTTCTACTAGTCTTATTTCTCTGAGAAAGGATTTGGATTGTTTATTTCACTGTTGAAACTAATTTGTGTCCTGTTGCTTACAGGATTTAGTTCCAAACTCGTTATCTTAGCAAAAAATTCTATACAGACTAGCATCAAACAATGGCTTTAGTCTCCTCTCCTAACACATCCTACTATGGACTCAGTACTCTGGTCATGCCAAGCTCTTCACACATGTTCATGAGCATACCATACATGGCCTTTGACTGACATAGTCTTTCTACCTAGAAAACTCTCTCTTTTCATATTTTACCTTCCTGGTAAATTATGTTTCTCCTACATGACTGAGTTCAAAAATTGCCTCCTCTTAGATGCTTTCACTGACCTCCAAAGGCAGAATGGTTACTGTGTTATTCTTTTATCCATGACATTTATTTATATCTTTTCTCATGGTCTACATTATAATTTATATGTTTACATGCCTGCTTTTCTATTAACATATAATGTATTTCTTCTTGAAGGCATCTTCATATATGTATATTAATATATATTTATATTTATGGGATCTAGCATGTAATAGATACTCAACTTAAGATTGTTGACTAAATGGCTGAGTTTATATGCATACGTAAACATTAATAGTAAATATGGTTCAGGCAAAGTTGTTAAAGACCATATTTCATGGTGACTATTTTTATTTTCTAGCAATTTTAGAACTAAAGTAGAATCTACTAAAATTATATTCGGAAAGCAGAAAGTCATGATATACTCAGCTATTAAATTTATAAAGATATATTTTACTCATTTATCAGAATGACTGAATATATTTATAATATTATTATTCAACATGAATAATTTCTCTTTTCTCTGGCTACCAGGCCATTGTCATATTCACACAATAGGTCCTTTTAGTTTAGTAGGGTACTCTCTGTCTTTTTCTATTCCATATCTTTGAAAACAGAGAGTATTTCAGTCATAAAGTTCAATTTAAGAAAAAAACCCAGGTGATTTCATTGCCTACTTATGTGACATTCATGCTTAGTTTTTAAGTAAAGATGAAAGATACTGAGAGATATGTATTTTGTATTACCAGAATAGATTGGAGGCAAAGTCCAACTGTTGAGTGATCCCTGTAATGCTGGCTTGAAGTTATAGAGAGATGCTTTCAATATAAAACTTAAGTTGGAAAGTATTCCTGAGATAAAAGTTCTGTATACTTAATGACTATTGCCATCTAACAATGGGACTTAGGGTCCCTTATTCAGGTTCAGGATATGCACGTGTCAAGGTTTAGAACTGAGACAGATAAGGATGTAATTCCTCCTTTCTGAAATTGTGTTTATTGTCTTAATGTTTTGGAGAAATAAACTAAGTGCCTAACTAAGAACAACTTCCAAACAGCTGTAACTGGCATGAATACTAAAAGTTCATTTCTTCTTGGAAGATTTTACTCACTGTTCAGAGTGCACTACAGATGAACTATCTTAAGTACTTTTTATATGTGTGTGTGTGTATATATATATATATATATTCATAAAATACTCTCAGATTTCTAATTAATATAAGATTGAGAGACAGATTGTCGTAAGTCTATGAAGGAGACTGATTCTGTTGGTTTCTACTTTGAAGCTCTCATAATCTTACCAGGCAATTAACAGAAAAATTTGATTCCCATATAATCTTCCAAAAGTTAAAAGCAATGTGAAAGTCTGATTCTGACATGAGCGGAAAGGCATTCCCGTGATTTATTCTTATTGATGATCAAATCTTCCCTTGTCCCCCTTTGTTATTGGGCTTTTTTTTTAACATGAGTTTGGAGGTCGTCACTTCAAAGTTTCAGAGAAAAACAAGAATCGCTATAATTTCTGGTTCATTTTTAATAATAGTTCTGATATGTAGATGATTTATTTGATGATGGAAAGGAGTATCCAGAATACTGCCTCATGTCAATTAACATGAGTATTCATGGACACCAGAAGGGAATAGAGAAAGTCCAAGGAGAAATCAAGTAGTATTATCAGGAGCAGCTGGGGACTCTATGGTGGCCCTCTTGGCATTCATTTTCTCTCTGGTTGCATGCTACTTCTGTTGGTTCGATTGTTGTTCCAGTGTCAAATGTGATGTGAAATGGAAGTCTTCACCACCTGTGGTTACTGAATAATCAGTTGTCTTTTTTCTTTTTTCTAAAAAGCATATTCTAGCTCTGCCAAACTCTCTTTTGACTTTTTAAGCTACTTTTGTGTTGAGTGAAGAGTGTAATATTTTATTTTGAAAAATAATTTAAGTTGCTTACTCTAGAGATAGCTGAATTTTATTATGAAATAAATACTATATGTGTTTGTGTTTTTAACATTTAAAGATCCATCGGATTTCAAAGTATGATGCTATTAGTATCTCATTTATTGTTTATAGTGATGACATTTTCTTGGAATTGTTAAAGAATGATGGATATATAGTATCTTAGCTTAATAATATATCTTAATGTTCCTAAAACATTACAGAAACGCTAATTGTCATGAAATAACATTCAGAGTGAGTCAGTTTCTTCCTGAAGTCTATGAAAAGAAGAAAAAGGTATCTTTTTAAGTCGATCAAAGGTTGGAAATATAGCTGAGACTCCAGTATGTCATTACAGCAAGGATCTAATATATGAAATATAGCCTTAAACACTGAAAGAATTCATTCAATGCACATGACACAGAAAGGCTTTTACTTGTTCAGGCTCACTGTCAGCTCCTGGGATGCTTTATTTACCCAAAATAATTTTAATTGCTATATTATAGCTGTGTCTTGAAATACCCGTTATATAAATTTGCTTACAATCTAACAGTCAGTTATGTGTTTTCGATGTTTGACTAGGATAGTGTTATGTGTGAAATACTGTTCAGAAAATTTAACAAGAGAGAAAAGAGAAAAATGCATGTGTTACTTAAAAATAAGTCACAGAATAGGGCCTTAATTATGGTATGGTAAAGATTCCTATTTTTATATGGTGCTTTTTATAAGCTTTTAAATTTCTGGTTACCTTTGTACATCAAACTTAGCATAAGTTATTGTGATGTTATAATGCATACTGTTGTTAAACCAGTGTGGTTATTGTGCCAGTTCTAATAATGAGAATTTCATTGTTTAGGGAGAGCAGTCTCCTACACTCTAGACAAAAGTGTAATTACTTTTGAACGATGTGGAATGTGCTCAGTTTAATAGCATGGAGAATAGATTCAGAAAGATTCAGATAAAGTAAGCTTGGAAGCCATATGTGCAGTGTGGCAGTATAAAATTATGAGAGTAGGCAGTATAATTCTACACACACATACCCGATTTCACACAGTTTATCTGTAAACTGTTGTTTCTGTAAGAGATAGGCTTGCTTATCTGAAAAAGGCCAATTCAATTGAAACAAGGTAAAAACGGTGACAAGTTTGTATTTGTTTTTTATGGTAAATTGATGTTTATCATACAATGAAATTACATTGTTACAATCATTATTCTGTAAATGTTGTCACAAAATACCTCATGAAGCTGTTTATCTAAATATAATCCCAGGCTTCTGTTTAAATGTAAATGGTTCAATCTTTATACTTGCATTGTTTTGGGAAATTACCCCCAGGGCTAGCAAGAATGGGAATATGTGAAAAACAATCAGTTGGGGTCCATCAAAGCCACTGGATAAGTTGTGCAATCGATCATTTTGTTCTGTTGCCATACAATTCCATTCAATCCAGTGGTGGGAGGGGAAGTCTAATGTTAAGTTGAGAAAACTTTGATTCATATGATGTCCATAGTATTTGAAGTAGTACTGTTGAGTGTAAAGTTAATTGGACCTTGAGAAATTAATGAATATACTCTTCACATGAAAAAAGTACTATGTAGGACTTGAGAGGTAGTTCAGGATACCTAATGAGGGTCTACTATTAGCATCCCCACACAGTACTATACAGTGATGGGGAACAGGTAAGAACTTCCAATGCTGTGGTAATGGGAAGGGGGAATGTATTTGCTTAAATAAGATTTGGTCTAATGGAATTCAGTGGCTTTCATTTAATAGGCAGTGTTGCAGAAGATTCAGTTCAAGTATATACAATGAATACTTATCAGCAGAGACATAGAAATGAGTAAGAACCAGTCTTTTCCCTCATGTAGCTTTTTGTGTAGTATGTAAGATAAGTACAACAATCACCATAATGTAATATAAAATATTAGAACTCTGATATAGGAGATTCACAGTTGAAAAGTATCTCATTCGTGGAGATCAAAAATAGATTATTAATAACTTGAAATTGTTTCCATCAAAAAACAGTTACTAGATGTTTAGATATTAAAAAAACATATATACCTATTGGATCCATTACCATTAATGTAAGGTCTTTATTTTACATTGGAATATAGTTTTGCTTTTATCACAAATATTTTTTCCCAGCAGAAATAACTCAGAAAAAATAAAAAAGTAAGTTTAAGAAACGGAAGATAATACTGAACACAAAGTATACTATGAAGCTAGTAAAATATGTGCCTCATGTTATTATTAATACGGATAAAAAGAACTACTTTAGATATTGAAGTTTTAAATGTTTCCTTTCTTTATCTGGGTGACCACCTTAAATGCAGTGGACACAATGATGAAATACTTGGCAGAAATACTGGAAATAGTAAGGACTCTAAGAAACAGTGCTGGAGACTTGCATGAATGGTGTTCCTGATTTTGTGTCATGCGTAGGTGGTCATCTTTATCTCATTTGTTATTCTCAGATCTGCATTTGAGAAAAAAAAGGATCATTTATATTTGGAAGTTAAAAATAATGAAAAGTTTTTGTGCAACTAGACTTCATTCTGTACCGTAGATGGTGGTTTGTTTTCAATTCTTCCTCATTTCGTCCTTTGATTCCTCTTTTGCCTCTCTTCTTTCTCTTTCAATTTGCCTCAATCAGAAAACATTCTTAATGGGTCCTCTTGTGGATTTCAATAGAGCCATTATCAAGAAGGGAGACAGGGTAGGAGAATCAGCACCATTGTGCTCTGATATATACTTCCTTCCTATTTACATATATTGCTTTTTGGGGGATTGCCAGACCTTCTTGAACTCAGTCTATGTTTCTCTTACTGCATGTGGTAAACAAAGATCAATTGGTTACATGATAAAGTTTTAACTGGTTTTTAGTAGACAGGGACAGTGTAATGAGTTCTTCATAAAACTATACAGTATATTTCTTCAATTTATTCTAAGAATCTGTTAATCTGTTATTTTACTTTTCTTTCATAATCCGATGTTGATAATAAGTGGTAATTGTATTTTCAATATCCTTACTTGGCAAAACAAGACTTGGAACTCAATTTTGTTTCCAAATTATTTTTTGAAATTGGACCTAGTGAATTTCTGGGAACTAGTGCTTTAGCAGATATTGATGTTCTTTATGTGCCTGTTCCTAGCTTCCATTTTAAATTACTTGATGGCATTTGCTACTATTTTCAAACAGTCCTTGATTTAAGTCAATTAATGCTTTTTGTCTTCAAATGTATTTCTTTCTTAAATTTGAGATTTTTAGTGATTGTTAAAAGGTATAAGAAATAGGGATGAGATCATTTGCATAACTAGAAAGTAATTTTGATGTTGGTGTCACTCTATAACCTTAATATGAGTGATAATAGCAGTACATTTGTCATTATTTTTAATTTTATACTTGGAAATGACAGTCACCTAAGGGAATCCAAAAGAAATAGGAATCCTGCAGTGTTGGTGCCTGATTTCTAGGAATTGGAATGAAATATACAAGACTGGATAACTCATTTGTCCATAGGACCTCAACGTATTTCAAATAATACTTAAGCCCTATTTCCTCTTGGCCATATCAGTTAGGTACAACTATCTATTGTATCTAAAAAAGGAAAAAATGATCTTTGTATAGCAGCCTCTTTAAAAAGCACAACCATTAGCCCTTCATTTGGATCTTAAGAAAATGAAGTCATACAAATAATATAAGGGAGTACAGTATTGGATTTTGAGTGTAATTTCTTTTCTTACATATTTTGGCAATTATACAGCTTTCTCTTTTAAAAATATGTACAATGATAAATACTTGGGTTTTGAGGTGATAAGTTAAAAAAATAAGAAGAATTCTGTAGTATGGAAACATCTAATAGACAGATGGGGGAAGTATTTTCAAGAAAAAATGATTCCTTAAGAAATGAAAATCTGAACTCAAAATACTTACAATACTATTAGTGCCACATTAGGTGAATTTAAAAGCATTAAATATATTTAAACCCTTTTCCTTCTTCTACAAGGTCTGAGATGCCAATAATTTGTACTGGCGTTAAGGCTGGCATTAAAACAAAATTCATGATAGTATTTCAATATGCTAACCATTTTGATCATCTTATGTCATTTTTTCTCCCTATTTCTTTTTTAGAAAGTAATTTTTTTCTCTATATTCCACTAGGTAGGGCAGGGGCAAAGTACTTTGGTATTCCAAATAGGAAATAAATATAAAACTAACTTAAGGTGACAATTGTAAATGGTCCATTTGGTTACATATCTCCTTTGTGCAAAGGCAAAATGCCTTTTAAAATTTTCTCATAGACCGTTTTTAGGAGAGAGCCATGTGAGCAGATGAGGTGTGATATAAGGAGAGCAGCCTTGGCCAGCTCTGTGACACTGACATCACATGATAAAGTAAATGAATACAAGTGACTGGGTTTTGTGTCTTATTTAGTCAAGGCTGCTTCTGTGGCAGCAGGACAAACAATGTTATCATTATATAGAGAAGCAGTGTTTACTTCAGTGTCTCTTCTTAGCTCTTAAAAATCCAGCCTGTCTCTAGATAAAACAGTTAATCCTGTTTGTCGATATCCCTAAACTATAACATAATATTCTGAGGGTTAATAAAAAATTTTAAATTTTTATGTCCTTTAAGGTAGGACATGAAAAAGACAGGGTTGTAACTCCAAAGGTACCATTAAGAAGCTTTTTATATATGTAAAAAATATAAAATATGTGCCATGTAAAAAATTCAAAACCTATTATTAATGAGAAAAACAAATTACAATGATTTGTAGTTTTATACTTAATAATGTACTAAGCCTTGCAGCCACCTCTCTGGCCACTTCTAGGCCTTTTCCTCTGTGTAAACATACATCCTGGAGGAGGGGAGATTGCTAGGCTGTTATCAGTATCCATCTTTAGGCTTTGTGGCAGTGGCTGGCATGTTTTGCACCACTAGGGACATAGGAGCCAGAGAACATGCTTCTTGTGTATCTGAGATTCTGATTTCCCCAGGGTCATCAGTAGAACATAAGAAGCAACTTTGAAAGTCTTTTGTGAATATATCTTCCAGCCTGTCTTCAGTCTGATAGGTGTAACTCGGATATGGGGAATTTTAACAGTCAGTGCTCTTTAGAACAAGATATCTGATAATTAATAATAACATAAATATGTAATATTTCAATGTTTTCTATGTTCCGCCACCCTACATTTATTTTAACCAAATCCTGTATTAACTCCCTAAATTCAGCAACTGTGATTATCCCCAATTTACAGATGGAAAACAGTCTTGGGTAGTTAAAGTAACTTGCCTAATAAATAAGGGATAGAGTTTGTGTTCATGACTTTGGAGCCCAAGCACTTAATAACTGTGCTTACTGCCTCTCCACTCATATACACATTAAAATCCTTTTTTATAGTTTATCAAATAAACAATTTTAAAAGCCTTTAGAAATACTTGTGCAGCAGGCATGTAGAACAATATTTACTTGATTATTTATTCTACCCTAACTCAGAGATAACCTAGTTTTTTAAATCTTTTTAGCTGGCTTTAATGGCCCAAGGGATTTGACCATTTTAGAATGTCATATAGGCTGTTGGGCAATATATGGGATTCCAAAGGATTATTTGTTAAACTTTTCACATAACAATTAGTATTAAATTTTGTTCTGGCTGTAAGAGAGTTGGCATAGCATAGTGGTTAAGCACATGGCCCCTGGTGACAAAATTACTGGATAAATTCCAAATTCTGCTCTTTATTTGGCATTTGGCAAGTTATGGAAATTTTTTAACCTTATTTTTGCCATCTGTAAAATGGGGTTGATAAAAATAGCATCCAACTTAGAGGGTGCTTATGTTTAAAGAAGTCAGTACACACATAAAGCACTCTGGTGCCTGGCATATAGCAGCTACTCAGTAAATGTTAGGTATTAGTTAAACAAGTACCTAAATACATAAGTTCTGTGATCTAGGAGAAAATGGTACATTATATTAAATGTCAGATGCATTCAATTCTCATAAATTTCAATAACCTATAGGAAAACTTTAAGCTAAGAAAAAATACTTTTGAAATGAGAAATCAGATAATGTAGAAATCTCAGTCTGTTGTCATTAAAAGGAGAGCATTCATTCGATCTGAGATATTATCTCCTGATCAAATATTTATGACAGATTCAGTTATCATAAATACTACTCATTGGCAGCCAAATTTTTGTTTAATGTTGTTAAGGCTGTTCAGGAACAACAGCTACCTCTACTACTACCACTACCATCACCACCACCACAACTAAATCTATTTAAGCCAAGTAAAAATGGCATTTTTATAAGATTATGATTTATATAATGCAGTGGTAAAGAGCCTTAGTCTTTCGCTTAAACTGCTTGGGTTCCAATCATAATTCCAAATCGTATGAGATGTGCGATCTTGTCTCAGTTTTGTGGCATCATTGTGCCTTCATTTTCTCATGTTAAAATGGCAATAAGAAGAACCCCTCCATATGTAGAAGTGTTATGAGAACTAAATAATAGAATGGCTTTGAACCAAGCCTGGCACATAGCAGGGACTTAATAGATGCCATAGTTCTTGAATAGTTTGTATTCTGTTGACTAGTTAGTATTAATTACCTGAACAAAAGACTGTGTTTTCTTTTGGGTTCCCAATAGTCATGTTTTACTTTTAGTAACCTAGAAGAATATGACTCACATTCCCCTCCTATTTTAAGTGGTTCAGTAGTCTTACTGGTAAGCTCTGTCAGTATCCTTGACTGAAATTCACCTTGAACATGAAATGCAGAGTCATTTAAAGTAGAAAGCTCTATGGTCTCTTTGGGGTAACGTGTTTCTCTTGTTTACCGCTGTATCCCTAGAATCTGGCATAGTGGCTAACATCCAGCAAATATTTCAAAATAGCTGAATGGATAAATAAATGAATGTCTCCTATGCTCACAGAAGGTACTCTGAAAATAACTTATCTAAATCTTGCAGTAATGATATTGAATTCGTAGGTAGTTGATATAACCATTAGGTGAGATAATCACCTAGCACAGTACTTGTCATACAGTAAGTATACAGTTAATGTGAACTCCCTTTCAATCACCCTTCTAATCTTCTCAGCCCAACTGCTCTCCAGTTTACTCTGATAGAAGATTATAGTCATTTTTTTGTAGCTTCATAGATTACACTTCTCCAGTTTACCAGAAAAAATAACAATACCAACACAAAACCAAACAATACTTTGGAATAGGATATATTTTAAAATTGCTTAATTTTCCCGCATGAACATCCTAAAGGCTAAATAATGATTTGTTTTTGGACATGGTTAAGGGGGCTTGTGATTATTACTATGGTTTTATTGCTGTATCTACTTACTTGTTTTTACATTTCAGTTCACTTTAAAATTCCTACTCATTCAGGAATTTTAGAGGTACTTGAGGGGTTCAGTCCTTTGTTTGTTAATATTGTGTTTATTTCTCTTAGTCCTGTGATCTCTCTTTTATTTTACTGACAAGGAGAGCTTGAGATGATGTTAAAAGGATACGATATGGGGAAAAGGCAAAATACATGTGGATTTTTATAATAGCTCGCCTGTCAGAAATCTGACATGTGGCACCTAAAACTGACAAACCCAACCAAAAAATGTATATCTCCAACTGCTAATTCTTGATTATTAAACATATATCTCTGCCTTTGTTTTACTGGGTGAATCCTTGTCACTTTCCTAATGTACTTCATGTTATCTTTTTATTTCCTATCGTGTGTGAATTCTTCCCTGTTCACTTATGTCCTCTTCAGTGATTCTATAATTATTTTTGTTTTACATATATAGAACCATGTTTTCCCCCCTTTTTACATATGGTGTTTTTGCTTCATGCAGAGAGAACTACACAGATGACACTTTTTAAAAATCCAAATTTTATTCAGTTTTACATTATGTTTATAACCCTGAATATCTCCAAAATGTCCTTACCTAAAACATTTTATTGTTTTATTACTGGATTTATACCAGTAAGTATATACCAGCTTTCTTAGGGATAATCTTTAAGCAGAACTTAGTAAGACAAGCTTTGAAAACTATCATTCCTAAGGAAAGTAAATCTCGAATCATGAAAACATCAGTTTAATCGCTCCTCTTGACAACTTAACATGACAGATTGAAATATAAAAGCCGACGCAAGTGGGATCAATGGATTATCTAAGTCCCTGAACATCTCCTCTTAAATTGGGGGACTTGACAGTGTGGTTGTGAGAGAAGTGTGTATTGTGTGTCCCTTGTCATGTGCAGAGCATTAAGTTTTCAGAGATTAGTGCTGAGTGGATGTGGTCTACCTGGACATGATGAAGCAAGGAGAAAGAAATTGCAAGGGAATGAAAGAGAAAAAGAGGGGGGCTAAAGGAAGAGAGGAGGGATAGAGAGATTTACATGTGAGAACTCAGGGGGCTTTGTCATGGCAATTGTATAAAGTGATATACAGTGCAAATTGACTTGAGCATGTCCCCGGGTAGCAGGCGGTTTACAGCCTCCAGGAGCTGAGATTACTGCTTTATCTTGTCATACTAAATTAACATGGCAGCGCACTGTTAAACAGTGGTGACCTCTTCATCTGGGGAAATTGCTGCCTAGAAGAGAGATGGTATTTAAGTCTCTCTCTCTCTCTCTGTACCCACCCCTGTATAGCCTTAAAGCAGTAAAGCAATTTGGGGTTAGACTGTAGCTATTTTAAAATTATTATAGAAAAATATTTTTATATTAAGATGGCTATAGATAGGTTTCAATTAGATCAAATAGCCACTTTGGGTAGAATAATAAGAGTTTCTTTATCTGATGTTCAAAAAATAGTATCTCATCTTTATACATTGGAATTAAGAATATATTTGTGATCATTTCACTTCAGTCCCTTATTATTCTACAAATAGCCCATTTATTGCATAAGAGTTCATTTCTATACTTTCCATAAGACTTGATTGGTGATGATCTCTATGGGGGGAGGGAAGAATCAGGTACTTGTTCTCTCCCACTGGACAGGCAGAGGGATGGCCTAAGAGAACTAGCAAGGGAATTGTGCCTGAAACAGAGGCAACCAGGTTATCTTTTCTTTCCAGAGATTACCAGGTACTACTTTGTTCCCCAGATTCTTTTAATTTCTTTATTAAAAGGGGACATGGAGAGGGAGAGGGAGGTGAGGGGGAAGGGGGGCAGAGAGAGAGACAAAGTCAAAAGATCAATTTGTCTCACTCCTCTGCTGCAGCTATTCCCTTTGTGTTTTTCTAAAATCTACATATAGAAAATAGGCTAACAATTTTTTTGCCTATCTTAAAATGTTGATAAATCAATCAAAATCCAACGTGTAATTTTCTTTGCTCAGTAATTGCTATTGGAATTTGAGTCAAAGGAAGGGGCAAAGTAAATATCAGAATATGGGTGTCTATGTCCCCAGCTCAAGATTCTCCATCCCTAACATATAGCCCTGTGACCTGCTTCCTCACTAATCTCTAGAGCAAGTATTCTTAAACTGAGTATTAAACCACCTTAAGCGTTGTAGGATGAGCTTTATGAAATCTGTTTACCCCCTGAAACTGTGATATATGCACTTACAAATTTTTCTAGCAAGAGCATCCATGACTTTCATTATATTCTGTAAGGGACCTGAGCAAGCAAAATAGATTATTGCTTCTCTAGAGCTTAATTCTGTCTTAGGGTGTTATTGGGATAAATCCTCACTTTGGGGCTGTGTATCTACAAAGTGAACTACTGATGTATAGGCATAGCCATTATCCTGCTTACTTTGTAATTAGGAAGTATATTCACCTACCTTGCCTTGGAGAGTTTTTCAAGGGTGCCATGCTGGAATTAGAGTCCACCTGCTGCTCTTGACCACTTAAAACTGTTTATCTTAGCATCCTTTTTGTTACTTTTTTGAGCCATAGACCCACTATAATTCTAGTATAAGGATGAGGTTTAGTTCTTGAGTGCCCTAGATTCAGGGTCCAAACCCCAGAGACACAAAAAGACCATTTAGCTTGTGAAGAATATGGAACAAGGGCAATGCATTTTTCCCCATTTTTCTTGATAAGTTGCTTTCTCATATCCGATATCTCCTCCCTACCTTTGTCCCCAAGTCAGCACATTGCTAGACTGAGAAAAATAAAACACACCTTAATTTAGGAGTGACTTAACTAGTTAAATCTGTCTTAAGATGCCATGATACCATACTGTTTGATTAGTGCAGGATTTTTAATGCCAAAGCAGTTTTTTTTTCTTACGTTTAGTATTGTCATACACATGGTATTTTTTCAAAGAAGAGAAAATAAAAAAAGACCAAAATTTTTACCAACTTGCCTTTGTATTCTATATATTATTTGGGAGCTAATATTAAAGAGTGACTATTAAAGTCAGTCTTTTCCTCCTTCTTCTTCCTTTCTTCTTCTCATTCATTATTTCTTTTTCCCTACTTTTTTTTTAATCAGATTAGATGCATTAGCAACTCTTTCAGTTAAAATAGTCACTAAGTAGCCACTCTTTCCTACATAGAATTATTTCTAACATTGAGAAGTGATTCTTTTACTTAAGTTCAGGACTTAGAGGTAAGTTGATATGATATTATCAGAAACATTAAGATTTTCCCTATTCTTCATGTCAAATATCTATTTATTTGTGTAATAAATATATTTAATGAGCACTGTGCATACTTGTATATTAAAACTTTGAAGGAGTTCTTTCAGATAAATTGTGAATTTGATATAGGAAGCCAGGGAGAACAGACACAATTTTATATCTTATGAAGCAGCAGCATGTCAAAAAGTAATAGGAGAAGACTCTGGTGAACTTTACTATCACCTCCTAACTACTATGAGGAGTAGCCTAAGAGGCAGGCCACAACCACCCAAAATATGGAATGGTAGAGAGCCTTATTCTGGGACTGGATGCCTGCAATAAGTAGAATATTTGAATATTAGAGATTCTTTTTGAGGAATTCCTTAATATTTGGAAAGTCAATGTGATATAGTATTTTCCACAAAAAGCAGAAAGCCTAAGAAAAAGAGGGAAGAAAAATATAAAACAAAGAGAAAAAACCTATAAAACAGAAAGTAAAAATGGTTGTCAGTTATCACACTAAATGTTAATGGGTAAACTTCTTTTTAAAAGATTACTATTTTCTGAGTTTGTTTAAATATAGTTTCATACTCCTTAAAAAAGGCAGACATAAAATAACATGGAAATGGTAAAAGTAGAAGAGTAAAAATATAGTAGGCATCCACAAACAAAAACCAAAGGTAGCATTATTAATATCAGACCTGGTGGAATGAAATTCCTGGGATAGAGTCCTTTTATGTTATTATATAGAGATAAAATGTCATGAGTATTTATTCACTAAATGAACTTATAAAAAGGAAATAGTTACTTTAATATATTGGACTCTACAAAGGAAAAAACATTTTTAGAAATATGAGATGTTGACAGAAACAAAATTATACTGATATATTTTGAAGTATCCTTTTCTGTTTGACAAATGGATTAGAAGGAACACAAAGACATGGAAGATTTGACAAATATAGTTAATAAGGTTGACTTATGTATCTATGTATAGATCACTTGAAAACTTTTATGAAACTACACTACTAAATAATTCTTGTGTTAAAATAAGAATTGAAACTAATTTCAAGCTTCTTAAAAATAATAGCATAAATATCACATGCTAAAGCTCATATGATCAAAGTTCTAATATTTGATAAATTTATAACTTTAAATTCCTGCATTATTAAATAGAATGAATGGGGAAAAAGAACTGAGTATTTTACTTTAGAAGCAGAAAAAAATGAAAAAAAAAAACTAACTCCAATGAAGGCATAAAATGGAACCTAAAGAATATAACAAAATAAATGAACTGGGAGAACACCAGGCAAGCTTTTTCCTATATTAATAAATGAAAAGGAACAAACAAATAGAAAATTAGAAATGATAAAGGGCAATATAATTACTATTATGGATATCATAAATTACTATATTACAATATATTCCAGCATTTTCAAAATTCGGTTCTAAAGAATATATGTTCCATATGATATTCAAGACAAAGGTTCTATAATCAAGTCAATTCAGAAAACATTTCATAATGTATCCTATGTTTTGATATTCACATTCCACATGGAATATTAAAGATTTTCAGAAGTTAGTTCTGTTGTTTAGAGAGCTAGGTAGTTTTATCTTGCATGGAGATTCCCACACTTAATCATTAGAACCCCTTATTAATATATATCCTACTAAATATAAATCACTGGGAAATAATATCCCATTGAACACACAATGGGCTGCATAAAATTATTTATAAATTTCATAATCTCATTGAAATGTAAGATTTCATAGGACTATAAAGAAGGAAACCTAAATAAATTCTATTAATGAAAAACATTTTTTTAATTCAAAGAATAATCTCCAAAAATGGCAGCTGTAACTACCAAGGTATGTTCAACTTCTAAGAAATAGAGAATTCACATGCTGTATAAAACTGTTTTCCAGAGCCAAAAATAAATTTTAAACTTTTCCACAATTAGCGTAACTATAATATCAACCCCCCTTCCAAATTAAAATAAAAAAAGGAAAAGAAAACATAAACACACTTTGAATATAGATGCAAAAATTTTAAATAAAATTTGACAAAGTTATCAATGCCTTTTATTAAACTTTTAATAGACCACGCCTAAAAAGAGTTAATTTGGGAAATGGAAGGAGAGTTTACAAAAAGAAGTATACATTAGCGTAATTTATATTAGAGTTCAACAAACTACTGCTTGCTGGCTTCCTAGCCAAATCTGGCCCATTGCTGGTATTTATACATAAAATTTTATTGATCAGAGCCGTACTAATTCATTTACATAGTGTCTGTGGCTGCTTTTGTGCTACAGAAGTAGTTGTAACAGGTACCCAATAGCCTGTAAATTCCAAAATATTTACTATATGGCCTTTTCCAGAAAAATCTTTGCTAACCCATGGTCTGTATACTCACTGACTCAAGGGGATGTCTTATATGAAAATGCTGAGAAGGGCATTTGATAAAACTCAACGTCCACTGCTTATATAGTCTTTGTCAATAATTAATAGAGTGATACTGGTACGATCTCTAACTAACAGTTGCTTCAAACTTAATGATAAAATTCTCTTATTCCCTTTAAAGTCAGGAATAAGTCAGACTGGGTCACTATCATCACCACTTTTATTTAATATTGGTTTAGAAAGAGGTTTCTTCCTACCTTCTTTCCTCCTTTATTTCTTTTTGTCCTCCCTTCCTTTTTTCCTTTTCTTCTTCTTTACCTCTCTCATTTCTTCTTTCTTTTTTTTCTGTCAGAAACTCTAGTGGAACTTTTTACTCAAGAAAAAACAGTGAGGATTTTTTTTTTTTTTTTCAGAATTACAAGATGTTTTAATCAGGAAAAAGACAATGGGGGAATTTGGTCAGAACTGTAGAACTTAAAATGATATTCAGAAGTCCTTAGGTATTCTAATGAAAACCTTTTAGCAGACAACTTTCTTAATGATACAGAACAAATGATTTTCTCTTTACTCTTTGATTTTTTTAGAAAGGTTAATTTATAGCTTCTCTTGATAATGCCTCTTTATGTTTTATTTTTAAAATCAAAGATTCTCCTTCATGATTATTGAAGCAACACTTCCTGCTTTGTTATGAGGTTCCTTTCACTTCCATGGGGAAAAGAAAAAAAAAAAACTCTTCCTCAACTCTTAGTTACAGGTATATCATTAGGTAAACTACACAGTCTTAATTTAAGATGCACAGAGAAAAATCCACTGTCCCATCGTCATAACCTTGAGCAAGCACTAGGAAATAGAATGGAGTTTGATGACCTACTCGTAAACTCTTCACTGTTCCTAGAAAATGTCTGTGTAGGGATGTAAAGCGTGAAGTCTTTTGCTATAATGACTATGCACTCAACAAATTTGTATTGTTTTTCCCTGCTTCCTTGGTACTCAGTGGTTTGGGTTAGAAAATAGTATAGATACAGGACATCAAGAAGTTTGCTTTAGGTACATTCTGTTGTAGTATGTTTTCATGATTTATAGGACTAATCCTTTCCCTTAGGAATTCCTCAATTTTGGTTCACATTTTACATATTCTCCCTGAAGATTATATTTACACTTAGGAGAATGCCTGGACTTAACTTGTGCCTCTTTGAATTTGACGTAGTATCTACGTAATCTTAGGATTGTATTTTTACTCTATCATCTCCATTTCTATAACTCTAGATTTTCATGAGAATGTTCATCTAAGAATTTAGATAAGGAAACATCATTTTAAATCTTACTAGAAATGAATTGTCTTCGAGTTTCTAGGCCAGAGAAAAGTTATCCTCAATGTTTCCTTTCTCTTTCTGATAGGATTTGGCTTTATAGATTTTCTCATGCTTATTTCCTCATTCTTTGATTTATTATACAAGAGAATGTAGTTTTGTGAATGATCATTTTTCAAGCACCTAATAATCAAGATGTTTTTTATTCGTAAAATTCACTACAAAGAGTTTCACAGTTAACTATACTTTTACCAAAGAACCTATAATTCAATAGTAAAGTCCATTTAGTGAAAATCATTTGTAATCAAATTATTAGAAAGTTCTTTATTTAATACTAACTTAACTATTGATAGCACAATGAGCAGTGGACCACATGAGGTTTCTCAAATCTGCTTGGTGAATCTCTTAAAATTCATCCCTATGAGCTTTATATAGCCCTTTCCACAGTGGTAGCAATTCTTTACCAGTAGGTTGCTATATATGTTTGGTGACAAAAAAAGAAAATGATATAATATAAAGCGGAGAGAGACTGATTTAAGGAAGAATATGGTATGAAAATTAGGGTATATGCAAAGAAATTATTGTTGGTGAGGATATCCTTGGCTGCAGACATACAAACTGGATTTTATGATAAAGATTCATTAACATGTAAACAAGTGTCTTATTTTTGGTGTTAGCAGTGACACTGCAGATATTTCTTGGCCCTGAAATCAAGTGCTTAGAGATACTGATTTATTGAAACATTCAAATATTAAGCCTGAGTTATAGGGAAAATGAAAAGTATTTTTGCTTATTAGCTAGAAATAATATAACTTTTAAGAATGATTTTTTTTCTTTGCTAAGGCTGTCTCATATGAGGAAAGTAAAATATTAAACTAAACTTTGCTGTATTTTACAGGTTTAGCAAGTTTGAGAGCAAAGGTCATTTTGACTATTTATGCAATTAGAGAAAACATTTTATTCCACTGGTTTAGCTTTAATTAGTCACTGAACATGAAGATGATCTGTCAGGGTTGTTTGTCACCCCTTAATTTTCAGTGTACACCTGGCTAACTTTGCCACTTAGGTTGGTCCCTCTGTCTCTTATACAGTTCTTTATGTAGTCTTCACAACTCTTTTGAAGACAGCCATTTCTCCAACTGTCTAAAATCAAGGGCGCATTTAGTAACGTTGTGATAGAACTCCCAACCTGTATAGTAAAGTGGTTAGTATTAATAAGTAGTTAGCTAAAGAGTAATGTGATCATAAAAGCATATACTATCTGTGATGTCACAGTCCAAGAAAATTATTGAGAAAACCCTTTAAAATGTAAATTAATTAACCAGTTTTTAATAGTTATGGTGCCAGTATATACCCAGAACAAATATAGTTTTCAATTTTTGAATGTTTTATGTCCTATCAAATTATAACAAAGACTGCATTTTCAGGTGTTTTAATGATAAATAAGATAACTTCTGGAAGAAGGGAAACAGTCTGTTTATATGTGTGCTTGTATTTTTGAGTATTGATGTGGAAAGCTCATGAAATCATTAGTTAGCAAGTTGAAGGTGTAGAAGTATATAAATGTAACATATACAAAAGATTTGGTGAGAATAAATGTAATGCTTATGTTGAATCAAGCTTTGAAAAGATGTTATACTGCCTAATGGTCTTAGAATAATCAAAAAAGAGAAGATAGTTGGGGAGAAAACCTTGTCATAGACAGGGGCAACTTATCCACTAGGAACTGTAGGCACAGTGCCTAGAGCTCACTTTACTTTCAGGGACCCATGAAAATGTTTTGATTTCTTTTAAAATCAAAAGAAAAATTGAAGAAGAAAATGGTTGAAGAAAATGTTTTAATACACAATACTAATACATTTGTTTTTATACCAATAGAGTCATAAAATGTAATTTTAAATGTTATAGTCTATCATTCATTCATTCATTTTTATGGAGAAAGGGATTTACAAGGGCAAAAATTCTTGGGCCCAGGAAACAAATGATGTGGCTTGGTATTAGGATAAACACAGAAAACTTCTGAAAAAGTGTTACAAGATGTCTTTTATATACAGCTCCTACCACTTCCCTCTTTTCTTCCCTCTTTTGTCCTCTTACCCACTCTTTCACATTCCATGTTTAATCAGTCTAGGTCTGAAGCTGGTATGTCGTTCTTATTTACAGGTCAGTTTGTTATCACAGTCCTACAAAGCTTGAATTGTAATATTGACCAGTTGATCCCAATATTTATCTACTGCCTAGACCATTTTAAACAAAGATCAAGTTATTTTTCATTTTAGACCCATGTTAATTCATTTGCATGTTGCATAAAATGTAGCAGTGGTATATACAGTTATGGATTTCATTCAGATGTATGAAAGAGGCAAAAGTTGATATCAGAAAGAAAACTTGATTATTTGTAATTGTAATGCTTTTAGTTTAATATATTAGCTATACAAAGGCATTTAATTTCTTTAAATATTTTTCTCAAAGTTAATGCTTATTGTTTTTGAGGAAAAATATATGCCTTCAAATTTTTATTTTATAATTTTAAAAAGGGAGTAGTCCCTTCATCTAATTTTGAATAGTTAAATATTTCTGTTACATTGAAATAGCTACCAGATTTTCATGGTGGATAAGGGGATTTTTATATGATCCCTGTAATTATAAAGAGATTTCCTTAGTGAGTGAAATGCCTCATTTATGCACCTCTACTGAAGAAAAAAAAACTATATCAGAGTAATTCTTGCCATAAGTAGCAATAGTGGAAAAAAAATAAAAGATTGGTACAACTGGAAGTCATAGCTGAGAAATAAGAAGAACACTGTAAAACCACTTGGAATGGCACAAATCCAATTTAGAATAAAATTTAGGACTAAGTCTAGACCCTGTCTGTATAGCTGTTTATATAGGCTATACCTGTTCTATACCTGGTCTACATAGCTAAAGGGAAAAAGTAGGTTGAATAGTTATCGTGGGATTGTAATGAGGACCTTAGACCTTGTAGCTCAATAGACTCAGCTGCAGTGTTGGACCATGTAAGTGAATATATGTCACTTATCTAGCGTATCCTAACAAACTCTTAATTTGCATTTAGTTTGCATTAAGTGCTTTCTTGACTGGAAAAGGAATGGGTGGAGTTAGAATTTGTATTTATTGAGGAAATGTGTTAAGAATTTGATAGGCCTCTAGGTTTATAATGGAGGGCAAAAAAAAGTTTCCTTTGATTTGTGGAAAAAGTTTGGAAATTAGGTATATAACCCTCACCATTACTTATGTTTCATCTCATTCCCCCATCTCCATTGTATTCTAGTTAATTTCCAGATGGTTTCTCACTAATGTGTTAACTTTCCTTATACTCATGACATAAACTTCTGTAGACTCTTTTCTTCTCCATTGTATTTTCAATTACTTCCTTTCCCCAGTCTTTTTCTCATTATAAGCACCTTCTGTATTTAACTCTTACTTCAGTACTCTCCTAATAACTGTTTGCATCCTAGGTACATTCCGAGTACCCTATGATAGGAGAAAATTGTGGCAAAGGAGGTCATGTTTTACCTAAATCTTAAATGCCCAATCCTTCAATATAATAATAAGGGAGAGAAGTGATTTCAAGTAAACTAATATTTATTGAGTATCTCCTATGTGTATAATACACTGGATGCCGACATGAGAAAGGCACATTTTCATCCTCTGGGAACTCAGCCTAGTGGGGGAAATGGATACACGTGTAAGTCTTAATTTAAGCTGTGATAATATTGTGGTGAGTGTTACAGATGGAGGGATGTATGATATGTCATGGGAGTTTGTGGAGGAAGAACAATACTTTCTAACTGAAGGATAAAAAGAAATTGCTGACATATGGCTCTAGAACAGTGCTACTCAAAAACGTGGTCTGTGCTGCTGCTTTTATCAAGAAAGTCTTGCTATGAAAAGAACATCAGCTGAACTAAACAGGGTGCTTAGTGGTAGAATTGATTTCCATTCTGAAACAGCTTCTTATCTGTTGTGAACCAGTGTTTGAGGACCACCCTCCTTGCTAGAGGACCATGGCACACATTCAACATACGTGTGTATATCACAATAAAACAGAAGTGAGTGGGATCATTTTCAAAAGTAGGGCAGTAGGGTAGTTTGTGGAGGGGTTTTTGTGGGACGCTGTTAGTGAAGAAAGATTTCCTAAAAGCTAAAATATCTCAGCTGAGTCATAAGGATAGGTATGATTTAAAAATGCAAGATGAAGTGGAGAGAAATTGAAGGGAAGGAGATATTACAAGTATAGGAAAGGAAAAGAGCTCACAATAAGGAACAGATATTTTAGGTATGTTGTGGAAGTTAGCTAGTGTATGACCTGTACTACTGTTTGTCTTTTCAGGGAACTTATGATTATGTGTGTGGAACACTGGGCAACTTAATTTATTTGATGTAGAGTGTGATTTCAAGGATTCTAGTAAAAAAGGAAATAACATTTTTCAAAATGTAAATATGGGCTAGGAATTATGTTAAGCATTTATAGCCACCCTGTCATGTAATCTTTACAATCTTCTGCAAACTGTCATTATTCCCACTTTACTGATGTGGATACAGAAGTGGAGAGAATACTGTAGTTACACAGCCAGTAAGAATGGGCCTGACTTTGAATGACCATGTTTTAATGGAAAGAAAGATGAAAAAAAATAAGGCCAGATTTGGTGGGGGGCTTGAATGCTATGAAAAATTTGGAATTTATAATCTGTAATTGTGGGGAATCATGAAAGGTTTTGGATTTGGCTTTATGAAAATCCTATCTCATAAACTACATAACGATTGGAAAAACGTGAAAAAAAAATCTAATCCTGATCAAATCCACAGAAGCAAAATTGAGCCAGAGTTCAGTTGGGAGTAGGATAGAAATGAAGGGAGATGGGTGGGTTTAGGAAAATCCCTCAAATATTTTGGCTGGTACTGGCTTATTTGTAGTTTAGTGAAATACATAAGGTGTCAAATAAGTTCTGTGAAATAGGACCAGACATTTTTAGTCTATGTTTCAGAACAATACTTGTATGTGTAAACTAGGACTGAATTATATAGAGATCGCCACAAGCAAAAGTGAGTGGAAAGTAAGGGTGGGTTTTGTGAAAAGTATGCGATATGAGGAGTATCTATGTTTACTTGTTCAAATAAAAAAAAATCTTTTGCTCTTGCTTCAAAATATTTGTAATCTATTTTCTTCCCAGTTTTAGAGTTATTTATTCTGCTTAGGCCAATCAGACTGTGGCAAAATTAGATAAATAATTAAGCATTTTGGATAAATCAACAAAAAGAAATCCTGTCTTATCTTTTCTAGAAATATTGAGTGAAGCCATGAAATAGAATAGTTCACTCCAAGTAGAAAAACCCACATAGGAAAGCTAGCTGATATTAAAAGCAGGTGAAAAATTTACACATTTATTGAAAAAAAGCAAGGAAAAAAAGGAGGAAGTGATGGAAGGAAGGAAGAAAATGAAAGAAAAATTATGATTTTTGTCGTTTCTTCACATTTTCAAAGTGTCATTTTTTTTCCAGTTGCGGTTAAAACTACCTAGTTGGCATTCAGTTAAATCTATCTATTTACTCATATTAGCAAGAAAAGTAATAATTTTTATGTTAACTGTGTTTTCTATGTAGGATTTTTTTTTTTTTTACTGTCTCCTTTGTTATTTATACACAGCTAGAGCTTAATTTATAGATTGGCTTTTCAAAGTAAGAGCCATCACTGTCCATTTGATGGCATAGTGCCTGAGAAAAACCTATTCTTTTCTATTTGGACAGATCTAGCCCACT
Source organism: Lemur catta (assembly GCF_020740605.2). Taxonomy (NCBI): domain Eukaryota; kingdom Metazoa; phylum Chordata; class Mammalia; order Primates; family Lemuridae; genus Lemur; species Lemur catta. The sequence continues at coordinate 78,721,148 of NC_059133.1, forward strand.
TAATTCATTTCAGTGGTGGCAAATAGTACAAATTCCTAATTTATCTTATTGTAAATCTAGATATTTTTCATGTGGGCTATTTAGAAAGATGGAATGATAAGAGTTTTAGAAGGATTAAAGACCAAAGGTGTGACAGTTACCTGCTCGTATGTTCATATATTTACCACTCACAAATCTTTAGATATTTAAACCTGACATTGGATCTTAGAGGTCTGTTAATCCTCATCTCTTATTTTGAGATAGCAGAATTGATATCCAGAGAGGTCAAGAGATTTGCTTAAGATCAAAAGTAGTGATTTTTGCTTATATCCTGTGTGGCTGAGAAGATGGTGGTGTCATGGTAAGGGGGGAAAAATATGAGCCAAAAACAACAGTAAGTTTGAGTGACAGAATTTTGACCTCACATTATATATGTTGGGTTTGAGGTTTTGAGATAATAGATGGAAAGCAGAGTATTGGAAATATGTGATTGAAACTTCCCTGCCAACAGAAAGAAATGTAAAAATTACCTACATGAAATGAGATTTGAAATTGTAAATTTCAAAAGAGTGATTTATTCTACAAACATTTATTGAGAATGTGTAATTCTCCAAGAGAGTAAACCTAAGATGAGTTTGGCAGCTTGAAGTTTTTTTGGGAGGGTCACACAAGTGGCTTGGGGAAAGCAAGGAGTTAATTTATGGTTGTATCACTGAGTGGAGTGGAGAAGGATGATAAATAAATTTGCATGTCACTGAAAGAGGTTTTAAGTTTTTCCTGAAAGCTAGATGAAAGTCATGAAAGTTCTCTAACAACACAATGTCAAGATCGTATCGCTTAGACAGAGTTTAGGAGAAAGGAGGTCTTGCCACACTCAGAGTAGGTACTCATTGTGGCTGTTGGTTCATTTTAAAGGATTTAAGGTCAAAACACATAATGCCTGGGAAAAGGATGAACAGCCAGGAGAGGGTAGGCCATCAGAAAGCTGAGAAAAAGTACTGTTCAGTAGCCTCAAACATCTTGAAGGGGTCATGAAAAACATTGTATTTGACTGTTAAATTACAGGATACCTTAGAAATATTGTGAGTTTGGGTCCAGACCACCACAATAAAGCAAATATCATTTTGGATATAAAAATGTGATGGACAAGAAATGAAATTTTAACAAGCATCATTTAGAGATTAAGTAGTAGGAGGTCTTAAAGATAGCTTGGACTTCTATCCTAGGGAGATAGATTTACTCCTAAATTTGGATTGATAGCAAAACGCCCACAAAGTTTTGAACACTTTTGTATTACAAGTATCTAATTGTTAGTAACAAATTATATTGACATTTAAAGCTCATTAGTTAAAATCTAGACTATTTCATATTTTAAAAATGTATACATTAGAATCTTATCTTTTTTCATTTCTCAAATTCATGAATATATATTAATGAAATTAGGGTTGTTATCTTTGCTTTGGTTATTCATATATATATGAATAGCTATTATGTTATACTCATGACACATTGTATATGTGTGTAAACCTATGTATATATAGACATACCTTGGAGATATTGCAGGTTTGGTTCCAGACCATTGCAATAAAGTAAGTCACATGCGTTGTTTGATTTCCCAATGTATATAAAACTTATGTTTAGACTACACAGGATATTCAGTGTACAATAGCTCTATGTTAAAAAAATGTACAAACCTTAATTAAAGATACTTTATTACTGAAAAATGCTAATGATCATATGAATCTTCAGTGAGTGAAAATCTTTTTGCTGGTGGAGGGTCTTGCCTCAATGTTTGGCTACAGACTGATCAGAGTGGTGGTTGCTGAGGGTTGGGTTGGCTGTGGCAATTTCTTAAAATAAGACAACAATGAGGTTTAACCCAATGATTGACTCTTCCTATCATGAAAGATTTATCTGTAGCATGTGATGCTATTTGAGAACATTTCACTTACAACAAAACTTCTTTCAAAATTGGAGTCAGTCCTCTCAAACCCTATCAGTGCTTTATCAACTAAGTATATATAATATTCTAATTCCTTTAGCTGGGCTTGGTGGCATACACCTGTAATCCCAGCTATTCGAGTTTGAGGTTGCAGTGAGCTATGATGATGACTGTACTCTAGTCTGGGCAACAGAGTGAGACCCTGTCTCTTAAAAATAAAATTAAACCCCTCATTGTCATTTCAACAATGTTCACAGCATCTTCATCCGTTGTAAAATATATCTCAAGAAACCAGTTTCTTTGCTCATCCATAAAAAGCATCTCTTCATCCATAAAAGTTTTATCATGAGATTGTAGCAATTCACTCATCTTCAGACTCCACTTGTAATTATGGTTGTCTTGCTATTTCTGCCACATCTGCAGTTACTTCCTCCACTGAAGTCTTGATCCCCTCAAAGTCATCCAAGAGGGTTAGATTCAGCTTCTTTCAAACTCCTCTTAATGTTGGTAATTTGACCTCCTCCCATGAATCATGAATGTTCTTAATGGCATCTAGAATGGAAGATCCTTTCCAGAAGGTTTTTAATTTACTTTTCCCAGATCCATCAGAGGAATCACTATCTATGGCAGTTATAGCCTTATGAAATGTATTTTTTTACTAAGACTTGAAAATAGAAATTACTCTTTGATCCATGGGCTGCAGAATGGATGTTGTATTAACAGGCATAAAAACAGCATCAACAGCTTTGTTGTTCCATTTATGGAACAGAGGCGGAGTAGGTTTAGCAAAAATTCTTAAGGCCCTTAGGATTTTCAGAATAGTAAATGAGCATTGACTTCAGCTTGAAGTCTCCAACTTCATTAGGCCCTAACAAGAGAGTCAGCCTGTCCTTTGAAGCTATGAAGCCAGGCATTGACTTTTCCTCTCTAGCTATGAAAATCCTAGATGGCATACTTTTCCAATAAAAGGCTATTTTGTCTACATTGAAAATCTATTGTTTAGTGTAGCCATCTATATATCAGTTATCTTAGATAGATCTTCTGGATAACTTGGTAAAGGTTTTACTCTAGCACTTGCTACGTGATCTTGCACTTTTATGTCCTGGAAATTACTTTCCTTAAACCTCAAGAACCATCCTCTGCTGACTTCAAAATTTTCTTCAGCTTTTTTATCTCTCTCAGCCTTCATAGAATTGAAGAGAGTTAGGGCCTTGCTCTGGATTAGGCTTTGGCTTAAGGGAATATTGTGGCTGGTTTGATCTATTCAGACTACTAGACCTTTCTCCATGTTAGCAGTAGGCTGTTTCACTTTCTTTTCATTCATGTGTTCACTGGAGTAGCATTTTTCATTTCCTTCAAGAGCTTTTTCATGTCCATTGACAACTTTACAGTTTGGTAGAAGACACCTAGCTTTTGGCCTGTCTTGGCTTTTGACATGTCTCCCTCACTACGCTTAATAGTTTCTACCTTTTGGTTTAAAGTGGGAGACATTCAACAGTTTCTGTATGTGTAAAAGCAGTAATAATGTTTCCTACCTATAGGTCTAGGAGGGAATCAAAAAGAATCAACCCAAGTGCCCAACAATATATGAGTGGATTAATAAAATGTAGTATATGTATACCATGAAGTACTACTCAGCTATAAAAAAAAAATAGTCAACTAATACCTCTTGTATTAACCTGATTGGAGCTGGAGACCATTCTTCTAAGTGAAATATCCCAAGAATGGAAAAACAAACACCACATGTACTCACCATTAAATTGGAACTAATTTATCAACACTTATGTGCATGTGTGGAAATAATATTCATCGGAAATCAAACAGGTGCAGGGGGAGGGGATGGATAAATCCACACCTAACCTGTACATTGCAAACTGTCTAGGGAATGGGCAAACTTATAACTTTGACTCAAATGGTGCAAAAGCAATTTATGTAACTAAAACATCTGTACCCCATAATATTCTGAAATAATAAAGAAAAAAAAAGAAAGCTCTTATTGTGATTGGTATATTGAGTTTAATAAATACTATTTTTATTGTTTTTCTCAGAATATACTCTCAAGTTCTCAATGAAATCTGAGGTTAATTATGATAAAAAAACATTGTAGTCCAAATATATTAAGGGAAAGAAATCACAGCACCCATATTGCTATCAAAGTGGTATATAATATTACTACAAAAAAAGTTAAAATAAAGATATATACTGAAAGGAGAGTGAAAACTTCAGTTATACAAATTTTCAGGGTTTGGAATTGACACCCAAGTGAAAGTGTTGAAAGCTTCATCATTTAGGTCATCTCAAACTTGATTTTACCACATTCATGAAATCCTGTGGTTAAATTCTTATCCTTTCCACTAGTTACATAGTTCTTCCATGCACAGACCTGCTATTGACTTCCCTGTTTCCATGCACAAAGCTGTTATTCACTTCTAGGAAAGTCAGTGGCTCTGTGGAATTGGATAAGAATTTGGCCTACAGTGAGTGATTTGAATGAATGAATTTGGAATTGGCAAGAAAATACAAACATATGCCACATTTACTTGGTACATTCATGCTTCAAGAGAACTCAGGTAGCACGTAAATTCAGTGTAAAAAGCCAAGAGATTTTCAGCAAGAACCTATTACAAAGTCAGCCTAAATCTGTATTTATTTTTGTTATATTTAAAGAACAAGTAAAAAATATTTAATTACTGCTGATCGGAATGTACAAGGCTGAAGAGTCTCTTTGGATAAAGTCATGTATGGCCCTTACTATTTACAGTGCTGATGTCAGAAGGCAGAACTAACAGTCATGTTACAGGCTAATTTAACATATGTAAACTTATTGGTTGTTTTTAAAATACACTTTTTTTTAAGCCAGTCTTCATTGGATGGATTGATATTGGACTACTTGCAAATTAAGTGGTATTCTTTGCTTATGTAGGCAAAATACAACCAAAGTATATGGTGGTCCATGTGTATGCTGGCATTAAGTTGGAGAGAATCTGAACCTTCTCCTATTTTCAGTAGTAGACAAATTTCTTCTCTCAATATTATTGCTCATGCAATTTTCAGTACCAGAGACATTGGGCCTTTAAAAACGAAGAGATGTTACATTTTTGACAGTTTTTCCCTTCCACTGACTGAAACAATAAAAATAAACATGAAGCTGTCGGAATGGCCTCTGCATATTATGTCATTTGCATGTGATTTCCTTTGCTTCTCTAGATAATTGAATTTATTCAGGCAATTTATTTTTAAAATGTGTAGTCTCTGTGAATGGAAACATCTTAACTAAAGACAACCCTTTTATTTCCTCTTAATGAAATATATACATGTATGTGTATACTTCTGTTAGAACCAAGAGAGTAGAAGGAAAATAATGGAAAAACCAAAAACATACTGTAAAAAAATTAATTAAGGAGATGAAGTATGACTCTTGCAACCAAATATTCTTTGTGTTCACCCCTGCCTATGTTCAAGGTCTCTAGGTGCTCAATAGGAACTTTTTAATTATTTTCCCCTGTTCAGTGTTGCTAAGTACAGTAAGTAGAAAGCAGCGGACTTTTGTAAGAAGCCTCTGTGTGTGAATCACGTCAGAGCTAGTAAGCATAGCAGTACCTGGTTGGTGCCCATCCTGAGACTCAGTCTTAATACATTTCAGGCTTAAAATTACTATTTAAATTGAGCTATATTAGTCAAACAATATAGCCTTATAACACAAATAGCCTATACTCTCTTGGTCTTGGAAATATAAAGAGTCCATGCTTTTATTTTGGATTGGCATTTTTGTATATTGAGCACCAACCCAGTATCGCTTTGGGATGTCAAAAATATCCAGGGATAGTCAGAAGACAGGAATTCGAGAAGAATTGTAGAAGAGAACATATTTATCCAAAATCCAAAATTATTAATCTCCTCTCTGTACTTCATAGGATTTAGTATAACTTAAATACAATTTCATTTTTATATGTATATCTTCCCCAGGTTCCCTTGACAAAGTAATTTACTAATGGGGAAAATTTTAGAGGCTGAATGAAACAGCACCAAGAACTCAGCATTATGAGAACCTATGCATTGTAAGGGAACTTTGTTTCAGTTTCTAGTTTTCCCCTTTATTTGTACAGTGTTGTCTTTTTGTCATACTTTAGTTTTACTTCCTAGAATAATTAAATCCTTTATTCTGACATTTTTGTTTTAGAGCCTTCTCATTTTCTCATTTCTCTCTCTGTTTTGTATATTCTATATATTCTCATTATTTCTATGTTGGCATTTTTTTTTTACAGAAACATCCTTCGTGCTTCAAAATCTAATTATAAAGATAAGCTTTCAAAAATTTGCATGGTAAACCGAAGTCATTGAAGGAGGTGTTACCCACTTATAGCTGCCATTTTTAGACATATGTGAAGAGGGCTTAGCCATTTGCTCTTCTCCCTGTGGACACTCTCTGAGAGCTTATGACCTAAAATGGATTTAATCATTCACTGGAAAAAAATGCTTCATAAATCATCATTTTACAGCCTTTATTTCTTCACCTGTATCTTGTACTTCCAGGCATATCTACATTCTAATATTTCATATACAAATTTTAAAATCTCAGATAATAAACTCATCATTTGTATCTCCTGAGGAAGATTATTGGCACCTATTACTTACAGTGCTGGGGTCAGAAATCAGGGCTAAAGCTCAAGTTGTAAACTAATTTAGTTAAATAGATTTATTAAAACTTCCTAGATATACTGACTCTATTTTAAAAATCATCTGTTTGCTAACCATTTTTGTTCTGTCAATTCCATAATCATAATTTCAACTTCCCAAGAAAAAAACTGTATTTATGGTTAATTCCTTTCTTCTTATTTTCAAGTTATCTAATCCTGTCATTATTCCTTCAAATTGTCCCTAGGATTTGATTTTTTTTTTTTGCCCTTCTCATAGGAAAGTAACATAAATTGAAAAAAACAAAAGAACATGTACAAAATAACAAAGTACATGTGTGTGTACTCCACACACATGTGCACATAGGCACATGAAATAACAAACAATAAAAATCTCCCTGAGTGCACTATCATCCAATATCATGCTTTGTGCACAGAACATCCAACCATCCAAAAGTGGCTATTAGCCATTTTCTGTATGACATACTTTTCCCATCACTGTCCCTATAGAAGTAACTATTACTGGGCTGTGGATGCAGTGGATGAGGAGGGAAGGGCAAAGTACTCTGGAATGTGAACAAAAATAATTTGAATATATGCAGTTTGAAAAAGCTCCTTGCTGAGTGTAACCTATTTTCCCAAACAGTTGATAATCACAGATGACAGATAGATTTGATGGTTCTTTTCAACTCCCACTGCTACAATCTAGAGGAAGGCTTTTTATTGTCACATATGTGTCATGGTAACAGTTTTCTATTCAGTAGAGATCCTTACTTTCTCCTCTACCCAATTAATTCTACATACCACTGCTAGGCTAATCTTCCTGACAAGCTACTTTAATAGAATCACTCACTATAGAATCAACAATAGGTCTCCATTGCCTGCCAGGTCAAATGTAAACTCCCCTACTTGACTTTCATGACCCTTCATGAAATGACCTTCCTATGTTAGTCAGTCTTCTTACTTATTATTCTCCATTTCTTTGGGTTAAGCCACTTTCTTCCCTGTTGTGTGTGTGTGTGCATACACTATAAAATTTCCTGGGTGATGCCTCTGGGAAGGCTCTGTAGCTTTTCCACTCTACTTATTTCTTCTAGGCTTAGTCCAAAAAAGTATACATAAAGATTTAATAAATTAATAATTAATTCAATATATATTTATTGAACACTAATAACTGGGTCTAGGATACATAATGAATAATTGGATGTATTCCCTGTCTTCATGGTATAGAAAGAAAATTAAATAAACAATCCCAAAGCAGTGTGCTTAGTGCTATGATAAGGAAGTTTCCATCTTTCTTTGATTTCCAGTATTCTCTCTTCTCTAAACTTCTTTTACATGTATAATTTGCTGCTCTACAAATTAGTACTTATTATAGTTGTTATGATTACTAATTGTTCCGTGTGCATTTCAGTGCCTCTCAAATTTAAACTCTTTGAGGAGAGAGAAAACAAGTGTTATTTTCTTATACCTTTAACATCTCTTGAGCACTTGAACCAGTTGAGGAAGGCAGTGTAGCTTACTGATGACCAGCATGGGTTTTAAAATTGTATCTTGAGTTTAATTCTCCAGTTTGCCATTTCTTAATATTACTTTGGGTAAGTTAATCTTAGAACCTTAATTTCCATATATATTATGTAGGAATAACATCTTCATGGAATTTCTCTGAGAATTACAAAGGATAAAGTTCATAAAACATTTAGAACACTGCCTTTAAGAATTCAGAGTGGTAGCTATATTTTTACTGAAATATTAGTGAATTTAAATAGATTGTGTGTATTTGGTCAGGAAAATGCCTGATAGTTTAGAAACATTTTTTAAATTCTTTAAAACTATGAAACTAGCAAAATCTATAAATGGTATTGATCATATAAACTGCTTGAAGATAATATTTGCACTCTCGGTGATTTTGTGTGCTTTAGAATGGTCCTTACCTGCTTGATAAAGTGGGCTCAGGAAATTCTGCTTTATAGTAGGAATAAATAATTTAGCTAGTTGGGAAACTTTGTTGGAGTATTTGGACTGCTAAATGCCTCATCATTACTTTGAGAATGAGAATGGAATCTTGGGCTTCTTATATCTCAAATCAATGCCTAATGTCAATTCATGTGAAAGGTTCCTTTCAAAAAAAAGTGCTACTTTTGCCCTAGATACAGTGCTCTACTGAAAGTCTTAATTAGTATAGAAAAATAGGCCCTTAGCATTTTTTAAAATAGGAAGATGGGATTAGTCTGATGGCTTAACAGAATACACTGACTTTAGGCTATGAAATTAACCTGATGTAGTGAGGATGCATACTGCCCTTAAGGGACTCCATTCAAGATACCACTGGAGTATAGAGAAGCTAGCAAAAGTGAAAATTCACACTTAATCTGTCCTTCCTCTTATTACTATTGTAGTTCTTTTATATGTATAGTGTAAAGGAGCCTAAGGATTTATTTGCCAGAGAACCTTGTGGTGCTAATGTCCTCACAAAAAAAGAAAAATCTTGATATGCCTGTCTCACAAGAAGAAAGAAAAAAGTGAAAGAGAAATACAAATATGGTATAATAAGTACCTGGTGTCATGTATTTATGAAAAAATAGGCCAGGCGCAGTGGTTCATACCTGTAATTCTAGCATTCTGGGATTCCAAGGCGGGAGAATTACTTGAGGTCAGAAGTTTGGGACCAGCCTGACCAAGAGCAAGACCCCATCTCTACTGAAAATAGAAAAAATTAGCCAGGGTGGTGGCACACACCTCTAGTCCCAGCTACTTGGGAGGCTGAGACAGGAGGATTGCTTGTGCCCAGGAATTTGAGGTTGCAGTGAACTATGATGATGCCATGGCACTCTAGCCTGGGTAACAGAGCCAGACTCTGTCACAAAAAATAAAAAAAAGAGAGAAAGAAAGAAAAAATTCTTCTCTTAATTTTTTTTCAAACTTTGATTTTTAAAAGTTTTATTTCCTGAGTAGTAATTGAACATTCTTCTTTGATTATTACCCTAAGTTGTCACTTTGTAGACAACCATGAAACTGTGAAATTTGAAAGTTGAGCATGCAACAGTGATAAAAGCATACTAATGCCACATGACTTCTTTTTCTTAAAAAAATTTGTATACTAGGTTATCTTTTAAAGTGGGCCACATTAAAATTTTTTAAAATTATTTTTTTAAAAATTGTTTCCTTGGGATGCAGTTTGATTTTAGCAGAAAGAACTCTGAAACCACTTGTTATATGCATTTTATTTTTTTAGTGCAGTGGGTAGCAGAAAGGATTTGTCTCTTCCTAATACCTTCTTTGCTTTCCTTGTAAAGAGCATGTATTTTTCTTTATTAATTTTTGTATATTCTGTATTTTCTTCCATCTTTATACCCTAATATGATGCCTGGAGCACACTTATTTTAACATACAATCATATAGCTCTTGCCATATCCCAGTTCCCATTTTATGAATTTTATAACAACTTGTAACACATATATTAATTTATGTAATCCCCCAAGTCATATAACCCATTATATTTTAACAGTCTCTACCAACCCAATGAGGTGGATGGGAGTATTATCCTCATTTTACATATGAGAAACCTGAGGCATAGAAAGATTAAATAACATGCCCAAGGTAATGCAACTAGTGAATGGTGAAACCAGGATTTGAACCAAAGTTGTTTGGCTTTAGATTCTTCTCTGCTTAACCCATCATTATGCTGCCTTGCAAGTTAGCATTCAAAATATTTTTATTGCATGAATGAAAGAGAACACTGAGTGAATGAAATAATATTTCTTTTTTAATGTTTAATTATTTTCATTACCATTAAATTATGGAGATCAGCTATATATATGTGAGTTATATATAGTTATATATAATAGTTATTATGTATAGTTATTATATATATAATAGTTATTATATGAGTTATTATCCCATTTTCTGAATGAGGAAACTGAGGTTTAGTTAGTTTAGATAACTTGCCCAAGGTTATAAAGTTAATAAATAACAAAGCCTGGTTTGAATCCAAACATCCTGACCCCTGACTCCAATTTGCTTAACCACTACGTTATACTGTTTTGTTGCCATCTTATTTTACAGGATGGGGGGACCACAATCTATTTTATTTATTACTGAACATGTAGACAGTTTCCAGTTATAAGCAGTGCTAGCAAACATTTGACTTGTTAATTTTACTGAGTGTCTACTCTGTGAGAAACTGCATTCATTGCTATCTGAGATAAAAAGAAGCCTTTCCCTTAATTTCCTTATAACTAAGCAACAAACTTAAATATTTTGGCACCCAGATCAGAATGTGAGGAATTCCTCGTGTCTCATTTCTTTCATCATAGAGTAGGTATTTACTCAAGTTTACTAACAATTTTTATAGGAAGAATGGCCTAGAGACTACATAGGAAATTGGTAGAATTATTAAATATAATCAATGGCTAGTTATAATAAATGATAAATTTATTGTAAATGCTAAATGGGAATGCTTTGATGTGTAGTGTAATTTTTGTTTAGAAACATCTTATGGTTGACCTTTGAGCCCTCAGGGACGAGATCATCAAATGTCTTAAAGTGTATTTGCTAGATGTTTAAACATAAGTAAGACAGCACACAAATCAGCAGCAGGAAGATAATGAGGTTGTCACAGCACAAAATGTTCTTTGTTTTTACAGGTTCTATTAGTTAATGTATTAGCAATTCTCTAAATGCCACTTTTGCTTATTAAGTGGTTTTGAGAGCACATGAAAACATACATTTTATTCTTGAATGCAGTGTTTCTGAGATTCTTAGCAAATGTGATTTTGAAGTATTTGAAAAAAGCAACCATTAGACCCTTCTGCCCATGTAGCGTCCACATGCAAATGAAGATATTTTCTAAACTATTTTTTCTATGTGTACCATCTCTTATTGATAATCAGAAAATTTGCCCTGAACTTTCGGCTTTGTTCACTGGAATTAAATTAGATGATAAATATGATAGCGATTTAAAAAACAAAGCAAACATAATATCATTTGTTTTCATATTATAAATGAGATCAAACCATTAATAAATGCAAGCCAAATTTTTGGTACATTTGTAAAAACAATCTATTTCCACAATGCAATTTTGACATCAATTTTAGATTCTTTAATCTGTATGGTTAGTAAGAAGTCAGCAACATAAGCCTGTTTCAACAAATGTCAAAATGGCTAGTAAAAAAATCAGTCAGTGTCATTTTCTTCCAACATGTGTAGGGTTTTTTTTTTTTTTTAAACCCATGCATGTTTGCTGACGCTCCTCCAGCCCCCCAGCTCTCTTCCCTGGAATATATTACCTTTTCTCTCTCCTCTCAAGTCCTTTAAGTCTCATCACTTTAATGATGTCTTTCTTCCCCACTGCAGCCTTTAATCATCTCCTTTTTTCCTTCTCTCCCTATTTTTCTTTCTTTGACTCTAACAGTTTTTACTATAACAGTGTATCTCAAACTTTAGTGTGAGGTTATCACACTTCATCTCACCTGGAAGGCTTGTTGGGCTCCACCTCCTGAATTTATCCTTTTTTTTAATCTTTTTTTTCGCCTCCTGAATTTCTGATTAAAGAAGCCTGGGGTAAGGCCTGAGAGGAAGAAGAATATATTAAATGTTCCCCAGTGATGCCAATAACATTGGTTTGGGGACCACTGTTTGAGAATCATGTTAATACAAATCATCTGTCACTAAGCTATCTCTTGCTCTTTATTGTTGTTTAGTATCATTTGAATGCAATTTTTAAAGACCGTACCTTTGAACATTTATTTAGTTTTCTGATCAGTAATTAAATATAAGCCTAAGCTAACATTTCATCTTAATGCTTGGCAAAGATATGCAAACCAAGTTAGACTCCTGCTGAATTTCTATCCTCCTGAATAGCAATCTTTTAAAGAGTCTATATTTTTAGGCATTGAAAAAACATCAAACAGCTCTCACTTCTATTTGCACTGTCCTAAAATACATAGGAAAGTTTTGAAATGTGGACTGGATCTTATATTTGAAATATGATGGAGTCATTTTTATAAAATGATAATCTTTTAGTTAGTTAAACTTAATGAGGCCTGTCACTATTTAGAATATTAGATCTGCCCCAAGAGTGGGTTATTTCTGCATTAAAGAGGCAAGTTAATCTGTAAGGTTTCTTCGATATTCTTTAAAAATTAGAACTTAGCAGGACATGAAATATAGAGCTTTTCATAGAGCATAGAACAAAAAATATTTAAAATACCTATTTAAGTATTTTAGAATTTCTACCCATTTTTTATGTTGGGATGATTAAATGTTCTTAAGGATTCAGAATACTAATTTTCAGGAAATTTCATTATGAAGAGACAAAACTAAAGAGCCTTTGTCATTTCCCATTTTTTTGAATAATGGATCTAAGTGCGCATTAGGTAGCTCTTTTTTGGACAGAATGTAAGGAAAAACTTTAAGTTGGATGGCTTTAAAGTCATTTGTAATCACAAGTATAACACTCTTCAGAGGTCTGTCTGCAAGTGCTGACTTTTGTTTTGTAGGTATTGGTAACTGGCCATATCTTGTTCCCAGAATACTGAATTGGATCATGTTAACCAAAGAAAATATCTTACTGTTCTCTGCTGAGTTTTTTAAAATGTCCTTTTTGCCACTGTGTCTTTCGTATGTTTATATCCTGTTTTCAGGAAAATAAATATATGAAAATTGAGTTATATGACTTGCTATTGAAATTCTGACACTTGTTTACAAAATTTGACAATTAATTCTATCTTTCATTTCAAATTTCTGTGTGTATTATCACAAGGTGATTGCTAAATAAGAAAACAATGGTGCCCATAACAATGTGCCCTTTTCTTCCATGTGTTTATTAATTTTTTTTTTTTGAGACAGAGTCTCACTCTTGGCACTCAGGCTAGAGTACAGTGGCATTATCATAGCTTACTGCAACTTCACACTCCTGGGTTCAAACTATCCTCCAGCCTCAGCCTCCCCAGTAGCTGGGACTACAGGTGTGCACTACCAAGCTCAGTTAATATTTTCATTTTTAGTAGTGAGGGGGTTTCAGTCTTGCTCAGGCTGGTCTCGAACTCCTGGCCTCAAGGGATCCTCCCGCCTGGGCCTGCCAGAGTGCTAGGCCACCGTGCCCAGCCTGTTTATTACTTTTTAAAGAATAACTGTATTTCTAAATGCTTAGGAGTAGTATAATTTTTATTGACATATATACCTTTAATTAATCTTAACAAAATATAACAATGAAAAGTATAGTTTAAGGCATTTTTGCAAATAACTGGTTGCTTAAAATCATTTGATTGTATATATTGATTAGTTTATATTAATAATAATTGTCTGAGAAGATATGCATTTAGGTCAGAGCTTCTTAACCTGTAATCCATAGTTCATAAGAGTTCCTAGGGGATTTTATGGAGTAGAGTCATAGCTGCAACTATAAGAATAGAAAATTAACTTTATAAAACTTAATGAAATTGTGTGTACATATAAAACTTAATGAAATTGTGTGTACAATTGCATGAGTGTGCATATGTATGTACATATGTGTTTAGGAGAGCATTTATAGCTATCATCAAGGGATCTGTAATCCAACAGGAGTAAGCATGATTTAGGGTGGTTTCATGCAGAAATTTTATGAAAAAATGTTTTAATCAAGAAAACTTCAAAAATAACTGAAAAAGTTTTTTATACAGTAATCATATTTTTTCTATTACTAAATTAAACTTGGCACCTTCTAATTTCACAGAAAAAAAATTTACAAGTAGTGAAATTCCATTTCCATATTTGTGAAAGATATATTTTTTCCTCTTTTTATAGAATTTAAGCAATAACCCAAATAATACAGCTTTGAAGATATTTTTCAAAGTTTTGTTTTACCTTGTCTTCGTGATATTTACAAGACCAGCCCATTGCTAGAAGTAGATGACCATGTTAAAACTTGTTGAGCATGAAAGCACTTCTTGTTTCTTTTTTTTTTTTGAGACAGAGTCTCACTCTGTTGCCTGGGCTAGAGTATCATGGCGTCCTCCTAGCTCACAGCAACCTCAAACTCCTGGGCTCAAGCAATCCTCCTGCCTCAGCCTCCTGAGTAGCTGGGACTACAGGCATGCGCCACCATGCCCGGCCAATTTTTTCTGTATATTTTTAGTTGTTCATATAATTTCTTTTTATTTTTAGTAGAGACAGGGGTCTCGCTCTTGTTCAGGCTGGTCTCGAACTCCTGAGCTCAGACAATCCTCCTGCCTCGGCTTTCCAGAACGCTAGGATTACAGGCGTGAGCCACCGCGCCCAGCCGAAAGCACTTTTTCTATGTATCTGTAGTTCATTTTATGCTACCTCTATGCAATACCAAAATTAATGAACTCGAATTAATGAGACTCTAATTAATGATAATCAAAATCTTCTGTACTAGTTTTTTTCAAAGTTCAAAACTTTATTTTACTATTAGAGTGGCTGCTAGAGATGTCCACAAATTTTATAACGATAGTTAAAAAAGAAAACTATAAACAACTGTGTGCCATTACTCTGATTAGCCACTTAGAAATATAATCTATCTGTTTGGTTTAAATAATTCTTTAACCCTTAAAGTTCATTTTTTTGGATATGAGATAAACGGTGGATATTTGGATAGACATTTATAAATCTGGAATGTAGTCGATTTACTTAGTTTAAATGCATCTATATCATTTCTTGAATAGTGTGAACACATTGAGGTGGGAACCTTATTTTCATACGTAATTATTAAGAAGACATGTTTTGTTCACCTGTAACATTGATAGACATAGACATAGATTTTTTAAAGAAAGAGGCATAACAGCACTGTGGTTAAGAATGAGGCCTCTGGAGCCCAATGAGTTGGAGTTGATTTTCTATTTGACATTTTATTAGACTTGTGACCCCCAGGCATTACTTCAGTCTATTTGCCTCAGTTACTTCCACTATAAAATGAAAATCAACTTGCCATGAGGATTAATTGAGTTAATACATGTAAATCACTTTAAACAATGCCTGACACAAAGTATTAAATGAAAGCTGTTATTCTTATCAATTATATTCTGATAGATTGAGTATTAAATGTAATATTTTTACTACCCTGTAGTAATTTAATTCCCTTTGTAGAACTGAGAGTAAGCATGATAATATGTTTCTTGAGACCCGGAGGGAAGGATGAAATGTCATTTGAATAATAAAAGAAACATGTATATCTGGTCATTCCATATGATCTCTTCTTTTTCAAATAAATTAATTCTTCTTTGGTTGGGTATGGTGGCTCACACCTGTAATCCTAGCACTTTGAGAGGCCAGGCCGAGGCAGGAGGATCGCTTAAAGCTAGGAATTTCATACCAGCATAAGCAATGTAGCAAGACCCTATCTCTACAAAAAAATTAAAAAATTTGCTGGGTATGGTAGTGCATGCCTGCAGTCGCAGCTACTCGGGAGTCTGAGGCATGAGGATCGCTGGAGCCCAGGGGTTTGAGGCTACAGTGAGCTATGATTGCATGACTGCATTTGACAATGTGAGATCCTGTCTCTTAAAAAAAAAAAAAATTCTTAATGACCACATTATATAAATTAAAATTTAAATATTAAGGTTGAAATAATATTTCTCTTAAAGTGTTCATGGCAAAATGCTATCTTTACAATGACTTAAGAAGAAGGCATTTTAAAAAAGATATTTCTTAGGATGGATACGTTAGGCAGATTCTTTTTTTTCTGTTGCAAAGGTGACACAAGGAGTAAGATTAAGTAAAGCTTGTTCAAGAATAACAAAGGAAGATTATCAACTTCATTCTGAAAGTTTAGAATCCTCTTTTATCAATAGACTTTAGAAGTCATACATCCCAGTTCTTGGAGCTTGTCTGCAAAATACTTGAAGCTTGTCTTTAGAGTTCAAAGACTTGATTAAATATATATTACTGGTCTGAACCATTTAGTCCTTAGGTAGTTGACCTTCTGGATTTTACCTGCCACCAAAGTGAAGAGAAACATGCAATCATTACTTCATATATGGCAAATGCAATCCCAGGGAAGAAACTGAAAAAGATAGGACTTCCTTGACTGAAGACTGTGCCAGCACTCTCTAACAAGCTATTCACCGTGCAAATGAACAATGGAGTCCCACACTGAAACAGCTGTTAACTGTATAAATCTGTTAAAGGGATTAACAGTGCCAGAAGCTGGAATGTAATCAGGCAGGTGAAATAGTGGTACTGTAAATATTCCTGCGTGAAATAGCAATAATGCTTAATTAATTAATTTATGTTATACTGCTTCTACAACTGAGTTTAGAATACTTGTGAAATATCTTAAACTTTTCAAAATATTTCCTTCCTGTTTGAAAGTGTAAAAAGTAAGAGAGATCTGCAAAATGGGATTCTTTATTTGTAAGTATTTTTTGATATTTTAATAGACTTAATTGCATACAAATTTGGGTATGATAGCCTCTAGTGATGATATGCTGTAGAAAGATGTGTGTAATTTTTAATCATGGCAAATAAAGGTCAGCTGCCAAATTCTTGTTTCGAAAGTTTGTCCTCACATAATGTGAAAACACAGTACAAATAGCAGTGTTCAAAGTGAAGCTAACATTAGTATGTTTCTGCTTTTGGCCCTTGGAAGATGTAACAGAAAGATCTTCTGTGGAAAATGAACACAGAGGTTTTGCTATATTCTGGTTTGCACATGAAACTAAGCTAATATGTATTATGGGCCATTCATAAAAATAGTCCTATTAATTTACCAAATGAATTTGTGATTGTTCTTTTTAGGGGGAGCGTGTGCATTTGTGTTTGCATGTTTGCTCATTTTTATGTGTGGGTTTTAAATAAATAATTCCAGAAGTGTACCTTAACTTGACTTGCCGGGGCTTGTAATTATTACATTATGCTTATCAATTTCTAAATCCAAGTATGCTATAAGCTAATTGTCTGTAGAATATTCAGTCAAGGCATAATGCTAGTCACAGGGATATTCTGTAATGTTTGTAAGAAATCAAAAGCATTTGAGATTTAGAATTGTAATTTGGAAGATTCTGCTAATGCACATTTTTTATTTTTGCTTTCCCCACATGCCTCAGACCCATCCACCAAACTGATGTTTGTAACATAGCTATTGTCCTTGTACTCACTAATATTGTTAACAGAAGATCTTATTAACAAATTGTTTGTTTTGACATCTCTATTTTAATCTATTTTTAAAAATTAGAATGTCAGTTTTTAAATCAAGTATTTTAGTATATTTTTAAGCTAGTCAAAAATATTCACCAAAACATTAGTTTAAAACATTAGCTTAAAAACATTATCGATCAACCAGTGTGACTTGTCAACTTTTCTAGAGTCAACAGATCCTATTATCTTAAATAGGTAGAGAACATGTCTTAAATAAGTAGAGAAGAAATGTGTAAACAGTTATAATCTATTATTCCTGAATATTAGCTAGACACATACTATTTTAATGGAAACTTTTAATGCTGTAGAATTAAATAATATACTTAGGGTGAGACTCAAAGATCTTAGGATGTGGCTTTATTTTTAAGAAAACCTCTGTTTTGTTGGAATTAAGGAATTATGGAAGTAAGAGAATATAAAAAGAAAACCTTTAAGTAGGAAAATTAATTTCAATATCACTCCTCCTGAAAAAGTCTGAAAAATCAATTTAGTGTCTTTTAGAAAAAATATACCCCAAATGTTTTACAGATTGCCAAAGCTGTGCTATAAATTGTGGGGAAAATGATGACAATAGAATACAAAGAGATTTACATTTTAGAATTATAGAATAAATTTTTTTCATTCATATACACACAAGATTATGAAGAAGCAAAAACTACCAGGAACTTTGTTTTACAGGCCAAATGAGGCTTAAAGTGCGAAGTAGCAAAGAATATTGATAGAAACAGAACTTAAGGACAAATGAGATTGGAAATGTCTTCAGCATAAGCAAAAATGAACTTGCAGTATTCTTGTCTGATGTTAAAATAAACTGTGTGGTTGATGCTTTCTTAAAAGCATGAGAGGGGGGTGGAGAACTAAAACTTTAATTAGAAGTACTATCAAGAAGCAGCTACTGAAAATGAAAATAAAGTATATATCATGTTATTTGTTTAAATATTACAAAGTCATGAAGAAGTTTAACACAGATGACCACTATATTTAATGTTCAGAAAAATCTTTCTCGGTATATCTGACGTAAAGTTAAAGCCAAAGCAGAAAAATAGAAAAATCTAATCAATATAGACTTTGTGTAAGATTATATTACCATTCATACTCAGTTCAAGGGAGAGAATCTCCATATTTTGTTTTCTCCTCTGATCATTGACTTCTCTAGTGCTAGCCAGTAAAGCTGTTACTCTTTCTTGAAATTTCTTTGTTCCTTTTGCTCTTGCAAAGTGACATTTCACATTTTTTCTTACATATTTCAGCTGAATAAGCCACATAACCAATCTTTTTTTAAAAGTTACTGAATTTTAAACAAAAATATTTCTTTTAACTTTGCTTTCTCTTTCAGGAAGTTGATGGCAATAAAATTATGTCTTCATTTGCCCCACACAACTCATCTACCTCACCTCAGAAGGCAGAAGAAGGTGGGCGACAGAGTGGTGAGTCCTTGTCTAGTACAGCCCTGGGAACTCCTGAGCGGCGCAAAGGCAGCTTAGCTGATGTTGTTGACACCTTGAAGCAGAGAAAAATGGAAGAGCTCATCAAAAATGAGCCAGAAGGTAAAGGCTGGAAAAGAAAACAAAATTGTTGCTGTTTCCTAATGTAATATTTTGAATTTAACTTCTAGTTCTGTTTCTTGATTTATACTCTTAAATTAGACAAAATAGAAACCTAGAGCTATGAAGATGGATTTTTTTTTTTCAGAAACACTTAAGCACGTCTATCTCAATTTTTTAAATCATTAATTTATGTTGTGATGTTACTTTCACACACGAGTAAGTTATGGGTGAGTGAAGCTTAAAGATTGAAGAAGAGAATGTGGCAGGAGAGCCCAGAATAGTCACCTATTTACCAAATATCTGTCATCTAAGTTGTTAATCTCCATTATTTTTCTCCTCAAGGACCATTTTAGAATTTCATTGCATTTTGAAGCCCTTATACATTAATACATTTGATCCTACCTTTATAGTTAGGTCTATTTCTTGTATAGTCCAAAATTAATATGGTTTGGCCTATTGTATTATTAAGAACTAGTGATTCTTTGACTGTTAGATATGTTTAAGTTCCCATTTGTTCAAATTCCTGGAAGTCTTTCTTTTAAGATTTCATCTTCCAAATCTCTTTAATAGTTACTGATGGTAGCCTACAGGTGATAAGCACATGAACTAATCTTAAAATTAAAGCAAACAAACCAATGAAACAGCTGATACAAACATATATGATTGACAATCATCCTTTATGCTACAAATGATGACTAACTCCTATTTCAACCTATGTCCATCCTAAGCATGAGTGCCATATTGCACACAAGAACATGCCTCCTATTTCAATCAGATGGAAATTTAAAGCTAACAAACAAAACAAGCACAATGACATGCAAAGACATACTTTACACCAAAAATATACTGCACATACACCATGTAACACTGAGTTGGGTTCATTTCTAGTCTGTTAAGACACTGGTAAATTATGAGTATATCTGACATAAAATGTATGTTAACCAGTGTGTTTGGGAGTCATGTGGTAATTAAATATTTTTGCATCCCTATCACATGTATAGCAAGGATCCGGATTTTGGTTAAAATTTATACAATTCTCATGACCTTAAATTGGATGTTATTTTAGAGAAAATCTTGTCAACCAAAGACTTTTGATATTTTGTTATCTTACATCTCCTCTCATTCTCATGGAGATAAAAATGGAGTTTTGAGGAGGACCCAGACAATTTTATTTTTTTTAATATTGTGTTTTTCCTGATATTAAAATAACATAGTCTTATAACAAAATTTTTTTAAAAACATAAAGAAATCATAAGAAAGAAAATAAAAATCACCTGCAATTGTAGCCTTTTGATATGATTCTTAACCTTATGATATATTTCTTTTTTATCATTATTTTTACAAGTTCTATTTTGGATGATGCGCTTTATCAATGGTTCCAGTCATGATTTTTGAACTTGATGATGGTGTGAAAGCAATATGCATTCAGTATAAACTGTACTTTAAATTTTGAATTTTGATCTTTTCCTGGGCTAGCAATATGCAGTAGGATACTCTCTAGTGATGCTGGGCAGAGCATTGACAGCTCTCAGTCAGCGTAAACAACTGATGTTCTGTAGGGCACTGTGTTGCCAGGTGATTTTGTCCAACTGTAAGCTAATGTAAGTGTTCTGAGCACATTTAAGGTAGGCTAAGCTAAGCTATGATGTTTGGTAGGTTAGGTGTATCAAAATGCATTTTCAACTTGTGATATTTTCAGCTTGCAAGAGGTCTGTCAGTATGTGCCCCCATTGTAAATGGAGGAGCATCTATACTTTTAAAATTATTTTGCATCCTCCTTGTTATGCTTACATTATACTATGAACATATCTCCTGTCACTAAATGTACTTTGAAAAAATGGCTGCCAAATATTCTAAAACATAGATTTACAGAAAAATTAAGCACATAGTACAGAGTTCCCATGTATGCCCTTCCCCCATATACACAGTGTCCTCTCTTATTAACATTTTATATTGGTATGGCATATTTGTTACAATTAATGGACCAATATTGATACTTTATTGTTAACTAAAGTCCATGGTCTACTTAGATTTCTTTAGTTTTCATCAAACGTGTTTTTTCTGTTTTAAGATGTCATCAAGGATAACAAATTACATTTAGTTGTCATGTCTCCTTAGGATCCTTTTGGCTCTGAAAGTTTCTCAGACTGTCCTTGTTTTTGATGACCTGGAAAGTTTTTAGGAATACTATTCAGGTATATTGCAGGATGTCCTCTGTTGGAATTTGTCTGATGTTTTTCTCTTAATTAAACTGGGGCTTGGGGTTTTGGGAGGAAGACCATGGGGTAAAGCACCATTTTTGTCACCTCATATCAACTGCATACTTTCTGTGTAATTACAATAAGAATGTTGTGTCGACCTTGATCATTTGGTTGAAGTAGTATTTGGAAGATCTCTTCACTGTAAAGTTACTATCTGCCTCCGTTTTCATAGTCTTCAAAAGGAAGGTGCTATGTACAACCCACACTTAGAGTAGGGACTTATGCTCCCCTTCCTTTAGAGTTGGAGTATCTACATAAGTTATCAGGAATTTTTCTGCAAAGGAGATTTATCTCTTCCCCACCATTTATTAATTTATTCAATTGTTTATTTACATCAGTATTTAATCATTTATATCCGTATGGACTCATGGATATTTATTTTATATTTTGGGTGTCACTCTCACATACCACTATTATCATGGTTGTGATTATTGTTATTATTAGTTTAGCACTTCTTTACTTTCTGGCACTATAAGACACTTGCAGGCTCATTTTGTATATTTTGTGCTCCATTCCTAGAAGTCTCCATTCTCAAAGAAGTCCTGGTTCCTTTTATTGGAGAATGGTATTAAAATGCAAGATCTGGATGTTAGGTGTGCTTCTTGCTTCTGAGGGGTCATTTCTTTTAGGGCCTCTCACCTAACAGAGTAAAGAAGTATGTATATATACTAACTTGTATATATATACATATCTATAAATATTTCAATGTTTATCTATATCTAAATTAAGCTAAACATGAGTTCTTACTAATGTCTCCAACTCTAATCCATTTCCACATGGATTATTCTAGCTTCATTCCTTGTTGATCTGTACATTCCCACTCCAATTGTGGGAAATCTGGCTCTCACCATTCACCATTCCTTTACTTAATTATTCAATTCCAGTATACGTGTATAACAGTATCAGAATTGTTAACCGCAACCACCATAGTAAATATCTTTATCAACTAGAGTATAGTGCTTATGTGCAGTTCCTTTTACAGATTCCATTCATTTCCAAAGTTACTTAGGTAACTTATTTTTCCCCTACCCCATTTACCGAGATATTTGTAATGCAGTTAAATTCTCCTTATATTCTTTCCTGATATCCCTCAAACTCCTAAATGATTTTTTAAAATTTGTTTATATTAGGGTTCACTCGTTGTGTTTTACATGTCTGTGTGTTTCGACAAATGCATATTGTCACTCATTTACCATTCCAGTATCATGCAGAATATTTTCGACACCCATAAAACATCCTCTGTGCTTCACCTAGTCATCCCTCCTTCCTTCTCCAGAATCCCAATCAATCACTGATCTTTTCATTATCTGTATAGTTTTGCTTTTCTCCTATCTCTATAGTTTTTGCCTTTTCCAGAATATCATATAATTGGAATCATACAGCATGTAGCCTTTTCAGACTGGCTCTTTCACTCAGTAATGCACATTTAAGGTTCTTACATGTCTGTTGGTGGCTTAATGGCTCATTTCTTTCTGTCAATGAATAATGTTCCATTGTATGAATGTTCCACAATTTGTTTATCCATTTGCCTATCAAAGGACATATTAGTTGCTTCCAGTTTTTGGTTATTAGGAGTAAAGCTTCTATCAGTACTGGTGTGCTGGTCTTTGTGTGAACATGAGTTTTCAATTCAATTGGGAATGTGATTGCTGGAATATGTGAAAAGATTATGTTTAGCTTTATAAGAAACAAACTGTCTTCCAAATGGCTATAAGATTTTTCATTTCTACCAGGGCAGTAATTAAGTAAGTTCCTCTTGCTCTACATTCTCATCAGTATTTGATATTATCAGATTTTTAAATTTTATTGTTCAAATAGGTATGTTGTGGTATGTCATTGTTGTATTAATTTACAGTTCCCTAATGACAAGCAATATCCAGTGTCTTTTTATTTATTTGCCATCTGTACATCTTACTTGGTGAGATGTCTGTTTAGATCTTTTCCCATTTATTAATTGAGTCATTTTCTTACAATTGAGTTTTAAAAGTTCTTTGTATATTTTGTATGCAAGTTCTTTATCAGAAATGTGTTTTGCAAATATTTTCTTCCAGTTTGTGGCTTGTATTTTTACTGTCTTAATATTGTCTTTTTCTGAAAAAAATAGTTTTAATTTTAATAAAGTCCAACTTACCAGTTTTTTTGGCAGAGATCATGCTTTTGTTGTATGTAAACACCCACTGCCTAACCGAAGGTCACTCACTTAAGTTTTCTCCTATGTTATCTTCTTAAAGTTTTATAGTTTTGCATTTTACAATTTAGGTCTGTGATACCTTTTGAGCTAATTTTTGTAAAAAGTGTAAGTTCTGTGTCTAGATTCATTTTTTTTTGCATATAGATATCGAGTTGTTCCAGCACCATTTGTTGAAAAGACCATTCTTTCTCCATTTCTCCACTGAATTGCCTTTGTTTCTTTGCCAAAGATAAGTTGACTCTGTGTTTGTATGGGCCTACTTCTGCCCTCTGTATTGTTTCATTGATCAGTTGGTCTATTCCAGGAGTGGGGAAACTTTCTATGTTGGAAAGCCACATTTATTTAGCTGTATTCAAATAAGACTGCATTTAAGAAACTTCAATTAGGCATACTTAAAAATGTAAATTATTTTGTAAAAAATCTACTGTGTACTTAATAATTTCGAAAAATGAAAGCTATTATGTTTGTTAAATTTTAAAGTTAACTAACCATTTAATGACTTTTGTGTATGCTATTTGTTGGAAAGTAATTGCATATTTGGTTGCAGCATGGAGGTCCACAGTTTCAATTGATCCTCTAGATGGGTGTCAGTCATTTGTGACCTTAAGGGCATCTTGATTTGGGTTAGGTAGAAGAATGTAGATTCACAATAATAAGTGGCTGAAAAGCAAGAAAACATTTTTACGACGTGTTGCCAAGGACATGTGTATTCTACTGCATTTTTTCATATTTCAGTTGGATCTTCCTTAGCATCAAACAATGACTTTAAAATGTTATCTACGGAGAGCTCAATCAATTCCATCTGTAGTTCTTTAGTTGCCTTGGTGGTACCAACTAGGTGAGGCTGAAATGCTAATTTGAGTGTGATGTCATTATCCTCAAAGTCAGTGAATCTTTCATTGTATTCTCCAATTAATAGGTCGATAGCAGATGCATATTCTTCAAATGATTCTCATCTATCATCCTGCTCATCAATGACCTTTGCCAACTGGGGGAAAGGTTCATCTGAAATTTCCTTTTGAAGAAGAAATGTTTTGAAAAAAGATAACTTTTTTCAGAATACTTGGATTTTTTGCCACATATCATGCATACACTTAGTTTGACCTTGCAAATAAATATTCAAGTCATTTTGATTTGATGTGATATCACACACTGCATTCCTGTAGAAATCTTCTTTCAAGAATTCACATTGCTGATTCTGTTCTTCATAAAACTTAACTATCTGTTCTCACAAAGCTAAAATTTTGGCTAACACCTATCCCTGCAATAGCCAACACACTTTAGAATGATATGGCAAATCCACACTGAATACCTCATCATTCCACTTTAGCATGTTACAAAACTGACAATGCCATGTTACATATGCATGAATTAGTTAACAATACTTATAACTTGTTGCAACGTGTCACTTAAAATAGTAGCTTTAGCACAGAGATTATGCAGATACAAGGTACAAGGAAAATAAATGAGAGCATCTGGATCTGTTAATAATTTTTTTATCTGTGCAATAAACCCTTCATGTTTTCCTGTCATGGAAGGTGCGCTGTCTATACATACACTTACTAAATTTACCAAATTCAGTCCAACTTCCCAACATTTATCTTGACAGTTGTTGAAGAAATCTATTCCCCATGTTCTGTTTGCAAGAGTACACAAAGTAATTGTTTGTAGCAAAGAAAATCTGCTATGACCCAAATGAATTATAAAACTTGCACCAAGTCAGTAGTATCAGTTGATCCATCCAAAGTGATTGAATAATATATATTTTCCTTTAAAGTATTGCATGATGTTGTTCTGTTAGGTTGAATGGTAACTCATGCTGTCAATCAGTTGTGGTTCTCCTCGAAAGAGGCAAATTGTTTGTACTTTGAAACATTATTGGGTCTAAGCATCCTACAACTTCGACAGTGCATTCTTTTACAATTTCTACATTACTGAATGGCTTCCCTTTTTTCCCCCTAGTATATAAGTTGCTTCAGTGGCATTATTTTTAGGTCTTTTTGTTGCTTGAAAGAATTGTCTTTGCTTTTGCTTTTCATCTTTTAATTTCTGCAATACAATCTTTCATGCCTCTCCCTCTAATTTAAAATATTTGTTGTCCTTATGAGTATTCTAATGCTGATGAGCATTGAATTTTCTTTACAAAGTAAAGAAAGAAGTATTTGTAAAGTATTACAAAGCAAGCAAATTATCTTATCTTTAGCAGAAACAAGATAATATTGCAATTCTCAATCCTCATTTAAAAATCTGTTTTCTTCCTTCAGTGTTCTCTTGGTCTTCTTTAACATGATAAACTGTTAAGCAGACAGAATTAAAAAATACTGTCAACCTGTGCAACTATTCACAAATTCTACTTCAAACAGAAACACAATGCACTGTTGTGAAAAGCTGATAACAGACTGTTATACTTGACCTCCATAAACTCTTACCAACCAGCCTTGTGCAGTAGTGGTGCCAGTCAGGTGGGGGAAGTTAGAACTAAATCATGAGCCTAGCAGCTGTCAATTTAGCCCTGTGGCTTACTACTGTTGTGATTGTGCTGATCTGGGAGGATTTTTTTGTTGAAACTTCTTTTATCCTTTGATAATTTAAATTGGTTCATTTTGAAAATAAAATACAAATATAAAAGACGAACAAAAATGTATTAATAAAGATAAAAGGATTTGTTCTGTAAAATTTGGATTCAGCCAGAAGGCCATTCATAAATGAGCCAGAAGTCCACATGTGGCCTTACAACCACAGGTTCCCCACCCCTGGTCTGTTCTTTTGCCAATACCATGCTGACTTGATTACTGTAGCTTGTAATAAGTCTTAAAGTTGGGTAGTGTTAGTACTCCAGCTTTCTTTTTCTTCAGTATTGTGTTGGTATCCTGGATCTGTTGCCTTTTCTTGTAGACTTTAGAATCAGTTTATTGATATTCACAAAATAATTTGCTTGGATTTGATTGCAATTTTGTTGTATATGTAGATCAAGTTGGGAAGAATTGTCATCTTAAAAATACTGAATCTTCCTTTCTATGAACACAAAATATCTCTCTATTTATTATGATCTTTTTTGATTCCTTTTGAGTTTCATAATTTTCTGCATATAGGTCTTCTACATATTTTGTTATGTGTATACTTAGTATTTCTTTTTTGGCATAAAAATGTAAATATAAATCATATTGTATTTTTAATTTCAATTTTTAATTGTTGCTGGTATATAGCAAACAATTGACTTTTGTGTATTAACCTTGTAGCCTGTGGTCTTTCTGTTTTCACTGTTAGCTCTAGTAGATTTTATTGATTCCGTGAAATATTCTACATAGATAATCATGTCATCTGCAAACAAAGAGTTTTATTTCTTCTGTTCCAAGAAGTATACCTTTTATTTCCTTTTTTTTATCTTGAATTAGTGAGGACTTCTAGTACAACGTTGAATAAGAGTGGTAAGAGGGGACATTCTTGCCTTGTTATTGATTATAAGGGCAGAAGTATCTAGTTCTCACGATTAAGTATGATGGCTGTGGGATTTTTATAGATTTTTTTTTTACCAAGTTGAGGAGGTTCTCTTCTATTCCTAGTTTTGTGAGAGTTTTTATCATGACAGGTTGTTAGCATTTGTTAAATTTTTTTTTCTGCTTGCATTGATATAAGAATATTCTTTAGACTGTTGATGTAATGTGATTTTCAAATGTTGAATCAAGCTTGCAAACCTTGAATAAATCGTACTGGATCATGCTTTATAGTTATTTTTATATGTTGTTGGATTTGATGGTTTGCTTATACTTTGTTGATGATTTTTGCATCTATATTTGTGAGAAATATAGGTCTGTAGCTTTCCTTTTATGTAATGTCTTTATCTGATTTTGGTAGCAGAATAATGCTGGCTTCACAGAATGAATTAGGAAATGTTTCCCTCACATGTTAATTTTTAATTTTTATTTGAGATTCCTTCAGAGTCCAGGGCTAAGGTCTAGGAAGAACCAGGTTTGTGTTTGTAAGTACTGTATTACCAATTAGCTTTTTGCAGTTTATCTTTAGATGATGTCCTTTATGGAAATTTGGTATATGACTTGGTATTCCTCGAGTGTATCTGTTGACTTCTAAGTTGGTGCATAGACTCTTAATTTGGAAGTGCTTAACAGCCTGAAGTCCAGTGAATAAATCCAAACAGGAAAGAGGAGGAAGGATATAGTATCCCCTAATTTGCTTAGCAGGAGACATTAAGAAGTATTGAGAATTAGGAGGAAGGTGTAATATCAAGCAGCAGGCCCTCAGGCAAACAAGAAGAGATAGAGCATCCATAGCAGGAAGGGTAAACACACAGAAACCTCACTATTGCATGTGGGCACCAGACTGTTCTCATTATTGTATTTCCTACAACAATGTACTTTTTGTACTTTCCCCCCTACAAATATTTTAAAAGCTCAGGAGAGGAGTAACTTGTTAGTAAATAATATGAAGACCTAGAGAAAATTTAGAAGTAATATTTTTGGAAAATTGGAATATCAACTAAACATGGCAAGCATCTAAAAATCTAAGTTTCTGGAAGATAATCTCTGTATGAATACAAAACCACTAACACGCATTTATGTTTACATATACAAGATTCCTAGACACGTGCTTTGAGTATATAGAACTGTAAGTAGACTCAATTTTATTGATAATTTGCCAGGACAAGAATGTTTATTTAATAACTGCAATGATTGACAGATGTATCAAGGAGTAATTTACATATTTGAGTCAAGCGATGATCTTAATCTCCACCCAAAAAAGTAATAAAGCAGAAAATTGTATTATAGAAGAGACTAGCATGTTGAAGGAATTTTCTGTTTTTTTTTAACTGCAAAGAGAGAAAAATAGGGAAATATATCTATGGAGATGTATATAAGTCTCACAGCAACTGGAAAGTTACATTGGCTTTAAAGACTCCATTAATCAAAGGGTATGATTTGACCTGAGGATGGTCACCAAAACCTTACATCATCCAAGCATCAGGACAATGACAATACGTACAGCACAAACAAATGATCTAAAGCTCTGTGATGTACCATAGCATCAAAAAGAATAAAATACGCAGAAATAAATTTAACAAAAGAACCGTGAAACTTATACTCTGAAAACTACAAAATATTATTATAGCTCTGTGATAAGAACAGTAATATGGAGATGAGGGGAAAATAGATAGAGTGAATGTAACTAAATGTTAAGCTCACAAATATATGCCAGGGAAAAATCTTTTCTTCCCTCAAGCTATTTTTTCCATTGTTTTTCAAAGGCCATTAAAATGAACAGCAGGTTGTGATGAAAATTTCATTAAGCCCCAGCTAAATCATTATGAGGGTGCCATATTCATGGCTTTGCTTCCTCTCATTGAGGGGGGAAAGCAGATTTCAATAGAAAGTCCGTATTATTTCCGACCTTACCCCTGCCAACAGCAAACTAACAGAAATTCAGAAGTTAGAAAAGAATAGTGTGCAATACAAAAGGAGGCCACTGAGGTGAAATGGTTAGAAAGAAAATTAGATTTGCATGTGGGTTGAAGAAAAGGCAGCTCTCTTTTATTCTAGCTAGCCTATTTTTCAAGCAATTAATTAAAATAGTTTACAGCTTACAAATAGGAGAAAAACATATTGATATATTTTGTTTGTATTTATTTCTTGTATTAGAAATTTTGTCTGTTGTTACACAAAAGGGTCTGATGCTAAAGATTCTTATTTGTCCAGTGTCACTTTAACTGACATGGAATGCTAAAGTTCATAGTAAATTCATGGTTTTAAATATCTGGTCTATGTAATATAGCTACATTATATCTTGTAATAATTATGCTCAATCAATTAATCTTTAATTATTAAACTTAGCAGTTAAGAGTGACAATGAATTTTAATACCACAATATGTGACACATAATTCCTATATCAAGACATTAAATAATAATTTATTGAGGGAAAATGCATACATTATATAAATTGCTATATATAAAAGACATATAAATTGCTACCATATATTAAGTGTATATCATGTGTTAAGTGCAGTGTTAAGTAATTTATATGAAACACTTCATTTAATCTTTATAAATACCTTATAACCAGAGCTGCCATATATAGCCATCCCAATTTCAGGGACTACCATTCACATGATCTAAATATCTAGATTCCTATTATCTCCATTTTCAGATAAGGAAACCGATGATTAAATATGTCATAGTGTGACCAAGAGTCAGGGTCATTATTCATCCTAAAGTCAACCTTAAACTAGAATCTATGCCCTTAACTGCTGCTTACACTATTTCTTCCAGTTAGGAATTTTGCCAAATGATCATTTAATGATACCCTTTAACACATGTGTGTCTAAATTTGAAATGCTGAATAATAAAGTTGTATTTGATAATTTTCTACTACAGTAAATTTCTTATGCCTCAGTAGTGTTTAGATTTCCAAAAAGTTTTTAATGAAAGATTAGCTCAGTTTAAACTGCTCCCCCCAAAAACCTGCCTTTGAGAGTATTTTAATAAAAACTTCTTTTAGAGAAATATCTAGGAAGAAAATAGTTGTGGAATAATAGAACTTCAGAGTTATAATGAAATATAGACAGATTTTAGGCTTTCATCCTCATTTTAGAGAGAGGGAGACCAAAGCAGAGATGTGCCTGAGATCGCACAGCAAACAGTTGTTAAAGCCAAAGTGAGAATCCAGTTCATGTCCTATGGATCCAGGGTCTTTGTTTTTCCATGTGGTTACATCATTCATTCAGATATTCTTTTCTCTCTTATTCTTTATCTTTTAGAAATAGTATTACCATCTTTGTTTTACAGAGTATTTCACTGTTTGTTAAATTTCAACAAATCTAAGGTAACCAGGTATCTTAATCAGTCAGTAAGCCAAGGTAGATAAGTATCCACAAATGTCCTGTGTTCTCAAGTTCCAGGTGTCCAGAGGTGGTTTATCAATATATAACAGCAGTTAAATTGAAGAGTCTGATTTAAACCTTAGCTTGATTTTCATACAAACTTTAGGCTAATTATAGGTGAAAATAATTTTTACCTTTATGAAAACCTTAGATGTCTCACTTAAAATAGAATCCTTTTAGATATAAGTATTTTAAAAGGCTTCTAATTTTGACCTTTCTATGTTCATATCTATATTGCCTTCAGCATCTCTTTGAAATAGCCATTAAGCTTATAGACACATTTAAATTTCTTCCTCCTGGAACCACAACAAACAAAATTCACCTTTCATTGATTTACATCCCCTCTATCTACAATTCTACTCATCTTGTTTCCAAGCCTAAATTGCTAGAGAGAATTGTTTACACTTACTACATCTACTTTTTCACCTCTTGGATAACTGCTGTTTGCCTCAATTGTTACCCTTACTCTAATCTAATTGTCGAATTATTCGTCAGTGTCTCCTCCAACATTAAACTCCTTAGGGATGAGAGAAGTGCACAAAATATGCAAAATGTTTGTTGAAAGAATGTTTAAACTGCTTCAGTATTGTTCCATTGCTGTCTTGGGCAAAGGAGAGGAAAAATCTTAACAAATGTCTGAGTCTCCTGCCAGATGTTCTGTAAGCTACTTCAATTAATCCTCAAAAACTCTTGGTATTAGTTCTTATCTTAAAAATGAAAAAAATGAGGCTTAGTAACTTGCTCCTGTTATTATTATATGGAAGAACTTGAATTAGA
This sequence comes from Lemur catta, assembly GCF_020740605.2. NCBI lineage: Eukaryota > Metazoa > Chordata > Mammalia > Primates > Lemuridae > Lemur > Lemur catta. Next base: position 78,752,505 of record NC_059133.1, read on the forward strand.
ACAAAAATACTATCCTATACAGCACCCCTTGGCATTGAATATGAGACCGTATGTAATCTGACTCCACCCTTTTTCCCCCTTAACCTTACTTTCCACCACTCTCCAGAGTGTGTATTCTTGAGCTGTCTTATCAAATTTTATGTAGTTCTGTCAGCACTCTCTATTTTTAAATATTACTGTGCTGTTTCATGTGCTGTTCCTGTGCCTTAAATGGCATTTCCTGTCTTATCTACCTGATGAATTTTCATTCACCTTTTAAGACTCAACACTTTCTGTGGACACCCTTGTCAGAATTTGGGTTAGTGCTAACACTAACTCATCTCTATAGTTCTTACCAGATTATTATTATTTATTTACCTCTGTCTTCCACAATAGTATGTGATTGTCTAAATAAAATGTTCTTGGTTTAATTGTGCCTCTTCTCTTCCTAATAGTGGATTTGGCGCACCAAATAGTGGTGCTTATTTGTCTTAACTGTGGATGACAGTCATCCTACTAATTGACACTTTGTAGCCTTTGCTAAATCACTCCCCTAAAAAGTGATTAGGTTTCATTTGTCTTTTTCATCTTTTTTTTTGCCTTTCTCTTTTCTTCATTTCCTACTCAGACTCTTCTTTGATCTCCTGTCCTCTTTCTTTCATTCATTCTGTCTTCTCCAACCTTCTTCTCATATGCATACCCCAAAATGCAAAATTCATTATTGAATTTTCAGATCATTTTTTTTCAGTTCTTTCTGTGACTTAGAGGTTAAAATATTGCCCTAGGTCACAAAGCTAGATATTTTAATACCAAGGATACAAAACTAAAATATACACATGAAGTGTTATACTGATGAAAACTTTATATTCACATTAATCTTTTAAATGACTTCAATATTGCATATTTCTCTAAGGAAATATGTTGACGTTATCTATGGTTTAGTGGCCATAGATAATAATTCTATGCCACTGCTGTAGGTAAAGTAAGAAGTGAATTGGCTTGATTTATGAATAATCTTCCAAAATTTAAAGCTGTAATATTTTCTTTAATAGCGTTTCGACATAATGGAGAACAGCACCCTTTTCTAGGTAAATAGAGCTGGTATGGGAGACAAAATTCCTGTTTCTTCTGGTGGGCTCGGGATTGGGACAGCTTATTGTTGGATCTTTCTCTCTTCAACCTCCCCTCCCCTAGTTCATATCAGGGGCTAATGGTGAAAGAAAAGTAACTTTTCTTTCCTTCCTGGAAAGGAACTTTTAGTTCCTTTCAACAACTTTCCTGTTCCTTCCAATCTTCTAAGGACTCTAACATTTTCCCCTCAAGGTTAGCAAAGTTTCAAAACTCAGGATTCATGAGTTCTCTCAGAGGATTTATAAATTCTGGAAATTGCAAAATGATGAAAATATATGTATTTGTATTTTGGTGAGAAATAATTTGTAGCTCTTATCTGACTTTCAAACAAATCCACAGTGTAAATAGAGTAAATAGACTGTTAGTGTTCAGTGTTTGGATTTTAGTCCTGAGTCTGCTACTGATTACTAAGTGATTGTGGTTTAATATCTTTGTAGTTTAGTCTCTGGTGGATTTTGAGGTGATAATTTACAAATATTTAGCAATATTTGGGAGTATAATTTTATCTATTTTGGTTTTTAAATTTTACATCATTTGGGGAAAGTGTGAGTTTTAATTTTTAATAAGGATTTCTTTGCCTAAAATATAGCATTTACCTTATAATTTATATTATAAAAATATCATATTTACTTGCCTTTAATTTGCTATAATAATTTTGTTAATGTAATGAATATATGCCCTCACTGGTAATGCTAACTGCCCTACTTTCATCAGAGGATTGTTGAAGGGTACAAATGAGGTAATGTACATCAAAGTACTTTGTAAATTATAAAGAACTTGGACTTGTACCAGTTATTGTCATTGTCACATCTTGGCTGGTTAGAAACATTGTTGCTTTAGATATACCGGAACATTGCATAGTTAAATACGATGTTCTTGTATACATTTCAATATTATATAATTAAAAATTTGTTCCTTTCCCAGTATAATTTTATGTACCAAAAAATTCTAATTCAGAGCTGCAAAAATATGGATATCTAGGATATGTAGTCAACAACAAAAATAATAACAAACCCAACAGTTTTAAAAATTCTGGGACAGGTAGTTTCTTTGATATTTATTTATATAAATTTCCCCAAATAAATATATAGTTAGGCAGTTTTCTACTTGAATAATTGCTTTAAATTTTTCTAAATTAATATGGATAAAGTAGAAATTGGGGCCAATGTGAAACTCTGAGAGGCGCTTTAACATGGGATTTGAGGATTTGTAGTATTTCTATTTCCACAATAAATTTGAATATGTACTGAAGACAAATATAACTGGAGCCCAAACTTCTGTAATTTTAGAAGATTTTAGCTTTCTCTAATGTGGTTTATTTGTTCTTCCTCCCCAGCCCACCCCCGCCATCATTTTACTCTTTTTCTTTTCATTCCTTTTGTGTGCACAAGTGTGCACTTGCATGTGTCTGTAGTCCCCCTTTAAGATGCTACATATGCTTGATTTTATTTAGCATCTGTATCTGTCAGTGTTCTTCCCTCTCAGAGTGTGACGCCCACACTTCCAAAATTGTTTTGCCATGATGAGTGTGCTCCTTGTATGTAAGGAACTGCATTTATTTGTGAAATTTTGTTTTTATTAGAACTAGATTTTATCATTATATATACAACTTGAACTTTTTCCCCTGCCCTTCTTCAGAAAATCATTGTTCACAGTTTTGTATTACAAGATCCTAAAGCCCCAACTTACTACCAAATCACCCAGTGTTACTTTATATGAAGCAGTTCATTGCTTTTAGTACGAACTTCACAAAAAGAGTTCTTTTCTTGTGAGAACTAATAAAAATAATGAAATGGCTTTGAAAAAGTGCACATTGTGACAAACCTCAAACCTTCACCCACAGAATCATCTACAGACCATAGACCACTATTGAGTGAAGAAGATACCAGGATTTTCATTCATATTTTTTGTCTGTCTCTCTTTCCCTGACACTGTGCAGTGCCATACAAATTCTTGGTGGCATATGCCCCAAACACCCACTTAACCCGACTTGTACTATTTGTAGGATTGGATTGGACAATCTTTATGCTTATTCCTAGGTATTTCGGAACAAAAAATAATGTATAAATTGTTCATGGAATATCTTCTCTTAAAACTTGAAAATATTCATTGATGTTATTTTATAATGTATCTTTTTGATATTTGCATCTGTCACAAAAAAAAACCAATTCCCTTCATTTGATTGCACCTTCTTTGATACTTTACTTGTGCTTTTTTCCAAAATTATTATATGTTAATGTATTTTTAATTTTTATTACAAATGTGTTGACTTATAAAACCATTAGATCTCTAAATAGATATAAAACTTTTTTCCCTTACTTTAAGACTTATTTTAGGGATGCTAAAGTTGGTATTACAAGCAGTATATTTTCTTCTGTGGTGTGCTACAGCATTATGTGTTATTATTCTGTCAAAAAGACAGGCCCCTGATGCATGATATTTGGCCTTGTGAACATCCCTACAGGCATTGCATGTTTAATATTTGAGTTTACATTATAAAGCACAATGCCTGTTGTTATAATTTAAATTTCTGTTGTTGAGCAGCCCTTTAGAAATTAAATTGAACCATATTACATTAACAGACAAGTTGAAATAGAAACTCGGAATTACCCCTTAATTTTACCAACTTTTTAATTACTATTTTTTATGGGGAAATTATGGAGATTGGTTTTCCTAAATTCAGAATCCCAAAGCAGTCCATTAATTGGGCAAAGAAGAGGACACTTTGAAATTCACTCTTGTTTTAAAATCACATTTGATGAGGTGGGAAAAAGAAAAAGTGAATGGATCAGGGAAAAGCCTAAAGATACTTTAATTGGCAGAGGTTTGAGTTGCTTTTGTTTAGTTACTCACTGTCCTTTTGACAACGTACACGTTGAAGAGGCTTTGTAAGTGCTGTTCCACTGAAGGACAAACAAGGGTACTTTTCAATTGAGCCCTTTTAAGTTTTGTTCCTCACACTCCCGCTGCTGTTGTAGGCTACTCCTAATGCATTGTGGCTATGTGTTCATCTATGCAGTCTGTCGCTGGAAAATGTCTCTCTTCTTGTTGAGCAAGCTAGAGTCTAACCTCCAGGCACCCTTTTCAAAGGCACCACTCATAAAATGATAATAAAGAAAAGAGTTTATTTTTTATAGGTCAGGACAAGAAGATACCCTCAAATGCTGTAGAGCCTATTTCTTCAGAAACAAGTGTTTTAACTTTAGCACAGAGTTAGCGGAGTTTGAAGCCTGGTAATTTTTCAACAGTAAAGTGAAACTTGTTCCCTGTGATCTCCCTTTCAAGTGGTATCCATCGTAGCAGTTTATCATGATATTGTTGATTTCATTAAGAATTACAGAAAATTAATTTACATTAAATTGATTTTAATGTAGGCCTTGAAAGACCTCTGGTTAGGATCATAAAGGCTCAGGGATTGCCTTTGGTCACCTTTTTTGTATAGTAGGTCCTTGAGCTGAAATCCAGGGTTGTCTGTACGTGAAAATCATATGGCCAAGAAAGTGTCTCTCTCTCTCTCTTTTTTTTTTTTTTTTTTTTTGAGACAGGGTCTCACTCTGCTGCCCAGACTAGAGTGCAGTAGTGTCATCATTGCTTACTGCAACCTCAAGCAATCCTCCTGCCTCAGCCTCCCAAGTAGCTGGGACTACAGGCATGTACCACATCCAGCTGATGTTTTTTTTTTTTTTAATTTTCTGTAGAGACAGAGTCTTGCTATTGCCCAGGCTAGTCTCAAACTGCTGGCCTCAAGTGATCCTCCCACCTTGGCCTGCCAAAGTGCTAGAATTACAGGTGTGAGCCACCACACCCAGCCTTCTCTTTTTCTTTTTAACTAGAACTTTTGCTAATAAAATCTAATGATATTTAAGATTGTGTCCTTAATCTTCTTCATCCTCTGTAATAATCAAGCAATTTTTCTTTTTTCATTTGCCTATTTGTCTTAATATAAAAATAGTTCTATTTGATTCCCACTCATCATGAGTTTATCTACTGACAGGACTGTATAAATCATTCCAAACATCTCTTCACCCAAATGTTTCTAATATTCTCTAAGCCCTTCAGATAAATGGAGTATCCCTGTTTTTGTTTTTAACTAAAACTATCAGTTCCAGACTTTCAGTTTCAGTGCGTGGATCACTTAAAGAAGACCCATTGACCCAAGCTGTACACTTACAAATAAACATGAGGGGAATGTGCCAGCCCTTCTTGTTGCTTATGTGCTACAGCTTTTGGGGATATCATTTATTCAAGAGTGAAGAGCCAGCCACCTGTTTCTGAGGCCTCTTTTCCCTCACATTAAAGGTCCAAGCCCTTGCTGAATAGTAACACTCTAATCTGGGTAGCATACATAGCATTTTTCTGAAACTGATTTGTCAGACTAGCTGGAGGATTTTGTGTGTCTGCTCCTGTGTGTTGTGTTTTTCACTCAGTTACCCTTGAGGCACTTGTCAGGACCGTGCATATTAAAATTAATCAGACCTCCTAGGCCTGTAGGGCTGTGTGTTTAACATGAAGAAGTGGATATCAAGCATTTGCCCTAATTAAATAGGCCTGCTTGGTTTTGTTCTAGTGGATGCTTGGTCTTTTCTTTTAATAGGAGTTGCTTATGGGGAAGGCACGGACAGCACTAGAATCAGCGGAGAGCTCACTCAGAATTTCCTTTGCCACCTGCTCCCAGAGTTCGGAGACCTCAAGGACTCCCAGTGTGCCTGTCTGAACTACTCTTAACGTTGAGGAGAAATATGGCCAACATAGTGAGGGAGCAGTGAGGCCAGGGCAGAAGAGAATAAGCATATGACCTGGACATTTTGGATTGATTAAGATAGCCCGTCCTACATCTTGATAAACTTTGAATATCAGATTGTGCTCTGTGCTCCCATTTTTGAGGATCAACTTTGGAGGCTTAGGGGAAGATCTTGTGTATAATTCATAATGAGTGCCCTTTCATTTATGTCTCAGTTTGAAAGGCAACTTTTGGGGGGTTTTTTGAGACAGAGTCTTGCTCTGTCACCCGGGCAGGCCAGAGTGCAGTAACATCATCATAGCTCAGTGCAACTTCAAATTACTGGGCTCAAGAGGCTCTCCTGCCTTAGCCTCCTGAGTAGCTGGGACTACAGGCACGAGATACCACAGCCAGCTAATTTTTCTATTTTTTGTAGAGATGAGGTCGTGCTCTTGCTCAGGCTACAACTTTCATTCCTCTGTCTTTTTAATTAATTGCTTCCTAGGTCATCTACATATCACATAGACATCATTTATAAGGCAGTAACTATATATATATATATATGTGTGTATATATATATATATATATATATATACACACATACACACACACACACACACATATATGAGTTTATTTCTACTCTCATAGATTCTAGACTTTGCCTATTTTAAGTTATGTTAGACTTTTCCCATAGCTCTAGAGAAGACCATCATGGGACATTTGGAAACAAACTTTTATTAAGTATGAGCTCAAAACACTGAAAATATCAAAGGCTGACATAATGCAGTAGGTATTCTTGTTTGTGTATTTAAGGTCATAAATGAGGTAAACTGTAACAGACTGACCCGTGTTTGTTTAGTTTAGTCCCAATTCATGCGTATTGTTTGGATGTTTTTGATATGTTAAAAAGTAGAGAGAAATATATTCAGAATTTTTCAATTTGATCTGAATTATGTATACACACAGTCATATGTCACTTACTGACAAGGCTACATTCTGAGAAATGTATCCTTAGGTGATTTCATCATTGTGGGCATATCATAGAGTGTACTTATACAAACCTAGATGGTATAGCCTATCACATACCTAGGCCTTATGGTCTAGCCTATTGTTCCCAGGCTACAAACCTGCACACCATGTAACACAATCTTAAGTATTTGTGTCTCTAAACATATCTATGGTAAGTATTTGTGTATCTAAACATATCTAAGCATAGAAAAGGTAGAGTAAAAATATGATATTGAGCCTTTTTTTGTAAGAGGCCCATTCACTGTTTTGTGGTAAACGTATCTTGTTCTTGCCCTGTAAACCTATCTGTCCTTCCTCAATAAACTTCTTTTCTCACTTAAAAAATACATTATGATAATCTTATGGGAACACTGTTGCATATGTGATACTTTGTTGACGGAAATGTTGTTATGTGGCACATGACTGTATATGGAATAAAGCAGGGACCCAGCATTGCAAACCATTTGAAAATTAAAGTAATGAAAAACCCTTAAATGTTAAAGAGTTTGGGATTATAGTTTAGTAAATTTCCAAATAACCACAGCAAGTTATCTGGTGAAAGATTACTCTGGCAGGACATGATTCCTAAAATCATTTTGTTCCTTCCCAAATTGAAAAAGTTAGATGACTCCAAAAAAACCTATTGCTTTCCAACTTTTCTCCCTTTCTTCCTATCATATCTGATATGTTAAAGGATCTATCCATTAACCAATATCTTCTCCCTTTTATGTGATATACTTCTCTCCACTTGTGTAGAGAAGTGTTATCAGCAGTGCCAAGCAACTGTCTGGTACCTGACAACAGTGTAGAAACCCCTCCTCTGTTCACCTAGATTGCTGCTGGTTATTTATTAACACAATGCAGGCTGTTCAGTGTGGGTGTATATGAAATAGAAAGAAAAATAAAGGCCCTGAACAAGTAAATACATCTTTCATCATTTCTTTTGTTTGGTGTGTTTACTATGTGTTATTCTTGGTCAATAGAAGTTGTTTGACAGATCTAAAAAAGGGTGAGGAACCTTTTCTTGAACTTTATCCTTTTGCTTTGTCTCTGTAGAAAAAGATTTTTTATTTGCTCTCCTCTTTTTATTACAAACTCTCTATATAAAATATTTTTAAAGATTTTTATTGCTATTGTAATGATATGACAAATGCAAGCGATTATGAAACATGATAGTTTATCTAATTTGTTTGAAATGGACAGTTAAGAGACTAAAATTCTAAGATAACTTTTACATGTAAACTTTTTAATTAGAAGTAAAAAATTAGATAAATAAGACATACAAATCACCTTTTTTACCTTCTAAGAAACGTACCATTCTCAGGTCTTATGTAACCTTCACTGAAATATTGAGCCTTGATTTAATTCGTATTTAAGTTGTCTCCTCCCCACACATTATTAATATCAATGTAGAGCTCATTGCATGGTATAATTACTGAAGAGATCAGTAGCTGGGAAAGCACACAGTAATTAAGCATGTCTGTTATGTTATAACAGGACAGTGCTCCTGTGCTGGTGCTTAGTGTGTTAACAGATAAGAATTGATTCACTGTTTCAAGTGAATTCAATCTCTGTTGCTTAGGCCTTTCTTTTCTGAGAAGTTATGCTTTGATTGTAGAAATTTGCCATGAAGGTTTATATACTACGATGTGAAGACCTCGGAGCAGAAAGCCATATAAATGAACAAAATGCACCCTTTCCCCTTTGGAGTTTTGTTTTCTTTCTCTGCTTTTCTCCTTTTTTAACCTTAATTTTCTTGCTTCAGTCCTTGCTCCAGCACTTTGGTATTTTTCATCAGTGTCAACATACCATGTCTCAGTAAAGAAAAGCACGTAGAAGGGGAAGTTGCCGTATTGGGAGCAGTACAGTGCAAAGTAGGAAAGATCAGTTCTCAGCCTTTATGCAGTGTAGTTTTCCAAATTACAGGGAGAAAGAACTTCCAATATCAAAGTAAATGGGATAGGAATTAGATATAGTTGTCCATGTTTTACCTCCTGAATGCTATGTTTGGAATGTGGGCCATAGCCATTCTTGTTCTATACTGCAGTAGGATAGCTACATCGTTCCTTTACTTAGTCTTTTCTTCGTTAAGCTCATGGGAATCATTAGAAATGAAACAATGTAATGAAGATAAATTGAAAATGTATATTTTTTTAGCATAGCTTTTTCAGTTTTAGAATTATAATTAGATATTAATAAAGGATATTAATTAGGTGAAAAGGAATAGTAAATATTAGAGTCCTTATTTTTATTATCAGAGTTTTTTCCCTTTGTTTTTTAAGTGAAAAATATTAAAAAAAAAACTATTTGGTTAGTTTTAAAGCACATTACACATTATATAGAGAATTAAATACTATGCCTTTTGAAGTGGCCTGTCTAAATTCCACACAATGTGAAACCTTCTAAAATATTATCTATTTGTTGTTTTTGAAAACTCAGAATTAAAGAAGTATTAAATCTATCTCTATCATCTATCTGTTTTTATAACTCCATCTACACTCACATACCTAGGATAAAATTTTGCTAACTGTTAGATCTCCAAAATTTTCCTGAATGAACACACACATAAAATTACACATATGTAAAATTAAAGTAATAAAGTTACAGTTATATTTTAGGAGCATTTATATTACTAAAGGTTTATGCTGGTAACAAGAACAATTTTTGACAAAAAGAAAGTACAGTTATGCACCAGATATAATTAAGTTGCACAAGATTATAATTAAGTTGAAAATTCTTATCACCTAGTGACATGGTAGCTGTTGTAATGTTGTAGCACAACACATTACTTGTATTTGTGGTGATGCTGGTATAAACAAACATATTGGACTGTAAGTCATATGAAAGTATAGCAGGTACAATTATGTACAATACATAATACTTGATAATGATAATAAACTGTATTACTGGTTTATGTATTTGCTGACACTAACTTTTTATCATTATTTTAGAGGATATTCCTTTTACACAAACACACATATATATACACACACATAAACTGTAAAGCAGCCCCAGGCAGATTTTTCAGGAAGTATTCCAGAAGACAGTGTTGTTATTATAGGTTATGACAGATCTATGCATGTTATTGCCCCTGAAGACCTTCCAGTGGGACAAGATGCAAAGATGAAAGACAGTGATATTTATGGTCCTGATCCTGTTTTGGCCTAGGCTAATTTGTGTTTCTGTATTGGTTTTTTTAAAAAAAGTTTAAAAGTAAAAGGAAAAATTTAAAAATAGAAAAAAAAACCCTAATAGAATAAGGATATAAAGAAAACATTTGCCAGGTGTGGTGGCTCACACCTGTAATCCCAGCACTTTGGGAGGACCAGGTAGGAGAATTGCTTAAGGCTAGGAGTTTGAAACCAGCCTGAGCAACAAAAGGAGACCCTGTCTTTACAAAAATATAGAAAAATCAGCTGGGCGTTGTAGTGCATGCCTGTATCCCCAGCTACTCTGGGAAGTCGAGGCAGGAGGATCACTTGTGCCCAAGAGTTTGGGGTTATAGTGAGCTATGATGATGCCTCTGTACTCTAGCCCCAGGCGGCAGAACAAGACCCTGTCTCAAAAAAAAAAAAAAAAGAAACAAAACAAAATTTATACAGTTGTACAATGTGTGTTTTAAGCTAAGTATTATTACAAAAGAGTTAGAAAGTTAAAAAAAATTAAAAGCTTATAGAGTATAAAAAATTTCTACTAAGCTAAATATAATTTATTATTGAAGAAATTTTTTATTATAAATTTAGTGTAGCCTAAGTGGACAGTGTTTACAAAGTCTCTAAGAGTGTACAGGAATGTTCACTCTCCAGTCACTCACAGATTCACCCAAAACAACTTCCAGTCCTGCAAGCTCCAATTATGGTAATTGCCCTATAGAGGTGTACCATTTTTTATCTTTTATGTCATTTTTCTACTGTACCTTTTCAATGTTTAGATATGTTTAAATACACAAATACCATTGTAATTGTCTACAGCAGTGCTCCCCAACCTTTTTGGCACCAGGGACCAGTTTCATGGAAGATGATATTTCCAGGGACCAGGGGGTTGGAAGGGTGGGGGTGGAGGTAGAGGGTGGTGAGGAGAGGCAGAGCTCAGGTGGTGATGTGTGGCCAGGTTCCTAACAGGCCACAGACTGGTACTGGGCCAATCTTGACCAGGGGTTGGGGACCACTGGTCTGTAGTATTCAGTACAGTAATATGCTGCACAGGTTTGTAGCCTAGGAGCAAGAGGTTATACTGTATAGCATGGGTGCATAGTAGGCTATACCATCTAGGTTTGTGTAAGTGCGTTCTACGATGTTCACATAATGATGAAATTGCCTGACAGTGCATTTCTCAGAAAATATCACCTCTGTTAAGGAATCTTGACTATACACAGAGGTCAAGATCTCAATACAGAATAGGAATTTCCACTTCTGTTCTATATTTTATTTTTTTCCATTACCTTTTGACTCTTGTTAACATCCTACATCAAGTCTTTCTTCATGCCCAAGATAGAGTCAGTGCCTCCTTTCTCTACAATTTTAATCTTTTTGTGTGTGTGGTCACCTATTCACTCATTCTCTTATTCTGACAGCAAACATTTATTGAGGCCCTCTTATATGCTAGTTACTTAATAGGTTAACAAGAAGACAGAAATCAAAGATATAGTTTCTGTCCTCAAGTTGCTTATGGCCTTTTGGTGGGAGACAAACCATGTCAATTCCTGGTGAAAGAGGGTATGAGTGAGAAAGCACAGAAGGCTTTGCAAGTGGAGGGGAGGGGACTTCTACCAAAAGTGAACATATAATCAGTGCATTCAATTATTTATCTTTTAAAATGAATTTTTACATATTGACAGACATATTTTTTGAGTTTTTTTATGTCACATATTGAGGTCACATGGCTATTATGACCACTGTAGCCAATTATCTTTACATACTTGTACAAAAACTACTACAGTATTCACTGGATCTATCTCTGTGTGACACAGCTCCTTTTAATGTAGTTTTACTCATCATCCCATCTTGTCTGGGAATTTTCAGGCTATTGATTTCTGCTTATCCTCAGCTTACTGGGGGAAAATTGCAACTGTAAGGCAAATATTCTAATTGTTTTCCCTCAGGTACTCCAGCTAATAAGACTAGACACATAATGTGTTATTTCCCCTTTATCCATCACTCAGTAAAAAAGTAGAGGATATTATCTTTGAACTTTTGTTTTAATACCAGTAGAGTGTGTTGTTTGTAAAGTCGAGCTAAGACCATGATAACATCAATGGATACCTAACCTAAACCTTACTCAAAGAGCTAAAATATACTTAGCTTTGTAAATTCTTGATTCATGTGCTGATCCATAATCAAAAATGTGTACACTTAGCCAAAACTGATTAAAAGGTTGATTGCTCTGTAATTGTGACCCTGATTTTAACCACAACTGCTTGAATTCTAATAGAACACATAGGTATATAATATTAATAGATAGGACAAAGTGTTAATACATTTATTCTGACATGCTCAGATAAATGTCATACCGGCTGTTAATAAAATGGAATCTGTGTGTGTGTGTGTGTGTGTGTGTGTGTACAGACGTGTGGGAATAGAGTTATTTAATATCTTTTCAAGAGTGGGAAAGGAGCCTCAATGGGCACCTGTTGTGGTACTTGTGCCAGCCTATGTATTTTATTGGGTCTCCCAGAGACCTTTATTGGAGTAGAGTAGTCAGCGGGCTGCTGTAGCACGAGCTCACTTACCTGTCTAAATTTCCAGCCTCCTTTCTCATCTCCTACCATTCCCGGCATTACTCTTTATGACTTTTGCTCTAACAATACTCAATTGCCTGTTGCTTTTCCCAGCCACCATGCTTTTCTTCGCTTTTGATGTCTGTTTGCAATGTCTTTACCTTACTTTGCACCTGGATGATGGCCATTTATCCTTAGTATGTATTAATAGTTCAGGTTTTACTTCTACTAGGAATTTTCTGCTAGCTCTAAACCTCCATCCTCCCCTCCTAAAGAAATCTTATCTGTGACTCTCTCCTCCATTAGATTTTGACCTCCTAGAGCATTGGTCAGCAACAGGGACTTCAGGCCAAATCTAGCCTGATGCCTGGTTTGATACATCCAATGAACTAAGAAGGGTTTCTTCGTATATGAATTGTTGAAAAAAATCAAAAGAAGAATGTTTCATGACACATGAACAAACATTATGTGAAATTCAAATATGTGTCTATAAATAAAGTTTTATTGGGACACAGCCATGCTCATTCCTTTCCATACTAATGTAATGTAATGCTTCAGTGGTAAAGTTGAGTAGTATAGCCTGCATAGCTTAAAATATTTTCTGTCTGGCCCTTTACAGGTAAAGTCTGTTGACCCCTACCCTAAAGAGCAGGAAAAAAGTTGCAGTCATCCAATTATCCAGATTTCCTAGCACAGTGACTCCTAATTGAATAAGTTAATTAAATGGTTGAGTTAAGCTATCTTTCTCCTGAACCAAGCCATCCACCCAAGGGCTCCTGGCTCTGGTTCTAGTGGAAGTTTAATAGAGGAAATACTGAACTATGACGACCTAGGAGGTAGCATTTGCTGTGTCATTATCTGTGTGATCTTAAACAAGTGCTTTATTTTCCTTTATTTGAAAACAAAATAATTACATTAAATAAGTTTTATAGTTCTTTGCAGACATGAAATTCTAGAGATACTATATCAATATGCAAAAAAGGGAAAAAAGCAGAATTGGAGATTTCTTTCTTAAAAAGTACATACAAAAAGAAGAAAACAATACTGAATTCTTATAGATCTATTACATATCAGGTTTATTATTGGCCTTGATTAGATGTTTTGTAGTAATCCAAATAAAAATAAAGTTTGTCATTGGTCCTGGACTATGAATCTTTATAATAATGCATTGGAACAGAAAATAAGATCTGTGTTGTAAGATTTGTGGTCTATACAGCAATTTATCTTATATTGTTTTGAGTGATCATTTTGCCCAAATAATGAAAAACAGACACTTTTAATCTTAGTTTTGCTAGAATCCTGAGTTATCCTATTTTTATTTCTCTTATAATTTTCTGTTATATGAATACCCCCACCAAGATCTATTTCAAGCTAGATGAATGGCAATATTGGTAACTGACCTGCATGCCTTATATTATAGATTATGAGAAATTACATAATCCTTACAACTCTAAAGTGACTTCTTTAATTCTATTATAATAGGAGTGCTTGTTATAATCTTGGGCCTTCATAAAGATTTCTTAAAGGCAAATATCAATAATAATTTAAAGACTCTTGGATGAAAACTTATTTTTTGCAATTTACAGGTATTTCTAACCTATTTAAAAGGCAATCAAATTGTTCAATAAATAAGACTTTTGTTTTAAAATAGTTTTGCTTCCATAAGAATATTCCTGAGTGAAGTTGACTGTCACAAAAACCTACTAAAATAGTATAGGGAAAAAAATTAAAATGAAAATTTTAGTTTTTTTTAAATTTAAAAAATATTTTTAAAAATGGATAGTTATATATTTTTGTGCCTTTTCCAGCATATAGCATTAAAATACAGCATTGAAATTTAAAAAAAAATGTTCTGCAGTGTTTCCTAAGGACCATAAAAGATTACGTGGAATGCTCATTTAACAGGAATGGCTTCATAAATAATCTTTCCCAGTTTTCCCACATATATAGGACTTATATCGTAAAAGAAGTTGATAAATAGTGGATAAAATGTTTCCAAAATTTTAGAACTTGCTAAAGGAAGTGAAAAAATTGTGTACATCCAGGAAAATTTTCAGAAAAATTGTTTTCTGGAAGCTGTGTGTCAACTTTTATAAAATAACCTCAAGAAATAATAAGAAAGTAACTTTTCAAAGTCTCCTCACTTCCAGTATTGGGGTCCTGCTGCTCTATCACACAATCTTTTTCCATTGCTGTCTACAGCAATCTCTCCTATTGAAGGCCTGGAACCCTTCAGTATGGGGCATCTCATTGTGCAAGAGAATGCATTTCGTGTAGGTTCACTGCTTCAAGGTTTGTTGTGCAGTCTCTCATGGAATCAGGTTATCTGCCAGCAAGTATGTGAAGGGCAATTGAAGAGAACCAATTTCAGTGAGATCAACATGTTATGTGAGAATATTTTTAATTTCACAGGGGATATATGTTAGGGAAAATTAATGTTATTGTTACTACTTCTAGTTTTCTCCTATTTTTCACTCAAAAATATTTACTGAGCACTGAATTCTGAATGCTGGAGCACATCTGTGAATGAATATTCTTTAATTTATAAAAATAAAAAGCATTTTAGTCTTCTTAAATTCTTATTTAGATTTTTTCATCTGAAAATCCAGTATTGCTTAAATGTCAAGATTCACCTTGAGGTTTTTTTTTTTACACACACACACACACACACACACACACACACACCTCACCTTGAGATTTTTAAAGAAAAAAATATTGCCCTTATTTTGCTGCTTATGACATAATTACAAGCTGATTAAATGTCAAAGTCTCAATAGCATATTACTTCATTTGTTAATATATATGAAGCTATTTAAATAAGAATAACTTAGCAAGTACCTTTCAAGTTACATTTGTAACATATAAAGAGATTATTTTACTAATTGTTTAAAAAGATAGACACATTTCCCTGAACTCAGACATTATTAACTTCCTTAATCACATTCAACTACCTTTGGTCTTTAGCTTGTAGCCAAATTGTTTATGTATGAAGAATGATAGTTTAAAACTATGTAGTTGTTTCTAAAACAAAACAAGCACTTGCTGAAGATAGGTTTCTACCTGCAATGATGATTATAGAACAACATGTACTCTCAATAAAACGTGTGGGAAACACCTTCTCTCTCTTTCTTTACTTCTTGCTTTTTCTGAAAACATTTAATGTTCAGAAACGTAGTCATCAGATTCTGTGATTTGTATGTAGGTGAACGAAGCGATGCATCTGCACCCTTCCTTTGCCTTATCTTCCCTGGGTGTCCCTGAGCTCTCCCCAAGCTGAGACAGATGGCTGCTGGTTTAGTTATGTGCGTGGGAGAAAGGGACTTCCACATGTGATTTTTACCATTTGGTAGTAATTAGTTTGTTGTATAAATTAACATTAACTGAACCATTCTTCAAGCATTGTTTATAATTATCTTCTTTGAATCTCGGAGTTGTGTAAAGAAATAAAAAGCAAGGAAGAAACTGATCCTTATTTTATAAAAGTTGAAGAATCTATCATTAGGCAGAATAGCACAATAATTATTGTATGCCCAGTAGACTGAAAACTTTGAAATAACCATAAAACAGAAAAACCAAAAGATTTTTCTGGAACTTAATGGTTTACAAATACAATTAGCTTTTCTGAAAATGTATGATTTGCTGTTGTTGTTGTTGTTAAGGCAGAACTAAATGTAAGAGAAAAATGAAATGCAGTTGAGGAATTTGTCTTCCTATTATTTTAGCAATAATTTAATTCTCACAATAACTGCCACTTGAAGTTAACTGACTTGTCTTTGTTCTCTTTTACATATTATGTGCTTTCTAATAGAAGTATTTTAGTGTAAATTTTATGAGAATCATATATTTTTCTGATAGGCAGTATTATCAGTATTCATCTTTTTAGGAAAAACTATTCATCAGTAAGTGGAATTTTGATCTTGATCACTCAGTTTTTACATTGAATACTTGTTTATATTATTATTCCCTCTGATCCCCCTCCCCACCAATGCAGATATTGGATAGCAAAGAAATAAAATAACCTATACTTCTTAAAATTCCTCTAGTTTAGTTTTCATCTTGCTCATATTATTTTTGGGTTCAAAATTTTCTTCTTGTGTCTTTCTCTAAAGAGATCTAATAAATAATACCATATAACAGATTGTCTTTTAAAGTATAAATGTTTCTTTCAGGAAAAAATCCCCATCTGTGTTTTTTCTTTGGAAATTGCTTTAAGAAACTACCAAGAAGAACAAATTCCTGATAGACATATTTGATCCAAAGTATTTAAAATGTGTCATCACACTTTTACTGTCCATAACACAGCCATAACTTTGATGTTGGCAAGAAAATATGATGGTCATTATTCTACGAAGAGCTTCTTTATTGCATCCTGTTGGGTAATAAAAGCTCAGTCACCACTATTAATATTTGTGTGGACTTGTTATTAGATGATTAAAAAAATAGAAATATATACCATTAGTAGCTATTTCCATCACACAACTTAATTTACTAAGCAGACTTTAGTTGTAGAGACTATAACTACCAGAAGTGACTAATTTCTTGGGTTTTTTGAGTATTGTTGCAATTCATTTCATGGAATGCAATGATTTAATGCGTCTCCAAATTTTAAAAATATCCTAAGTCATTGCAAATTACTTGGGAAAATAAGAGCATTTTGCCCTTATTTATTCAGAATGACTGTAGCTACTACACATCTTTTTATTAGTGATTGAGCAAAATTAAGGCACTTTAAAAGCTGGTTTTTATTGGAAAAGCTTTTCATGTGTTTATATTATTCTCAGGTTAAGGAAGAGATATGCCTGTTTTTTTTAAGTGAGAGTATTTGAAGAAGACTCTCTGGTTTATTGCAAATGAAGTTTATTTTTAAGTACTTCTAATTCTGAACTTGTTTTTATGAAATGGGAAAACTGGAAATACTGTGTGCCTACAAGTTGGCCTCCCCGTAAATTGCTTCATCCCACATTTCCCATAATTAATCAAAATTCCAAATCATGCTTTTCTTTTAAGTGCATAACAGTTTTGACCATTTTAAAAGCCCCAAATTTTTGAATATTCAAAAATTTTGCCTCCTCAAAATAGCTTATGCACATGTATTTTCTCCCAAATGGAAAAAAGGAAAGCATTATTGTCTTATCTCTTTATTTTGGCTGTAAATCAAATAAACATAAAAACCTTATGCTCTGTGCTTTTCAACATCTAGAATTGGCTAAGAAGCAAGCAGCTTTAATCCTGAAGATATTTCCCCTCCCTGCTTCATGGGATAGAAGTATATTTTCTTTTATGTGGGACAGGTATAGAAATTGGTAAAAATTTTGAAGGACAAACTTTGTGTCTATTGAAAAATTAATTTCATATACTATGTTCAAACAATATATAATTGAGCACAATTTTGGGAACATTTTAATAGAATAGCTTTTGGTTTGTAGATATTAGGATTCTTAATATTAGGCCAAAATATCCCTGTGTGTGGGAGAAAGTAATCTTTATGTTTCTCAAGTTAATTTAGAGCCTAATTCTTGGAAATGAAGCAAAATAAACACTTCTGCTTCCAGACTGTTTGATTTTGCTTCTTTTACGTGTTTGTGTGCAAAAGAATACATAAATCTAGGCTTATGTGCACCTTTTGAGGAAATCACAACACACCCTACCCACCCTCACTCATACAAACCTAGACTACTCTTTTGTATTCTCAATTTCAAAATAATTCATTTTAATTTTTTTTTCTTTTGGAGAAACAATTTTCAGATTAAAACAATCAACTGTTGACAAATATCCTGCACTCAGACCACCTCTGAATAATTTTTTTGGCAACCATTCGAAATGCAAACTCTTGTGTTGTGTGACATGATATATTTTGGAACCAAAGATAAGAAGGGAGAGAGGGGGAAAAAAAGCAGTTCTTCTGTGACTGTGAAGCTCAAAGAGAATATATTAATTAACCCAAGAGAATTTCTAAGAAGCTGTAGTGAGAAACTGTAGCTTTGAAACCTAGTGATCTTTATCCACTGTTGGGTTTGGGTCAACGACCTTGGACAAGGAAGGAAAAAAGAAAAGGAGATACATTATAGGAACCAGATGTTAAAAACTGATAAAGGCTGACCAGCCCCCTGCTGCTAAAATCTAACCCCACCTCCATCAAAAAGGTGACATTCTCCTCTGAAGCCCTTCTGTCCTTCCAGGAGGCAAGGCAACACAATTCTGGCTCTGCATTTTTCCTTTGGCCTACCTTGTCGAATAGCCCTAGAAGACTAAACAGGTGTTATCTACTTTTGATTTCAGTGCATTTAAATTAATCCTGTCAGCTCAGCTGTTAAAACAACTGTCATCTCCAGCTGTTAGTAATTTTCGACTGGGCACTTTCACAGGTTGCCAAGATCTGAGCCGGCATTGTGTGTCTCTCTGAATGCACTAGAGTAACAATTTGTGGGCTTTTTGAAGGGGACTGGTATTGTGATGCTGCACACATGAAATGATCATAATAATAATTTGAAAATACAGTCTGGTGCCATGTTTTGTAATATATAAATAAACTACGTACTGAATGCCACTCTTCTCTATATTCTGTGGCGTATTACATAACTTTTTGGCGTATTTAATTCAATGAACAATAAGTCAACTTGGAAAGCATAAAAGAGGAAAGTATAATAAAGAAGTTAGGAGATAGAAGATAGTACTGCACCTGCTTATGATAGCTTCTGTGTTTCTAGAAACAATAGTTGCTTCTAGTAGATTTATGGTTTTTCCCTTTCTCTGAAACATTTACTTAGTAAAATGTTTTGTTGCATTTTAACAGTTTGAGTATCTCTGTACTTTCAAACCAAATATTTGTTTTTTGGCTAGATCCCCTCCTATTGAACATTTTAAATCATAAGAGACATTTCTTATATAATTGTAATACTTGGGATCTATTTCAGTTAGTGGCATTCAACGCTAATGTTGTGGAGGGTAAGAAATTCAGTTTATTGTCAAAAATTGGAACCCATTAAAAATGTGTAATAATCTCAAATCTATTTAAAAAAAAGATTTTCATTTGCTTCTGATGTAACCATCTGGAAGCAATGAGTTTTCCTCCTAGTCTAACTTTACCCATTATAAAATGGAATAATTTAAGGCTTTCTGCTTGTTTACCGAGTCTGAATTGGGGTATTAGTTTTCTGTTATTAAAATATAAGTTTTAAAAGAAAAATAAATATATAGATAACTCTTAACTGATTTTTAAATTGTTTATATTTAAGAATAATATAACCAGACCAATATTGAAAGCAGTTTTCAATAGAATGTATCAGTCACAAAATTTTAGGCTAATTTACAATACTTTTTAAAATTTATGTCATACTGATGTTGAATAAATTTACACTGATTTAGTTGAATAATACTCTACACTTACTAATTTCTAAAGAAATTCTGGTTTCAACACATTTATAAAATTGGGGCTTATTTCTTGAGAGGATATTATATGCACAAGGTACATAGTGAAAAATTTAATAAAAAGTATATAATGAAAAATATTTTTCTTTTTCTACTCCTATTTCTTACCACTTCCTTCCCCAACCACCAGTCAGTTCCTCTTCTAGAAGATTTCATGTAACATGTTTTCTTCCGGATCTCTCTAGAGATATTCTGTGCATATGAAAACATATAAATATATAGAAATGAGCATGTGTGTATATCATTGGTGTATATCGGAAGGATTTTACATACACACATGCACACCCAAAATTTGGATGCCATTATCCCTGGATTTACATTATGTTTATTCTCTAAAAAAGCATATGTATACATAAGCATGAAGGATAAGGTTGCAGTGCATATGATATGTGCACATGCAAATTACCTAATTTATTGTGGCTATAAATTATAATTTAAATTGAATAAAGAATATTCTATGTTAATCTGTGCATGCTTATCAAAATTAAAATACCATTTGATCTAGTAAGACTACTATTAGAAGCTATTAGTATGAATATTCTCACACATATATGCTAGAATATGTAAGACTATGTGACATTACTGTTAACAGAGAAACTGGAAACATTCTAAATGTAGGGGAACTGGCTAAGTATATTATTGTGTATTCATAGATGGATTACTAAGAGCGTTAAACAATAGTAAGGAACTTTATTCACAGAAATTTGGAAAGATGTCCATTATTGATATTTTAAGTTTAAAAAATTGAATGATGGTAGAGATAAGATTATCTTACTTTTTATAGTATGTATGTATGCTTGTATACCCATTTATGTATTAAATATTTATCTTAAATTAATTATACTACATTACAAATAGGTGTTTTAATTTGGATATTTACTGTGGATATATTTTGTATTAATATTTGACTAATTACAAAGGTTTAGATCTTAATGAAAATAAACGGTCTTTAATGATGCTAGTAAGAATCGATTACCAATGGATTTTAGTTTCTACGAACATCAATGTACATAGGAAGAGAGTGTCATTAAAAAAAGAAATCTAAAAAATTTATATATGAAAGCACTAAGTTAAGAGGTGATGGGGTAAGAATGAGGCATTACAAAGGATCATGGGAAAAGCATAAAAAGGTGGTAGATAAAAATTTAGAGTTAACTTTGATTTCTTTTCTTTTCTTTTCTTTTCTTTTTTTTTTGAGACAGAGTCTCACTTTGTTAAGCCCGGGCTAGAGTGAGTGCCGTGGCATCAGCCTAGCTCACAGCAACCTCAAACTCCTGGGCTTAAGCGATCCTCCTGCCTCAGCCTCCCGAGTTGCTGGGACTGCAGGCATGCGCCATTATGCCCGGCTAATTTTTTCTATATATATTTTTAGTTGTCCAGATAATTTTTATTTCTATTTTTAGTAGAGATGGGGTCTCGCTCAGGCTGGTCTCGAACTCCTGACCTCAAGCGATCCACTTGCCTCGGCCTCCCCGAGGGCTAGGATTTCAGGCGTGAGCCACTGCGCCTGGCCTGATTTCTTTAATTCCAAAGCCATATTTGCAGAAACATCTGTTAAAAAGTTGGTAGAAGAAGAAGAAGCTTATGTGAACATGCTTGTTCACACAAACATATAGACGTCAGAGTCAGAATAGCAAGCAGGAATACCTTGCTCGAAACTATATTATGCACACATTCTAGTAATGATAAATTATATTTGAGTTGATAAGATACTCTTTGTATTAGTTTCTTAGAACTGCTGTAACAAAGCACTACAAACTGGGTAGCTTAAAACAATGGAAATTTATTCATTCACATTTCTGGAGGCCATAAGTCTGAAGTCAAAGTGTCTGCAGAGCCATGTTCCTTCTGAGACCCTTGGTAGCATCCTTCTTGCCTCTTCCTAGCTTCTGGTGATGGTGATCAAGCCATGGGGTTCCTTTGCTTGTAACTGCTACATTCTACTTGCTGCCTCTGTTGTCATGTGATTTTCTTTCCCTGTGTGGATCTTTACATGGCCACCTTCTAATAAGGACCCTAGTCATACTGAATTAGGACCCACTCTACTGACCTTATCTCAATTCGATTAAATCTGCAAAGACCTTAATAAAGTGTCCCAAATAAAGTTACATTAATAAGCACTAGATGTTAGGATTTCAACGTATCTTTTTTGGGAACACAATTTAATGCATAACACTCTTAAAAATATAAACACAAATAGATAGATAAGCTAATTGACCATTTATAGATTGCTATGAATTCATTTAATCACATTAAGTGTGAGTTTAAATTGATATCACATACAATTAAATGTTGGGATATCAAAGAAGAATAAACAATTTTAGAGTTCATGGAAACATTGATATAGGGCACTCCACCTCAATGGACTTTTCAGTGGGAAGTTTGGATATCCAAAGCTTGGCCTAAAGGCCCTGAGTAGATATCTGGAAGTAGAGAAAAGATTGGAAATTGTGTGGAAAGGGAGGTGAGAAGATTACAAAGTGAAAACAAACACGCTCCTTTCCCTTGTAGCGGAAAATGCTTACATGTCCCTGAAAGTCATCTTAGTGTTCAAAGATGCTGATCCTGGCCTATTGTAGGAATGAAGAAAGTTATAGTACCTTGTGACTAGAAAAGTTATATGGAGAGTTTATAAATGTTTCCTTGTAACTTGTATTCCACTGTTACTGGGATTGTGACTCCATTTTTCCAAACACTATTTATCATTTAAAAAACAAAGCCAGAAATGACTGCAACTTGCTAAATAAAACCCCATCTTTTTTCTCTACTCCACTGTTCCCTGATGTTATGCTTTCTAACTGTAGGGAAAGTTCTTTTTTAATGGAAACAGGATAAATTTTACATTGTAATAGCACCTCAGTTTTTGGTTTACATTTTACATTGATTCTGATGCTATAAACTGAAGATCAAAAGAAATATTTGAGTAAAGTTGTACTGAGGCTAACCTCTTTGTATTTATGCGAGAGTTAAACATGTCTCCATCACCTGTTAGGAGCAGAGTGTTACAGCCAAAGCTGGTCCTCCATTTTAGTGCTCAAGATTGGGGAGGAGGCGGCATTGATGCATGCTGTTTGACCTTTCCTCTGTTAGGCAGGGATGTCTTTTGTATTCTTGTCCTAATGCTTTCTCATGGCATTCTCTTAAGAGTGGTGTTGAGAAATGTTAGGTTTAAGTGTAAGAGACTGACTTTTCATTGAACTATGGCAGGCTAATGGAAATAAAAAAAAAAAAAAACTGAGACAGGAAGTGGAAGATTCTTACTTTTCCTTAGCTTTATAAGGTTATTATTGTAAGTCATAGCAGAAAAAGAACTGGGAGGAATTGCCACTTGACTTTTTTTTCATGTTTTTTTTTTTTTGCCAGAAAAAAATGCAATTACTCATAAAATTGATTACCTAAATCTTAGAATATTCCCAATTTTATAAATCCAAAGAGTATGTTATAGTTGTCTAACATATTCTGTCTGTATTTGAAATACCCCTGAAAAGGTGATGAACAAATACATCCGCAGCTGACATTGTCTAATCAGGCAAATAGCAGAATTTAACTGTAAATTTAGTTAAGTTGTTCAGTCAGATATTAAATTTGAAGGTTATAAAATTTGAAGGAGATGTTAGCATTATATGGAAAATGTTCTGACTGTTAAAACTTTCACTTACGTGATAATCTTGACTTTGTTCTGAGTTATCATGTTTGGCTGTGGAAATTTATGTAGACCAGTCTGATTCTTGTCTATCAGATTCCTAATACATGGTGTCCAGGTTGTATAAAGTACATAAATAATTTTCTTTTTGTCTTTTAATGGTAGAGAATAGGAATAAAAGAACTATAACAAACAAACTTTAATTAGTTTAAAAGATTGTGCTAACGTTAGTGATATTACTTTTTGGTAACTGATAACATTTGTGAAGCATGTAGTTTTTTTTCAGGCATCGTGCTCTATATGTTTTCTCTGTTTTAGTTCTTTTAATTCTTACAACCACTCTATTTACCAATATATGCCTATTTGGGTATGTGTGTGTATATATACACCAATATATGCTGTTATATAAATGGGGAAACTATTGTCTAAATGGGCTAAATAAATTACCTAAAAAGTTACTAAAAGCAGGACTTGATCTTAGAGATATCCAGCACAAAACTAGCCTTTTGATTATTATTTCTCACAGCTTCAATATGATGAACACAGTTAATATGAATGAATTTGTGAAGTAATGAATGAGTTAGTTCATGCCCTCATTGATTCCACAGATTTTTCTCTAAACACCCAGACTTGCAAAGTACTCTCTTGCAGACAAAAACAAGTAAGATATGGTGAAGTTTTTTTTTTTAAGGTATGCCAATAGCTATATGCAATGGTAAGTAGATAGAGAAAAAATGAAATATCAGGAAATGATAAATTCCATAAGAAAAACACAGATATCTTTATCAAGAGCAAAGTGGGTTATTTCATGATGGCATGATACAGGAGGAGTTTAGGAAGGAAATGACATTCAAACTGGTCATTGAAGGTAGTCAGTATTTCCACAGGCAGAGATCAGGGAAGGACACTCTAGGGTTGGATCCATGGGGGTTGAGTTGGGATGAATAGCTTAATACTTTCATTAAGAGCACAGAGGTTAAAATGCATCAGGCATCACCAGGGCTAATAAATAAATAATTTCATTTATTCAGAATATAGGGCAAATAAATTAAGAAAAGGAAAACAAACTGGATTCCAAATGTAGGAGGGTTAGGTTTGAGAAGTTCTAAATGCCAGGCCAAGAAGTTGAAAATTTAGAGGTGGGAACTGAAAACTATTGATTTTCCAGCAAGGGATTGATCTGATCTGAGTTCTGGTCTCAGAAACCATTTTTATCATTGCTTATTCCTTCTTACAGTGCACTTACTTGAATTTCTTTTGGCTAACAACAACAATAATCAAACAAACGCTAGAGCCATGGATATGCTGATGATGTGATCAGTTAGCCTTATGTTAATATGATGCATCTACCCTAGATTTATGTTACTTCTTTATAGAACTTGTATTTTGCTATAGTCCTTGTAATGTTTATCTCTACTGTGAAATTTTGAGTGTATTAAGGCCAAATAAGCTTGTTTAGTTATTAGATAGCATGACTTCAGAATATGATAGTTGTCTAATTATTGTTTATTGAACAAGGGAATTGGTGAGGAAATGATGGATGCTTATTAAATAATTATTTTCTAAATTGGATAAAATTTAAAAAAACAAAACCGTAGAACTATTATCATCTATCTACCTGTAGCTCTACTTGAACCGCCATCTGAATCTGAGGTTTGTGGACTTAGCACATTTCCCACACTGATGGAGTACTGTTCATTCTGTGCCATCTTCATGAGAGCTGTTAACCACTCACTGTCTAAAATAATGGTCATATGTCCTTTACACTCAGCAAAACATAACCTCTTCTGGGAAAGATTGTCTTACTCTCATCAGGCTAGTTACAAATGACGTCTGTGCTCATTTTTTATGCTTATGTAAGATTTGCTATTTCTACCTCATAGCAGTTAATCACTGTATTTCACAGTCTCTTTCTCCACTAGACTATAAATTCCCTGAGTGCAGGGACTATGTTATGTCATTTTGTGTTCCTAGGCTAATACAGTATTTGGTAGATTACAGATTAGTATTAAATATTTTATGAAATAGCTATCAGAGTACTCTGTGATAAGGGGAGTCAAGATCTAAACAAGGTTTTTGAGTTTACGAATAGAGAAGAGAGTAAGAATTTCAGAAATATTGAAGGATAAAAATTAGTGGGACTTGGTGAAAGATCGTCCTTGAAGATAAAACCATAGAAAAGTTAAAGATGCAAAGTGACTTGTAATATAAAGATGCCGTTAAGTGATGTAGAAGAGCCAAGAGTAGGACCTGACTTCTTGTTGGGACATGCAATGAGTCCTCTTCTGGATATAGTGATTTTGATGTACCATTGGACCATATTGAGATGTTTAATAAGTAGTTTATAAGAAATTAGAACTTTAAAAAGGTCAGGAAAGGACATAGCAATTTGTGAACCATTCACATAGTAATAATATTTGAAATGTGTGAGTGGGGAATATTGTGATAGAGAATTTAGAGGAGAGAGTGATGTCTAGATCTTGAGGAACAGCTAGTTGTGGCACATTCGGAGGAAGAGTACTAGAGAATAAACAATGAGAAAGGAAAACAAGGAAAGAATAATTTCAGGAAAGTTAAGATTGAATGTAGTTTTAGGAATGTTGAGAAGAGGGGCTAGAGTAGAAGTGGTTAACCGTATTATATTCTGTAGTGTGATTTCGAAGTAGGTAGTTACTAATCTGGCCAGAAGCTATATTGCAAAGATCTAAGGGACATAGAAAGGAAAGAAATAAGATGGTAAATTATGTGAGTAAGCAGAGTTAACATAAATAATTATTTACAGGCATTTCCACTTTCACCTAAAATGGCATACAAACCCACGGAGGATGTTTATGTGGATTGTATTAAAATGTATTATAAAAACACATTTAAAATTATAGTTCACATTATCTCCCCTATATATCTGGAAAGATATAAAGGTTGAAGTGAATTTTTGGAAGGTTCTACGTTTGGTATTAAGGATAATCACACAGGCAAACCAAATTGATTTCCATGAGCAAACCATGTTTTATAAATGTGTTGTATTTTCGGATATAAGACTCCAAAGTTGGCAAATATGTGAGGAATCATATAGCTAGTGTTTGTGATCTAAGTTTCATTGTATATAACGAATAAAACTCTCAGTTGGGTTTCATGTGTTTGAAAAATTAAGAAGAGAATTAACTGTTTCCTAAAATTTGTTCTGTGTATTACATTTTTAATTTAACTCTATAGTTCTAGCATAATGCATTTCCTAGAAGTGGATTTCTTCTTTTTATAGTTGATAGGTAAATTCTGGAGGACATCATCTTCTTCTTTCAATAGGATTGCTAGGAAATAGCAGGTGATGAAATAAACTAAAATATACTGTTTCCTGTAACAATAAAATTTATCAATGCAGGTGCAGCTGAAAGCATGAATACAATTTACATCTGAAGTTAGCCATAGACCCAGGTAGAATCTAAATCCAAGCATCATTGTAATTTATGTAATAGTAATTAATGAAAAATTGTGTATAAATAAATGTTGGTATCATTAATAATGTTAAAAAGTGTGGAGAAAATTCTAGGTAAAAGAATTCATACTTTGCTAAAAAATAAATTTTTATATAAAATGTGAGAGATCTTATGTCTTAATATTTGACTACATCAAGCTACTTTTTAAAATTTCACCAACAAAAGTTATGTTTTTAAAAGGAATTATTTAGGTAGAAATTTAGGCTCACTCCCTTGGTCTTTAGCATGGTAGATAATTCACCAGATAAGCCACAGGTTGATTGTGGTTGAATTACTACCATCTGTTGACTAACACCTTCAAAAAATCTACAGGTTAAATGGGTTTGAAACAGTGAAGGAAGACCTTATAACTGCCACTCTATGTTTATATTCCTTGTTCTCTTCCTAGATTCCTTTTTATCTCCATGTTCTCTGCTGTTCCTTTTCCTCCTGTTCTTTATTCCTCCTATCCCTTCCCCCTTTTTTTTTTTTATAGACATCTGTTTCATAATTAGAACAGGTCTCCAGTTCTATCGTGAGCAGTTAGTCCCATCCACTGGATTTTGCTGATATGCTGTCACTAGGCTTGGGTGCTATAAAACAGCCCCAGAAGCCAAGGGACTGATGGGTAACAAGACTCTCTGTTCTTGGTGCAGCTTTTCATCTGCTTTTGGAGTGAGAAAAAAATCTAAATTTGGGGAAAATGCAGCCAAAGAGGAATGGGATGCAAGTGTACAATTTACTCTAGGAGTGTGGCCCAGTACATTATTAGCTGCTCCATAATAACATAGAGTGCTTATGTCTGCATTTTAACATGTTCTCCAGATGACTAAATGCTTTTACATTATTATCTAATTTAATTTTACATCCTATAAGGCAGGATTATCCCAGTTTGACAGATAAGAAAATAGTCATAAAGGTACTATTAAAGGTAGTATGGTACTATTAAAGAAATTTCTAATGAGAGTACTTTTTTATTTTATGATATACCTTTCTCTTTCGGGCCTGTTACTATTGTAAACCTAATTTGCAACGTGAGCAGTTGCAGGGCTCTTTTCCTTTGATTGCAGTGTTTTAGAGGAGCATTTGATCTGACAAGTGTAGAAGGAAACAGTAGAATTTTCTGTTCTCCATCTATATGAGTCGATTGGTAGTGTAACTGCTTAACCCCTTGGCCATTTTTATACTGAATTTTGTTTTGTTATATGAAAAAAAGCAATAGCTAAACATTATATCATTTATGTCCCAATATTGAAGTATTGCCATCTCTCATTTGTCATCATCAACATATACATTTTTAAGCACCCTTTTCTCACTATGTTTATTCCTTTGGTTTATCCATCTGACAGCGGTTCATTCATCTATTAGCAAATATTTATGGAGTTAGTGTGTTTGGGTACTGGGTTGACACAGTTTTGTGAAAGCTGTATCATTGACACCAGCATGAAGAAAGTATCATGACACCCTCCAATATCCTCACTGACATTGTAGATCTCACTCTAAGAATTTTTAAACTATCCTTCAAATGCACTGTTACTTGAGCCAGTGACGTATCTTGTTTAAATTTTTACAGTTAAGTTCAATATCTATAGATGATTGGCATTGAAAGTACATTATTTAAAACCGGCTGGTGGCTCACCCCTGTAATCCTAGCACTTGGGAGGCCAAGGCGGGTGGATCATTTGAGCTCAGGAGTTCGAGACCAGCCTGACCAAGAGCAAGACCCCGTCTCTACTAAAAAAAAAAATAGAAAGAAATTAGCTGGACAACTAAAAGTATATATATAGAAAAAAATTAGCCAGGCATGGTGGCACATGTCTGTAGTCCCAGCTATTCGGGAGGCTGAGGCAGAAGGATTGCTTGAGCCCAGGAGTTTGAGGTTGCTGTGAGCTAGGCTGATGCCATGGCACTCTAGCCCGGGCAACAGAGCAAGATTCTGTCTCAAAAAAACAAATAAATAAATAAAATTACTCTAGGTTTTCTATTGCAAATGCATTGTGTCTAGCTTTAAATCTCCATAGATAAAATAAATAAATTGTTAAACATTATATAGTAATTTGAAGCAGAAATCTGCATAGTTCTGAAATGTGATATGCTTAAGGTTGTCTCTAGAATACTCTATATAATTTTCTGTTGGATAAATTTTGTTCAAATTAATAACACTGAAAGGGTTTTCTTTATTATATACTTTTTAAAGGCAAAAAAATATTTGTTGAGCAGAACCAAATTTACTTTGTGGGAAAGGCAGTTTAGTAGCTGGCTAATGTCCATGTATAGACAGTTCTAGTATAAAGTTTTCTTGGCAAAATCTTCCCTGTGTAGAAGGTAACTTCATATTATTCCTTTATCATACTTTATTCCTAGCTGAAATTGCTGAGGGTTTTGCTGTTTACCCATTTTATAGCCACTGTGGGTAGGGTATGCCTATAATATGTTTGTTCTGAAATACATCAAGCATCTTAGAAATATTTAGCTGTTATTTAGGATACAGTGTTTAATTTAGAAGCTCACTATCATTTTTAGATCATTCACATCACATTGCTATTAATTAAAAGACATTGTAAGGAAGGTTCTGGTTTTAACATTCAAATAGAACTTATTGTTACTCTGTTGTTATTGCACTATTTTTTAGCATTAGCACTGCAAAATTAATTACCAAGAATAAGAATGCTTAAAAATTCTTAATCTTTATTCTTTAACCCTTTATCTCCTGGAAAAAAAACAATATAGAATGGGTGACATTATGGATACTGAGCATTTTTTATTCATGTATTTGTTTTGCCCTTTGTATGCCTTCTTTTGAGAAATGTCTTCAGATCCTTTGCCCATTTTTTAAATCATTTTGTTTGTTTTTTGCTGAGAAGTTTGAATTTCTTATATATTCTGGATATTAATCCTCTGTCAGATGAGTAGTTTACACATATTTTCTCTCATTCTGTAGGTTGTCTTTTCTCTCTGTTGATTGTTTCCTTTGCTCTGAAGAAGCTTTATAGTTTGATATGATCCCATTTGTTTATTTTTGCTTTTGCTCCCTATGCCTTTGAAGTCTCATTAATAAAATATTTTCCCAGACTCATGTCCTGAAGTATTTCCCATATGTTTTCTTCTAGTGGTTTTATTGTTTTGGGTCTTACATGTAGGTCTTGATCCATTTTGACTTGAGTTTTGTGTAGGATGAGAGGCCAGGATCTAGTGTCATTCTTCTGCATATGGGCAATGCAAATCAACATCCCAGTGAAGTATCATCCTACCCCAGTTAGGATGGCTATTCTCAAAAAGACAAAAAATAACAAATGTTGTCAAGGATGCAGAAAAAAGGAACTCTTATATACTAATGGTGGGAATGTAAACTAGTACAGCCATGATGAAAAATGATATGAAATTTCCCAAGAAAACTACAAATAGAACTACCATATGATCCAGTAATCCCACTACTGGGGATTTATCCAAAGGAAAGGAAATCATTACATCAAAAAGACATCTGCACCCCCCTCCATGTTTATTGAAGTATTGTTCACAATAGCCAAGATATGGAATCAACCTAGATGTTCAAGAACAGATGAATGGATAAAGAAAATATGTCATATATACGCAATGGAATACTATTCAGCCATAAAAAGAATGAAATCCTATCATTCACGGCAACATATATGGAAATGGACGACATTATGTTAAGTGAAATAAGCCAGGACCAGAAAGTCAAAGATCACATGTTCTTACTTACATGTGAAAGCTAAAAAAAAAGCTGATCTCATAGATGTAAAAAGCTGAACAGAGGATACTAGAGGTTGGGAAGGGGAATGGGAAGGGAGTGATAGGGAGACATTTGAATACAAAAGGATACAAAATTACAGCCATATAGTAGGGATGAGTTCTAATGTTTTATACCAGCAGTCCCCAACCTTTTTGGCATCAGGTACTGGTTTCACTGAAGACAATTTTTCCACCGTAGGGAGGGGAGATAGTTTCAGGATGATTCAAGTACATTGCATTTATTGTGTACTTTATTTCTATTATTATTACATTATAATATATAATGAAATCATTATACAGCTCACCATAATGCAGAATCAGTGGGAGCCCTGAGATGTTTTCCTGCAACTAGATGGTCTCATCTGGGAGTGATGAGAGACAGTGACACCCAAAATGCGTTGCTTATGTACAGTCTGCTCTATAATTTCATTTTGGTTGCTGTCACTGCAGAAAACCTTGCTTCACAAAAATAGGATGTTGGAAATGGAAGCAGGCTTTTCAGTGCTTTTGTGGCAATCTCAGGATATTCCCCCTTGACTTTAATCCAGATCATATGGAGATTTGAAGTTGTCTCAAACATACTTTTAAGGCCACCATCATTTGTGATCTCAAGCAGCTGATCATCTTCTAGCACGGATCCATTCCTTCCCAGTATGGGGGTCTTTTGTAAAATCTCCGCTAATGTTTGAAACATGTCAAAAATCCTTATGTTCACTCTTCACCCCATAATCCCAGTTTGGCTTTGAATGCAACCACTTTATCTGCTGACTTGAACACAGTTTTTCTCCCCTGAAGTGATGGATTGAGTCTGTTGAGCACGTTGAATATGTCACACAAGTAAGCAAGCTTTGCAACCCATTCTGTGTTACTGAAATGTGCTGCCAGTGGTGACTGTTTTTCTAAAAGAAATCTCTGGAGTGGCGCTCGTAACTCAGAAACTCTGGCTAGTGTTTTTCTTTAGAAAGCCACCTCACCTCTGTGTATAAGAGAAGATGTGTATTCTCTGCACCCATCTCCTCACAGAGCCACACAAACAGACTTGAGTTAAGGGCATGTACTTTGATGTAGTTGATAATTTTGATCACATCCTACAAAATGTTGTTTAGTTCAGGTGACATTTTTCCACTACTCAGCATTTCTCTATGGATGACACAGTGTGTAGACACATTCAGAAGCAACCTCCTTGACCCCAATAGTGAAACCAGAAAGCCATCCAGTCATGGCAGCTGCTTCAGCCATGCCCATACTGACACAAAATGACCAATTCACTTTTCCTGATACATAAACATTTAAAGGCTTGAATAGTTCTGCAGCTGTGGTGTTGGTTGGCAACAAAAATGCACATAACATATCCTCATGCACATCCTCCTGAAAGATGTATCACACATAAACAAGCATTGTTGCCCCGTTGTCAACATCAGTAGACTTGTCAACCTGGATTGCGTACCACGGTGACTTATTAATCCTCTCTGACAATTGTGCCTTCATTTCCTCTGCTATTTCATCAATTCTTCTAGTTACGGTGCTAGGTGAAACAGGAACACTGTTTGAACACTTTTGAACTGTGGCCTCTCCTAAAAGTTCACAGCAAATGTCGTTAGCAGCAGGCAGGACCAACTCTTAACCAATAGTAAAGGGCTTCTTAGCTTCAGGAATGCAGTTAGCCACTAAGAATGATGTTCTCAGTGCAGACATATTTGATGAAGTGGTGGCCTTTAATAATTGCTTCTTTTCTTTGTGTCCACATTTTTTTCTTTTGAAAAATTCCAAGGCTTGTCTTTAATACAGGGTGCTTGGTCTACATGTGGTGAAGCAGTTTTGAAGCTTTCATGACTTCACTGGATAGCCGGTCACCACATATTATACAAAGCAGGCTTGGAGAATGTGAATCACCTGGTGCAATGAACCCATAATTTAAGTAGGACTCTTGGTATTTTCTTTTAAATGTAGCTTTCATTTTGTTGGCAGTCTTAGAGTCTTCTGCTGTCTCATCATTGGGTTTTTCCCACTTTTCAAAGATACTCTCAGCGACATTTGTTTTTTACTCATTTTTGCTTGGGTTAGCCTGTGGGCTTACCAAAACTGTGACTGAGACAAGTGCACAGTGTGGGAAAGAGGAACTGATGCAAGTGGTAAATAAAATAACGGGCAGTCTATGCGTGGATTAAAATAAGCGTCAGATTCTGACTTAAAGCCTGACATCAGATGCGGCTTAATTGTCAATTGCCATTCAATGGTAGAGTTTTGATATGAGTCTGCAAGTAATTGATTTATTATGGTCTCTGTGCAGTCAAACCTCTGTGCTAATGATAATCTGTATTTGCAGCCACTCCCCAGTGCTAGCATGACTGCTTCAGTTCCACCCCGGATCATTAGGCATTAGATTCTCATAAGGAGCATGCAACCTAGATCCCTCATATGCACACTTTACAGTAGGCTTCATGCTCCTATGAGAATCTAATGCCACTGCTGATCTGACAGGAGGCAGAGCTCATAGGCGGTGATGCAAGTGATGGGGAGCAGCTGTAAATACAGATGAAGCTTTGCTTGCTTGCCTGCCGCTCACCACCTGCTGTGTGGCCCAGTTCCTAACTAGCCACTGACTGGTACCAGTACATGGCTTGGGAGTTGAAGACCACAGTTTTATACCACTGTAGAATTACTATAGTTAATAATAATGTATACCTTCAAATAGCTAGAAGGAGGATATTGAATGCTCCCAAAACAAAGAAATGATAAATTTGAGATGATGGGTATCCTAATTACCCTGATCTGATCACTGTACATTATGTGTATTAAAACATCACTGTGTACCCCATGAATATGTACAATTATTACTTATCAATTAAAAAATAAAATTAAAAGAATGGATGAAATTATCAAAATTTTATTGTCTATGTGTATTTGGGAAGAGGAAATTGGAACCCCAGGAAACTCTTAAGAGATGCATCCATCTATAAGTATTTCCTATAGTTGAGGAGGAGTAAAGAGGTCTTTGAATGATAGTACGATGACTCTTTTCATAAGTCAGTCTTGGGTTTTGAATTAGTAATGTCAGCATTTCTATTTTGGTTAAGCACCACTGGTATACCTCATTTTCTACAATAGATTTGTCATGAAAATTTATATATTTGATTTTTAAAGATTAAATTTTTTACAAATGATTTTAGCATGTTCTTAATAAAGGCAAATTCATCATATAACTTTAATGATGGTTCCTGTATTACTTTAGTAATTCTGTATTACTTTAGTAATTCTGTATTACTTTAGTAATATAAGGATTTATTTATAAATAAATAAAATAATTATTTTATTAATATCAGATTTATCAAATTTTTTAAAAAATACAGCTTTATATGTTATGTTCTGAGGGTAGAAACAGTCATATCGTCATAGAACAGCAAGGACAACAGGTCAAAGCTTTAAACTTGAACATGTGTGTGGTTTCTTTTTAAGAGCCTCTGTTTTCCATTTTTTATTCTTTTTTGCCATTTTAGGTATAAAAAATGGGATATTGCTATTATATATTTGTGTGTGTAAAATGTGACTCTATATGCATGTATGAGGATATATGTATACTTGTATATGCCTTTGTAAAGTTTGTATGCACAAAGCAGATTAGCTAAGCACGTAATAAAGGATACCCGTACTTCGGGCTGCCATGTAAGTTTCTGTCTCTGGAACTATTAAAAGAGTATGAACCCTTAATTTACAGTGTTTGAAATGGCAGTCATGGAAAAGAGAAAGACAAGAATTCTATATTTTTGCAGGCTGCACAAATCACTGGATCCTTAGATATAATTCAATGAACATTTGTTAAGTACTTCCTATAGCCAAGTCAGTGTTGTAGGTACAGGAGAAATAGCAGAGGACAAGACAGAAATCCCCACATCTATGAATCTCCAGTGGGAGGAGTCAGATAGAAATACAATGAATAGGTAAAATATATAGTTTGCCAGATCATAATAAGTGATATGGGAAAAGATAAAGCAGGGGATGGGGATTGAGAATGGTAGGAAAGGATGAATGTGTAAATTTTCCTTGAGAAGATAACATTTGAGCAAAGACTTGAAGGATTTGAGCGTGTGAACCACATAGGTATTTGAGGGAAGATTATTCCAGTTAGAGAACAAAAAAATGTGAAGGACCTGGCAGGTTTGAAGCACAGCAAGGAGGCCAGTGTGGCTGGGATTAAATGAACTAAGGAGAGGTTAGGAGGAAGTGAGTTGAGAGAGGTAAAGGGGGCTAAACTGGAGAGTGTTGAAAGCTAGTGCGGGGACTTTGGCTTTTATGGAAAGATGTGAAAGCTATTGGGAGGTTTCAAACAGAGCAGAGCAACGAAATGTCTTTATTGTACAGCATAAAATATTTCTTATGCTTTCAGACTTCTGTAGAACAGTCTCAAAGTTTTAGAGTTTTCAGAAGTTATCTCGGAGTTTTTAATCCAAAATCAGATAGGTACATGGAATTTGATCTCAATTCTGGAGCTTTTTTCCAAGGATCCATTAGGACTTAACTGTAAGGGTTTAGATTTTTTTCTTTTTTGGGAGGGGGAGGGGGAGGGCAGTGCAAATATACAAAGAGTTTCCAGTTTGAAGTCTCTTTTTTAGGATGATTTATAGCCAAAAATGCAAATGGAGGTCAACTCAGTGGTCTCATCATTGCTTCATGATTTAGGAATTTGGCCACCTGAGCCACATAGCCTGGTGGGTCCAGTAAGAGCCAAGATATATCCGTCTGTATCCTCAACACATTAAAAGTAGATTTATGAACCAGTGCTCAAAAAATATAAAGAGAAAACATACAGGTTTAAATTTCTCTGTTAATCTGATTATACCAAGACCTAGTCTGAAAAACAAAAATGATGCTCTCACTTTTGAAGAGATCAATTAACTAAGGTACCAAAAGAACAGGAAGGTATCAGGAATCCTGTCTAGTTACATGATTTAAACTGATTAAGCACCTAGTGTTAATTAAGACTACTTTGAAGCTTTCAGATTTTACATTCAAGTTACACTCATATTTTGATTTTTAACATATATAAGATACAGTTACTAATTTCTCTTTAAATTTTTACGTTAAAATAACTACTGCACAATAATATGAAGCTAAGCATCAAAGCTTAGCTCCACCTTCTTTCACATATTTATAAATATGTTTTATCTTAAAGCTTTCCACTGTGGAAAATGTTTAAATACACACACACGCACACACACACACACACACACACACACACACACACACAATACTATATAAGAATGAATAAGTACACTAAATTAGTTTGGAAATTACTATATTGGTGATCTCTTTAGGTAGTTTTCAGTTAGTTCTTTCATGCACTGGAATTGTAATACCCTATAATTTCGTAATTAGGAACAATTGGTCTTCATTTAGGAGACACAGTTTAGGAGTTAAACACAGTTTGAGAGTTTAATCTAGACTTAATCCCTCCTACCTAGTTCCTAGTAAGGCCCAGTGGAATAGGAAAATTCAACCACCAGTGATATTCATATTTTTTGCCTGCTTGTTCTACAACTTTCACTGTCATTAAACTCCTGGATATGATTTTTAAGCGTTAGCTATGCAACTTGGCTATGAATATGTGACCTTTGACTGCTGTTAACTTATGAAATTCAGACTACTCACTCAAATATACTTTCTTTTACCCTTTTTCTGAAATGTATCCTCTAGGGATACTTAGAACTCTTTAGAATAATGATACATTTACTTTCCTTGCTTTTCTTCATTGACCATCGCCATGTTATTGGATTCTGCAGGGCTTTGTTCAATGTTGCATTGCAATTCATACTATTAGGAAAGAAAGAATTTGCTGCTAGGCATGACTTTAGGCAAAAGGACTTTGAATGAAGTGACAGTGTATAATTTGAGTTATAAACACCATAGATTCATCGTAGTTTAAAAGTATTCATCACAACTGAGTTGTAGTTAAAAGGATTTGGTAGAAGATTGGGTATCGATAGGTAACAGTTAGGGGTTTTCCAGACTCCCTTTTATGTGGCTGAATAGGAGCTGCACATCAGGCAGGTTCAGACTCTTAAATTACACCCTGTTTCTTGACCTTGTCATCCAGACTCCAGAGTATTTTTTAGTTTATTAGTTAAACACTACCTAGTCATTTAAATACCAGAAAGCTCCATTCTTTGAAGATTGTTTCCAGAAAGGGAAAATGGTAATCAATAGAGATGTTACAAATAATTTTATATTTTACATACACACACATGTGTGCACACAAACGCACATTTTCCTAAGGGTGGCCTTCTGTAAACTGTGGCTTCATTGTGTAACAGCAACCTTTGGAAATTCACTAACTGATGCACAGCAAAGGCTCTGTTGCCTGGCTAGTTCTACCCACAAAAACTCTCATTCAGCATTTTTTCTGTTTTCCTGGATTATTTGAACAGTTAATAGGCACATACACATGAGCACACATTCACACATACTCACATACGTGCTTATCCCACATCACAAAAACCACGCTCACATTTGGCTCCATCTGATCCTCAATTTAGCCGCAAGGCAAGACTTAAGGAACTTGTGTCAACTCTATTAAAAAGTTATCCAAAGGTAGTCTGGAAAGGTGAAATCTGAGGAACATAGTTGAGGTTCGGAAAGGGGGAAATTGTATTTAAGGTCATAATATAACTTATCTGTGCTAAACAGAATAAGTCTCTAAAGCATCTCTTGCCAGAATTTTTCATGAGCTCTATGTTCTTTGAAATATCTTATACAAGTCCATCTATCCGCTGCCCCCCCAAAAGAGTCAATAATCAAACATACCCTTTTGAATCTATTTTTTAATACAATATTTTCCGTGCCGTTTGAACTGATTCCTCCTATTTTCCAGAAAATTCAAAGCGCTACTCTGTTCTGGGAAGAGGTCAAATCCTAACTACTCGCCTTTAGGTATCCTTGAACATACCACTTTTAGGGCACTGCATCATGGACACTCATGGTTAAATCAGCCAGCAAAACTTTAAACATAATAGTCCTAGGGGAAGGAACCATAGCCTGAGCCACTGCATGGTATTACAGTTTACCCTTGAGATTCTCTTACTGTATATTTGTTAGAAGTAAGTTATTTTACTTTTAATATATCAGATGGATTTTTAGAAATCATCTTTCTAATCTTAATTAAATAGTACACTTTAAAAACTATTATGAGATGTTTAGCATTTATAGGAGTAAGTTTTATAAATGTAACTTACTTGACTAAGAAGTGATATTATTTTAACACCAATCCTAGAAAAAGGAGGTGTTTTTTCATAGACCTAAATATTAATAAATTAGTCCTGAGTTGATCAGCTGAATATATGAACATATATCTCACAGCTATATTTTTATGGAAGATATTAAATACAAAATTATCTGTGTATTTTTGTAGAAAGTTTTAAATGTTCTTATTTTCAGTAAAAATTATGTTTTTGTTTTTATCGCATTTATTAAATGACCACTACATGAAAGCATTTTTTGGCAGTTTTTTTAAGGCATCTCATTTAGCCCAGTTGTTTATAACCTACCAGGAGACAGTGATACACATATGTGTAACTGCTAGAAAACAATTTGTGAAAAGTATTTTGATACCAACTATATGATTGTATTCTCAAAAACTCTCATATTAAAAGAATTTGCTAAAAAAGTTAAGACTTTTTGAGGAATAAGATTTATAAGTAAACCTATATAAATATACATTTAGGTAAATATGTATATAAATACTTGTTTTTCTTTTCACTACAATAGATCAGTGAGAACACCAATTAAAGAGAAAAATCAATAATGTCTTTTATATCATTTAAGAATATTAAAATAGAGGATTATTCCTTTCTAGATTAAACATTTTAAATCTTCCTCCCCTGTAGTTTCAGTGAAATGCTTAATTCATTTTACATTAAATATTCAATGAAGGATTGTACAGAAAGAATATATATCTTTGTAGGTTTATCCATAACAAAACAAAGGAGTCCTCCTCGCCACACCCAGTCACAGTAAGAGACCTAGAGAAGCTTTCAGTCTCTTGGGAAGGTTGGTTTAAAATGCTAGTACCTAGGTCACAAAATGTAAGGAGGAACTCAATTTCAGTGTCCTGCAAGTGTAGGGTTGACAAGTGCAGGACATTGAGTGAGTGCCTCCTTTAAATTTTGTACCCTAGGTGCTTCTCTTGCTCCACCCTTATTAGGTCTAGTTCTTAACACAGAGACCAGGTTTATCTTGCTTCTGGCTATATCATGTGATTGTGACATATGCACATTTAATTTATGTATTATATTAAGTTCAGAACCTTATTTCCTACAGCTTCACCATTATTTTGCTTAATCCTTGTACAACATTATATTGCTCACCCTAAACATGCATCAAGCAAGTGAGTAAATTCTGCAGAAAGCCACCTTTTAGAATTCCCACCATACCCCATTCTTAGATTAGGGATTTGATGGCTTTTCTAAATACAGAGTAGTTATAATGTTTATATAGGCATTCTGTTTGTTTTTCCTTTAGTCTAGTTTAGTTCTTCTTAAATATTCACGTGCTTAAAAGTTACTGTTTAAGGTCGGGTACTACAAAATGCTATTGTACCTTCTGGACTAATAAAGTGATTTTCAAGGATTATTTTCTGTATGAGTTGCTTTTGGATATTGTGCTGATTTTAGTATCTGCCCCTCACCCCAAGGTCCTAGCAGAGTACGTGGCACAGAGTAGTCACTGAATAAATGCCTGTCAAATAAATGGCTTGTACCATAACTGCTAATTTTTTACTTTAAAACTTTGAGTTACTCATGATTCACATATATTTTATCAAGAATTCTTACAGCATTGAAAAGTATACAAATGTAGATCTACTTATTTTCACATGAGGGAAGTTTATAGTTAGGGGAAGATTACTGTAATTTCTGAGGAAATTCTAAAATACCCAGGTGAAAAGTCTTACATGAGGAAAGTTTCAGGTTTTTTCTGGTTTTGTCTTTCAAATTTTTGCCTTCACTATCATAAGGTCTGAAGTGCAAAATCCTTGATTAAAGTTTCAGTGGTTTTCTTTATTATAACAGCCAGTTTTTACTTTTAAGACTATTTAGTGTCAGGAAACAAAAGGAAGGGGTTAGTTGTCTTCAAATGGCTACTGATTTCTGTCTTTATCCAGGATAGCAAAACATTGTTGAAAAAGGAAAAAAAAAAAAAAACTAAGAGCAAGACTTCTCAGCTTGAAAGACAGATACCACAATGAGTTGATGAAGTCTGAGCAGTCTGAATAGGCACATATAGACAATATAGGTATTTTTCAAGGAATTCTTTGGCAACGTCTGAAACTGTTGCATACCAGAATTTTTATCCTCTTATGTATGTGTATGCCCATGCATAAAATGATGGCTAAGAGTCATTCCTATCCTTTGCTGGTTGAGATGGGGTTTCCGTATCCCATATCCATTCTCTCTATTCTATATTTCTTGTCTTCATACTTCAGTTTACTTTTTCTCTGGATGCTATTTCAATCTCTTCCTGACATTTAACATTTTAAACTTTCCTTCTGATCTTTCCTCTTTTTACATTGAACTTCTTCTCTAGTTATATATGTTTTTGACTAATGCAAATAACTTTCTATATTATAATTTTCATATATAAAATGCAAACTCATAAATATTTTTAAAATCTTTTCTGATGGGGGAATACATTTAAGAAACAGTTACTTTGATAATTTTACCTTAAATCCTGTGCTAATTTTTGTGAGAGCCCGTCTTGTCTAGAGACATACTTGAAACAAGTATAACCTTTTTATTTTGCTATTTGTCAAACTTTGGGAACATCAGTATTTCAGTTAATATATGCTATGTGCAAAGAGCTACATCAGCCACCATTTAGAAGTTAGTTACTGAGTCCCAGTAACTCATATAAATAAACTAAGTGGGTGACCAAACTTCACAAGATCCTATCACCTTGGAGATTTTATTGGCTGAATTTGTAGGCTAATTGTTCCGAACTTTAGTATTTGATTCACAAGAGCACAGGTTGTGGATAAGGAACTTGCAATGAAATTTCCATAGTACATTGTGTGGTCTTTATGTGCTCAAGATACTGTCAATGTCCAGCTCATTAAACACTGCAGATGAAATGCTCTGAAACACAATTTCTCTGTCCAATAAAAACAACTAGAGCTGTGCAAGGTGACTGAGGCAGGAGAATCACTTGAGCCCAGGAGTTCCATGTTTTAGTGTACTATGATAGCAGCTGTGAATAATCACTGCACTCCAGCCTGGACAACAGAGTGAAACACTCTAAAAAAAGCTCAAAAAGCCCAGGCATGGTGGCTCACACCTGTAGTTCCAGAACTTTGAGAGGGTAAGGTGGGAGAATAGCTTGAGGCCAGGAGTTTAGACCAGCCTGGCCAACATAGTAAGACACTATCTCTACAAAAAATAAGAAAAATTAGTTGGGTGAGGTAGTGCACACCTGTAGTCCTAGCTACTCAGGAGACTGAGGCAGGAGGATTGCTTGAGTCCAGGAGTTTGAGGCTACAGTGAGCTATGATCCTGCCACTGCACTACATCCAGGGCAGCAGAGTAAGACCCTGTCTGAAAACAAACAAACAAAAAAAAACCCTGGAAATTTAAGCACACTTACGTAGTTCAGGCAAACCATAGCTGAGAGAATAGAACTGGAACACATAA
Organism: Lemur catta; assembly: GCF_020740605.2. Lineage (NCBI taxonomy): Eukaryota > Metazoa > Chordata > Mammalia > Primates > Lemuridae > Lemur > Lemur catta. The sequence goes on from NC_059133.1 coordinate 78,794,029, forward strand.
TGATTTATTATTCCGTAGTCATGTGTAGGACTCTGGAAAGTGTTTTTTATTATATAGCATGAGTCCTGAGGCCTTACACACCTGTGGGTAATAGCTACTTTGTCTTAAGAAAAGGTGCCTTTGTGTAATTAGTATGTCTTGATTACTGGTAGATGGGTTGGAAAAAAAGTAGAAGTTTGCTGTGAAATTTTGATCCTCAGCAATTGATCAACTGGTAACATGATTGTATTGGGATAGGGGACACTGGAAGAATTGAAGAAACGGGGTTTTGCCAAGTCCAGATGTAAATTTTGCCAATTACTTACTGTAAGAAGGTAGGCAATTTGTTCTCAATTTTAACATATTGTCTGCCACGCTAGAAAAAAATTTTTTTTCCTTGGGGCCACAGTGTTTTATGATGAAAATAGATTAAAAACTTTGAAAACAAAACTATCCTTTCTAATTTAATGAAAAATATGTTATTTTTATTGTTTTCTGAGCATGAGTTATATGTAACTTGAAAAATTAGTTCTCATGACTCCCAATGTGAAGAGATGTGTGAGTTCCATATGCTTCACAAGGCCCCGGGCTCAAAACTAGCATGAGTTAAATACAACTCACATGACAGTTAATGTGTTAAAGGAATATTAATTATCCACCTCATAGAGCAGGTATAAGGATTAAATGACATTGCATGCATACAGAAAGCCTGTTACTATGCTTGTCCCTTAGTATGCACTCAATAACTAGACATTAATTTTTATTAGTAAGTCACAGTCTGATTTGGATATGTTGACTTACGGCTACAAAACAGATATTTAGGAGACAGTTGAAAACATTTGTCTGGATGTCATAAGTAGTAAGATTTAGGATTAATTTACATAGAGGTGTTAATGGGAATAGCTGAGATCCCTAGTAGAAAATGTGTAGATCCTAAAGAGTGGTGTTCACAGAACTTTCCTGTTTGTGTGTTTATTTATGTATTTGTGCATGTGTATGTATGTGAGAAAGAGAGAGAGAGAAAGAGGACATTGTATGGGGTGGTGGGGAAGGCAGGCACTGCAAGAAGGGCCTGTGAAGTTGTAAAAGAAATATGAGAACTAACAGTGTAATATCATAAAATGATTATTGAATTATTTATTGAATGTTTGATATCCAGTTCTTAATAGAATTTTTATTTGTCTAAAACATGCCTTTAAAACTTCATCCATATTTAAAACATGCTTATGTATATTTTGCAAATCATGACACTTAAGATATAATTACAAAATAAAATTCACGTAAGCACAGAAAATTATTTAAATGAAGAGAAATAATAATGTCTTATGGCAATTAAGTAGAACACATAAACTGAGAAAATTAAAGCAAATGTTCTATTTCATCCATTTGTTTTTCAATTTTATAGTTATTATCATAGTGATTATCATATTGAGTCCAAATTGTTAGGTACATTCTATATGAACATATTTTCTGTATTTGATGATCTTTAGGCAGAAATTAGGGATTTGTTGTTGGGTTTGCTTTACACAGTTAGTTCTCTTAATAATTCTTGTAGAAAGCATCCTGTGGTAGTTACCCATACAAATTATTATAACAATGACTTGCGGGGTTGAGCTTGAAAAAGCTGAAGTGTTATATTTTACTAAGGTACAAACTTGTTGTTTTTCAAAAGTATGAAATGCATCAATGTTTCTATGTATATAGTTATTTTTCTTATTTTCTTCTTCACATATATCTAGCAATATCCAGATCAAGATTTGATTTTGTTAGTTGCATTCAAATAACAGTAAAAGTAATTTTGTGTTCTATTACCTTTTTCTGTGATCTCCTTGTAGACCTTGAAATTGAAGTTGGCATATTTGTAAATATGGTCTTCTTTCTTAGATTTTTTGCAAGTTTATTTACTTGACAGATAAATTATCCGAAAATTTAATGGTAACTTTGGCTATGTTAATACAATGGGAAAGTAGCCTTTAGAGCCCTAGGTTAATATTTATCTATATACCACTATGAAAGTAATTGGTTTTAACATGATAATTTAAACTTGAGTCTCAGTGCATAACTCGATTATTGAAATAGGTTAAGCACAAAAAGCTAAACTATATACCACAAATATAAATCTTGTCTGTAGTTTAATTTTGAAAATGCTAGCAAAAATCTATTTTGAAGCTCCTACCACTTAAGGAGGTTGTTCAAATGGATAGGTGATTCCCCTGTCCCCCTTATAGATAAACAATAGGAAAAGCTAGAATATTACTTGTATGCTTGCTTTGAAAGGTTTCCCAGTGGTGGTGATATATTTGTACTGATTCATTCACATATTCTGGGCTTCTTGTAATCAATATCATGTGTCCAAGGAGCAGTCTAAACCTCTTTGGCTCACACAGGTATTTAACCTGTGAGATTTTCCCCCTATACACATGGTGCTTTAATTTAAAGAATAATCTAAAAAGAAATATTGTATTTTCCTTTAAGAATAGGCCAAAGGCAGACAGAGTAAAACTCACAAGTAATGGTTCACCTCTCTCTCATATCATATTTACTAGAAAGGATGTTTTCCATTCTATAACTTAAAAGGTTAATATGAGTAAGAATGGGGGAAAATGCATGTTCTTTGGATATTGTTGAAAATACCTATTAGTACTGTTGGAATTTAAAAATACTTATGTTAAGCACATGGCAAGATGGCCTTTGAAAATGTTAACATAATTTAATGTTTTCTGATTTCGAAGAAAGGATTAGAGTTAAAATAGGAGAACTGATAATCTTTGGTTGCAGTAGGATTTAGTCATTCATTCAGTTTCTTTCTTTCTTTCTTTACTCCTCCTCCCTTTTCTTTACTATGTGTTCTATGCCATATATCAAAACTAGATTTCTTGAATGTATTTTTTATATCAGTCAGGAGATTTATGATTTCTACTTAAGTTTTGAAGACATTTTCAGTTAAATGTGGCAGTTCCGTTATCTGAAGAAAAGATTCATTGGCAGACATTAGGAATACCTTACAAATATTGTCTGTGGCCTTAATACACTTATTTTTATCTTGTATGGGTTCAGCTACAATAAACATAGAAATAGTATAATTTATTGGTACTTAATATGTTTTCCCTTTGTTTAAATTCAATATTATTCTCCATTTCCAGTGAATGATGCCTGGCACACAACATGTGCTCTATTGATATTTATTGAAATATTGATTAATAATATGAAATTATTTATTGAATCAATTTAGTCAGCAATATGTAATCTCTGCTTTCTGTGTTCTTGTCAAGTTGTATAAAATCTGAACTCTCTGCTCTTCAATTATTATTAAAACCTCACTTACAAGATAGAATATTAATATTTGATTATCCCAAGTCCAAGCATACCTAAAGCAGGTATTTTATCCTTAGATGGAGCAGAACTTCATCATGTTGCATTCTTAGGATGTCATACAATTGCTTTTGCTAAACTATGCTTTGGCATTGTATCATTAGTCTGCATTGAAGAATTTAAAAAGAAATGTTCATAAAAAGCATACTTATTAGAAGCGTATAGTTCACTAAATCAAATCAAGTATTCCATTAATGAGGAACCATGGGGCAATTTTTACCTAGGTTTGCATATCAGGAAAAGCTTTTTTATGCTTATGCAACTGATTTGTTTTTATCTGATGGACATTCACGTAAAATTGTAAACTGCTTTTCTTATAGTACTAGACAGTAGGATGCTCTAGCAATTGTACCAAACCTTAAGTTTATTTTTTTATGTGTGTTAGAATTTTATTAATCACACTCCAGATCTGCAAGAAAATAAATATTATTCCAGGTACAACAAATGAGCATCACATTTCCATCAGTTAAGAAAAATACAAACTTCATTTATTAGATGCTGGTCTAATCAGTTGGAAGGTGAAAATACATGAGTTAACACCTTACTTGCCCCAACATTTAACCTACCGATGGAGTAAATCTCAAATTTCATAGCACTCACTTCATTGGCTGGGCATGGGAATCCTCTACTTTTCTCCATTGTTTCTCCCAGACTTCAATAACCTTACAATCTTTCCATCCTGAGGAGCAAAGCTGTATATGCAGTGTCCAATGTCTTCCAAAAAATGGTGCTTGCCACGGGGTCTGAATGTCCTACATGCGTATTCTCTCTCTTTGCGATCCCAATGGGTCAAATCAGAAATGCAATAGTCTGCCATTCAAAATGTGTGATTTTTATCAGAAAATAAATATTTCACGAACAATATTTACTAATACTTTTTACTCCTTTCAATAACGGAAAGAATTATCTTCCAAGAGTTTAGATGATGTTGCTTTTCTTCTAAGCATCAGAAATTAGTCTTTCCAGTAGATTTTACTACCACGAGCTATTGTCTTTTGCTTCCAGCATAATATTAATACTTGCCGTGACTTGAATATATCAAATGTATTTAGGCCCCTTAACCCCAAATACCCGCCTTTTTTGAACTTTTGCCTGTGATACATGCCCATTGCCTGACTTTGCAATGGAAATGCAAACACTGAGCTTTGGACATGAGAACTTATCAGGGAGGGCTGCAAGAAAGAGGAAGCATTTCACTTGAATTTTGAAATTGAATTGATTATGATTTTATTAAGCAAACCTTAGGTTTACATTGCTACTCTGTGACCTGTACCCCTCAGTACATTTTATTTTCAAATCTTTATTTCTCTTTTTCTGCATTTTAAAATTTATTTTTATTGCATTTTTATGTCTGTTTGTAACTCTAATTCTTTTTTCTTTCTTTTTTCATAATGAGAAGACATAAAAACAGGAATGAATATTTCAACTTTTCAAACCACTTTTATACATATTTTTAACTATAAGTTAGTATTTTTGTTATAACTAGTATCATAGCTATAGGAATGCCAATATTAAATAAATAGATTAGCAGTTACCCTCCCCATTGTGGTCGTATAAGACAGGTCTCCCTTTTTTCTGACTTTCTTACTTCTGCTGCTGCATCTCAGGTCCAAACAAGAGCACTTTCTCATTTTCCTATGTATTTCTGCTGCTAATGTTGCTCTGTAATGGACGTGATCATTGAGCCTTTGACTACCATGTCATGAATTTATAACTCTTATTTTATTTTACAGGCAACATCAATAATATTTCTAGCTTTTGTAATACAACTATAGTAAGCTGAAGTATCTTTGATTAGAAGACAGCAGGCACTGTGGTTTATTTCTCAAACAGAGATATATATCACACAATACTATGCTCTCTTACTAATGACTATAAATTCCCATGTTAGCAATGGGTGTTCCTTATAAGGAATATGATTATGATTATAATTAAGTTGCTATTGATATATTTAAAGGACTATGTTCATCATGTGTGCACACTTTGGATCAAAGCAAATATATAACTTCTTTTAACCAATGGTATGGAAAAGAGAGATTTTTAATTTCCCTTCACTTTAATATAGCCAATGTGTAATTCTCTTTTAATGAATGATGTGGAAAAGAGAGGTTTCTGACTGCCCTTCAATATAGTATAGAATGCTTGGGGCTAGGATACAGGAGACATAGGATCTACTCCATGTCCTTCTGCTGACTTAACATAAAATCCCAATATTATATACTTTTACAATTTCAGTTTCTCATTTGTGTTATGTTTAAAACTACACTGAACAATACCATGCAATGATGTTTTTATGATTAATAAGATTTTAGAGTCTCATTGGTCTCTACTCAAACCTTTTTGACAATAAAATGCTTTGCCATCTGAAGAACTCAAAAGTATTTTAACCTCAATACCTGATAAATTTTACATGGCCACTATTTTAACCCTTGATGTTTTTAAGCAGCTAAATGTGCTATAAAGCACAATTATATAATCTTAAATTGCCAAAGCCATTTAGTTCAGCCTCTAAATTGATACATGAAATATATTAACCCAATGTATATTTACTACTACTTTGTGTCAGGCACTATTCTAGCTCTTGGGGACACAAAGAAAATAGAAAAATGAGATATATAGTCTTTTCTGTTTAGTTAGGAGACAGAAAAAATATCTATAAATTATGGTACACTCTGACAGCTGTTTTGGTAAGGCAGAGCTGACATTCAGCAACTTTAAAAGATGTTTCTCATTATTGCTTGCCAACCAGTATCCCAAGCCCCTGCGTGCCACTCTACTACCTTGGCTGTCTCAGTCCTTCACAGGATCACCTTGGCTTCTCCAAGTTCCAAGAATTTAATGTCTGGCACAGTATAGGGCTTTCATGAACATGCAGTAGTTACTGGGTCTGCTAAATGTGTTACATTGTTATTATTGTTTAAACATATTTTGAGCATAATCTCAGGGTAGAGACATCCAAATCAAAGTGGGACCTCAAAGAGGGCTTTCTGGAGGATGCTGTGTTTAAGCTGACTCCTCAACAAGGAGTGAGCATTAATTAAAGGAAAAGAGAAGGATGACCCTTTATAGTATCTCCCATAATTAGTTCATTATTCTGTCTTTATTTGAACAAGTCTTCAATCAAGATGTAAGTGCTTCGTGAAACAACTGATTCTGTCACAGAACACTTTAAGTTCTTAAAAACTTCCTCCTCTTATGTGGCTAGGATTAGTTAAAGTATACCTTCCACATTCATTCTCTGTTTTAAGTGTAAAATAATTGCCAAATATGGATTCTATTTTGTAATTAGTGAGGTTGAATTTTTTTAGGTGGTCACAAAAGAATTGATAATGGAAAAAATTAGCTGAAATTTCTTTGGTATTTCTTAAAATAGCTTGTTTATAAAGCAGATAACTTTGGTACTTCAGAATTTCAGATCTCTTCCTGATTTGTGTATTCAAAATCTTAAGTACCTTCATCATACCGTTTACTTTCATATATCCTAAATGCTTGTTTTATCAATTCCTTGTACGGAGATAAACCTACAGTATTTAAGTCTTTAGGATTATTAATTCAATTTGAAGGTATCTATTTGAAGGTGGTTCTAGTACATCCTCTACCCAGCTCACTGCTAGCACCTGAAACCCAAAAGAAGCTCTGTGATTTACCTAAAACTGTTTAACTTTGGCAGAGTACTCATATGAGAATATAGTTTCCTCTGGCCCTTTTTGTTCTGCCTTACAGGAACTATGTGAGTTATATTAGTGGCTTTCAAACTATGATCACAGTGAACCTTTTATTTCACTATTAAAATCAAAAGAGAAATCTTAACTAATTAAGAAAAGAAAAGCATGTTAATAGAAATTATTTGCATAATTTTAACTTTTTATTTTATAATTTTTCTCTTAAACCACTGATGCTAGTCATTGCTTATCTGATGGCAAATCAAATGAAGAATGGTACAGACAAATACCAATAAAAATTCAGAGACAGTAAATATTACTTATCTTTAAAATGTATTTTATTCATGGATTTGCCATGCTTCAATGTTATAGTTGCATACCTACCCCATTGTTAAAATTTCTTCTAGAAAAATAATTCCTGATTGATGCAATAGGAGTATTGGTCTCCTACAAAAGCACTATGATTTCTAGGTTTCTGCCACCTAAAAAGTAGATGTTTATTATTAATAAATACTTATGGAATTGAAATAATTTAAAATATACTTTCCAAAACTGATCTTACTCCATTCATGTCATTATTTTCCTAGAAGTATCTTATAATTCTTTGGTTACCAATCATTATCTAAGCAGAATTATTCTTAAAAAGAAAAATATGTGTATTTAAAACAAGGACTTTTTTATAATGTAAATAGCTACATACAATAGTTTGAACTTACTGCCTAAAATCTATTACCAAGAATGTAGAATCTACTTTTCACTATTTCTAAGTGCAAGGATGTCTTCTTTCTGATACGATTGAAACACCAGTTGTTGTGGGATAAACCAAGGATTTATTAAGATCTGTGTTGTATTATACTAAAATTTCATTATCCTTGGGAAAAGAATTGGGTAAGCAATGGGAAAAGAATGGTCTAATGGTTCTTTTCAAAATTAAAAGCAATAAATTGATAACTAGGAAAACTGTTCTTATTTTAAATTCAAAGAAGCTTAAATAACTTGTTTTTCCCACTATTTAAAAATTCTTCACAGTCCTACTTTCCTGTTTGTAATTCTGGCCCAAATAAAAAAGGAAAATGCCAACAAAAATGGGAGAAAAACAGTTTTAAATTTAATAACATCCTAGAAAAAATCTATAATTCTTCTATTATTGCTTAATTTTGGAAACTAAGTAGATTTGGATGGACTTACTAAACTTAAGGAGTCATATGTTTTCTTTACATCAAGAAGCATTCCTTTTTATTTTAGTAGTGTTTATGTTTATATGTTTGTTCCAACCATAAATCACTTCAGTGTTCTATGAACACTTTTTAAAAATGCATAGCATTATTTAACATTGTTGTCCATATACATGACTTACTCATAGGTTTCCAATGAGTGAATTGGAATTGATAAAAACAAAACAAAAAGCTTCTCACTATGTATTTTGGTCATGCAATTCTTAGGAAGGCAGGCTATTAGATAAAAAGTAACCTTTCAGAATAAATATCAAAATTTACTAAATATTTGTAAGGATTTAGAGTTCTCACCAAAATGTTTTTATTTAATTTTGCAGTATTCAACCACTTGTTATTTTTTTCCACAAATAAATCAATGTTTGGTTTAAACACAAATGACACCAATTCGGCATTTATACTAATCCTATAACAACAAACTGATGGAAATGGAAAAATTAGGTATTTAATGTAGGAGATTTTGATTTACAACTTCTAAAGACTAATTTTAAACAGTAGAACATGAATTCTATGGCTGCCCAAATGTCTAAATTCTCAATAAAAGCTCTCATGTTAAGAAACAATCACCTCTTATAAAATTTACTTTATATAACTCATGCTATTAATGATAAATAAATGTGCATCAAAAGTATTTGTCAGTTGTGATCTTCCCCAAAGACGAAGCACAAAGCATTGCTTGAATAGATGATATTTTTAGTGCCATGAAGAAAGTATTGCAATAGTTTTTCAGAACTGAATAATAAGTAAAGCCTTGTAGCAGAAGTCTGTATACTCACACAGCATCATTTTTTGTTGCATGTTCCCATTTTATTTCTATTTATATATAAACATGATGTGTTAATCAAGTAAATCAAACAAGCATCCATAGGTGTAGATGGAATTTTAGAGATTATGTCATCCAATCTCTCATCTTGCCAAGAAGACTATGAAATTTCATGATTTGCCCAACGTTACCCAATGATTGATAGAAGAGCCAGCTCAGGAACTAGGTCTTCCCAGCCTCAAGCCTGTGCTCTTTCTCTAAGTCATTTTTTTCTTTCTTGACATCATAATGTTGAGTTAAATAGACTCAATGACAGAATATACTGTTAAGTTATTTTAAAGATTTGTTTGGAAATTTCAGATGTTAATTGTTCAGCAATTACGTTCTGATTGAGTTTTGTTAAGTAGAGCACAATAACTGGGTTACAGATGTTTAGTTTTTTCTTATAGCAATCTTGTAGGTCATAAACACCATGAAGGCAGGCAGGAATGCCCAGTTTGTTCATTGCTAAATTCCAAGATAATTGTTTAATGTCTGGTACACGGTAGATTTTCTGAGAGTATTTGTTGAATGTTGGAGGAATGAACGTAAATGGCCTATTGGCCCTGTCAGTTCCACGTCCACTAAACATTACCAAAATATGTGATCTATTTTTCATAACATTTAGGTAAATTTACTGTGAAGTTAAGTCAAAAGTAAAAGGAAAATTTCTAAGAGCTTGTCCTAAATGGTTTTCATATGAATTAACACCTTCCTTTCTGTTTCTTGTTTTATTATTATTGTTATTATTATTTTCTATTGGCAAGAATAAAAATAAAAGCAAAGGCTTTTAGAGAACAGAGTAATTTTCGATTAAATTCATGTTTGGCTAAGTAAATCGAACCTCTATTTCAAACTTTGTTCCTCAACATTTTGGCAAATTGACTACATTACTAAATCATAATAAGTGAAAACTAGTTTTTAGTTTTTGCATATTTCTTTCTGGTCAAACAAAATTATCACTTGATTATCTGTTCTTCCCCCCAAATTGGTATATCTTTCAAAATTGTGCAATGACTAAGGTTCTATTTTTCCTCATCTAATTACTGCTTATTATACTTACAGACACTAGACATACTTCCTCTGTCTTACATTCATTTGACGTTAAACTACATTTATAAGTTGTTTTTTTACGTTTCATGTAGAAAACATTGTTCTAGGCACTGGAGATATACTGGATAGCAAGATAGAAAAAGGCTCTACTGATAAGCAAATAAACAATAAAAGATGATTTCAGACAGTATGTGCTATGAAGAAAACGAATCAGTATAACAGACAGTGACCATGATAGGCTAATTTAGACACAATTGTTAGAAAGAAATCTGTCCAAGGAAGTAGCATTTGAACTGAGAACTGACAGGGATGGCAGTGTGCTTTCTTTGAAGGAAAGGCTCTCAAAGTGCCTTATAGGAGAATATTTATTACCTTGGTTATCAGAAGGCTTATTAACTTGTAACTCTGATTTTACCAGCACAAAAAATGCAAAGCCATCTCTCTGTGGTAGATTTGCTTCATCAAAGTTCAGGAGACTAATTTATTTAGCTAAAATGCAAAAGTATAGTTTTTAAATAAAGAATAATTATTCCAAAGTTTAGAATACTGGAAGTCCTTATAGCAAGGCAAATATTTTCTCTTCCTGTAGGTAGATTCATGTGGAAAGGCAAATATTTACCTTAAAGATCATGGTAAGGATGTTAGTAGAACAAGGGAGTTACATGAATTTGATGTACAAAGTTAAGGCACTTAAAACAATAAGGATGGCTTCGCTATTTGTGCCCAGAACCTCGATCACTGTGACTAAGTCTACTTTTCTGCCTCTTTCCTCTGTTCATCTAATCCCAACCCTCACCCCCCAAATTTTTGGGTGCCTAGAACATTTTCTCTGACTTTTTAGATATGTTAACACCTTCAAACAAGGTTACATTAAATTCTTAAGGGCCTGAAGAGCCATTCTGCTTCTGCATATCTCTAATTCTATCCACTGTGTTTTGATACTGACATTTATTATCTCTCCATTAGAGAATTAGTTTTACAACCAAATTATTGGAGAAGAAAATGAAACTCCCATATTTTCATAGTCCACATTTACCTAGTTGAAAATAGACAAAAGCTTTTATAGAGTGTGATCCTAAACTATTGTTGAATAAATATCTATATAATATAAATACTTTTACCGCTATACTTTAATTGTCCATTCTAAATCTTTCCCTAGGGTTGGAAACTGAAGATATACCAGGATACCTTGTGATATGCTAGTGGATATTAGAATGAAGTTAACATCTCACATTTGTTGCATATCTCAATTGTATCAGGTGTAACGCAATGGAAGTTTCTACTCCTTAGAAAACCATATATATCCAGTCTTACCGAAATCTTAGTCTTTTTAATTTGAGTTCCATTAGCTTTTTTTAACCTTAGAAAGTTATTTTCTGTCAGTATAACAATGATCATGACTCATTGTTTCAGTTTAACATAGCCTAAATAAAAGTAGTTTCTGGATTTGGCCTTTAATTTAGCTTCAGTTTTCCAAATTCTCCTTGATCCTGTGTTGATTTAGGAATAAAGAAAAAACATTCTTTCCAAAGAAAGACTGATTATGTTCTAAAGAACAGACAGGGGAAAAAATACGTGCATACTCATACACACACACTGAGAGAGAGAGAGAGGGAGAGAGAATACAACATATTCAAATGTGTTTTAAGTTTTACTTTAGTGTTAAATTTTCTTTGGCTAATATGTTTTTTTTTTTTATTTTTAGTAGTCTACCTGATACCATTTCCTTTCTTTTCTTTTCATAGTTTAAAAATAATTTTCAAATTACTTTAAATGCAGGGCTATAGTAGGTAGTAAAATTAAACTACGTTTTGTTTTCCTTTTTATTTTAGAAAAAGCATTCACAGCTGTTTTTAACAATCAGACCTTGTGTGAATGCATGTTTTCTTTATTTCCATGTTTTTTGCAGTTATCTATTAGTAACAGTCATCTGTTAACACTATCATAATGCTTAGATTAGAAGGGAGGCAGCTTTTAGCCTGGTGGTTAGTTGGCCAGAGCAGAGATCTGAGATTAAAAACAAAAAATCCTCCATGGTAACAGCAGAGGTTTCCATTAAAAGCATGAAAGAAAGGAAGTACAGAAAAGTTGAGCTGCTGATGCTTCCTTCGGTGTAAGAAATCTTACCTTTGGTACCTTGCCCTCTTTCCAAAATATGGGGGCTGTTGTCTTGGTCCTTATAGAACATTTAACAGTCTGGGATGAGGCAAAGGAATCATAAAGACAATATGACTGCCCAACTCAGTAAATGCAATAATGGTGGTTTATAATCTTCAAAAATGAGTTCTTCTAGTTCATGAACAGTATGCTGTCATTCTTCCCTGACCTTTTCTTTCTTTCAGAAATTTCCTTTACTTTCTGCACAGCCAACAGGAGGTCTACAGGCCTCAGCTCTTCCAGTCTAGATTAGAGCCTCTAATTTATTTCTCTATCACTATTCCTACTCCCTACCAAGAAACCCTGTCTTACTCTGCCAGAGTCAGGTTTTAAAATACCACTCTAATTATTTTACAGTCTTATTTAAAATACTTCTTTCCTCTATGTAGTGTCCACGTCATCAAATGCAAACTCTTAGCCCTTTCCCAAGGCCTCCAAACTTTGATGATCAAATTAATTGCTCAGTATTCCTCAAGTACTTACCTACTGGCATTGCCAAGTAAAACTTTTCTGCTTATTGTATGTGCCTGCTCATAGCCCCTGTTTTTGTGGTCTTGTGCTAATCTCCTCTGCCAATTTAAAATAAATTCTGCCTCATTTGAGAGGTTTTGACTAATTTTAGCTTTGATATATTTCTTCTCTAATTTTTATCACACTCAAAATCAGTATCACCCAGTTAGTACTTACTGTTTCCTTTTGCTTCACGCATATCAGCTTAAAAAAAAAAATCTCTGACTACATTGTAAGATCCTTGAAAGCAGGAGCCAATCTTCTATAATTTAAAGAAATCTATAAAATACCTAACAAAGTGTTGAACATATAAGTTACCTTTTTGACTTACTGGTTTTGTTTTTCTCTTTAATGATATGTAATCTGTAGTCTTGTAATAGAAAACTTCCAAAATTAATAAGAAAAAAATGAATACTATTTCTGCTAACACAAGGCAATTGTGGATTAACCAGCTTTAAAGAGTGTAATTTATTAGACAGATTAAAGAATGTAATTTATTAGACATTTTACCTCTATATAGTACGTAAAATATCCAGTATTCAGATTTTACAGGTAATCCTAATATGACAATATCAATCTTTATTAGAAATAAAAACTTTAAATTTCTTGTCAAGAGACTATAGAATATTGATTTTGAGGAAATTGTTTGTATCTTTGCAGTACCTTTTAACGGTCAGTATGGAACCTTGTTCTTATACTCAACACACACATACACACACACTCTTTTATGTGCATACATACATACATATACAATTTTTTAAATTAAAACACAACATATTATGGTGTTAGGTTATTAATCACTATATATATGCACACATGTGTACATAATATCTGTATGTGTGTATATATATCTATATATCATATAAAATCATATATTCAAGGAACAAGTAAAACTTTTGGGAAATTTCCCAACGCTATATGTTTGAGATCAATAGAAGTTGCCAGAAAAATGAAATAACAAGTTCTCATGCAATTAAATTTAGACCAGTGTTTCTTATTTGTGATGATGCACTTTGGATCAAACCATAAAAAATTTAATTTCATCATATGGACTAAAAAGAGTTTTAGAAGAGAATATAACTATTAATATTAGGGATGTGCATATTAAAATCACAGGTATTTTCACACTAGCCCATGGATTTAATAAAAAACTGTCAAACTAAACATGATTGATTATTTTTGGATTTAAATATTAATATTTATTAAAATATGCTGGCTACTTATTTATTTTGTTATTTTGAATGTGTTTATTAGTACATACTAGTTAGTAAGTCTCAAAAGTTTGATAAGGATCTGAGTTAGTCCATTCAAAGGAAGTAAAGTCAAGTGATTTTATTGGATCCAGATGATTTTGTAATGAATGTAATCCCTCTTTTTCTAATGATTGCTCTTTAACTTGTTCTTGTGGTTGAAGTGTTATGAGAAAAAATATCAGCATTTCTCAAAATACCATTTGTTAAGGCCTCTGTTAGGTGAGAGTATTATTAAATGAGAATTTATGAAAATTTCCATTTTGTATTTGAGGACACAATAGTTAAACATTAGAATCCACTATGGAAAAATTTTACTGTAAAAGTTATCTATACTGGCAGCAGTAAAGCCACACACATTGGTCATAACCTTGGAATAGTTTCTCTACTATAGTTATTTTCCTTTCCAGTGAAATGGAAAACATCTTATTTCTTACATTCACTGAGATTGTATTCTTATCTAACCATTTTGATCTGAGATACTTTGCTCTCATCTTTCTGTCTTTTCAGTTTCTACTCTCAGTATCCTAGCTTCAGAAACCCACCTCAGGCCCTTCTTGCTTTCATAAAACATTTAGAGACTTTTTGGCCTTGAGCCTTACCACTCTCTTATGAAGACATTATAATTTTCCTCTTTCTCTCTCTCTCCAAGTGTCTACAGCTCTGGGTAAAAGGCCTCCCAACACAAGATCACTGCATTGGGCACAGGAACATGTCATCCAGTTTGGCTCTCCCAGTACTTCCTGCTGAAGGAAGAGAATTTACCAATCTGCTTGTATAAATTCACTGCATAAATTAATTAAAAGCCTTGCTGTTTCCTTATTATTGTATTCAAGATCCTTCATGGTATGACTTCACTCTACCTTTCTAGTTTTAACTCTCTCTACTTTTAACGTTCATTTTATGCCCTACACATATAAAACTTTTTTTGGCTTTTTGAACATGCCAGGCTCTCTCTTATTCCCTTTTCTATATTCCTTCCTCTTTTTGATATGATTGTCTTCTTCATTCACATGGAAACTCCTCTTAGCTTTTAAAATTTGGTTCACTTAATGTAGTTTTCCTCTGTAGACCTTCCCATATCAATGTCCTTTCTTTATGTCCAATTTTTTTTTTTTTTTTAGAAAATGAAAGCAACTGGAAGAAAAATAATTTATTCATGTCTAGATGAGCATATTAAAGTAATGATTCAATATTTAATCATTTTATTTGAAATGAAAACAGTGGAGTCACATTTAAACTGGATTTAAATTGTGACGTCAAGGAGGAGGACAGAATTACTTTTGAAAATACCTCGGGAACTTCCCACAATAGAGACCATCATGCCATTGATTTGGTCAGTCCATCAAAGCATTGCAACATGTTGCTATTTCTTTGGTTGAGCCTCAGATGAAGCTGTTGACCTGTCTTTCATGTTGTGTGAGAAGTATGTGTCTAAACATAAAAACTACTCTTGGCACAGTGAGATATGCTCAAACTGTGGAAGGAACTGAGACCAACTGAGGGAATAGCAGCCTCAAATCTTACATGTCATGTGTCAACTCAGTCAGTACAAGTGTATTGAGGGCAATGACAGAATCATCTGCCCTGCTTATAATTGTTAGTTTTTTGCTTAATTTTTCTTTTAATTGCCTTTTCAAATGAATCTATTTGAAGTTAGATGAATTAAACATTTGTATAATGTGACTCCACAGTAAAGGAATAAAAAGGATCTTTTTTATTAATTTATCCAAATAATTACAGAATTTTATAGGTCTTAAGAAAATAGACACATGAATATGTAAGTAAAATGTATGTGCAATAAGTTATGTATTTGTTTACAGAAATTTGGTAACAGAAAGAAGATTTTATTGTCATTGATTTTGTCTCTCTGACATAATTTGTATACCTAGAAAGAGCCTCAATTCATTCAAAATTAGAAAAAATGTGAGCCTGTAATTGTTTAAGGGGTCAAGGAAATTATATGGCTATTAGTTCCTTATAACTTATAATGTTCTGATTACTTTCTCTCTTAAGAAATTTAATTAGATATAACAAGAATACCCTGACTATATCCACAGTATAATTCCTTTGATGTATAGCATTCATAGAAGATAATTAAGACACTTAGATAATGCAAATTTATAATTTTATACTCTAATTATGGGTAATCCAAAGAATGGTCTTTCCTCACATCAAGAATGACCTCCAAATAATACATAACCTTGAGTTGCCTTAAAGTAAAGAGTATCTCCAGCAGAATATTTGTATATTCATTTGCTCATTCAACAAACACTTATTGTGTGTCTAATCTATGCTAGGCTTCAATTTTAGGACATGGAAATACATAGTGAACAAGAGAGTTAAGTTCCTAGTTCTCATAGAGTTTATATTTTAGTGGGGAGGAAGAGAAAATAAATGAATGAATAAATAAGATGATTTCTATTAGGGGTGTTATAAAAAAAATAAGGGAAATTGGATAGAAATTGACTGGAAGTGATAGTAGGGCTATATTGCTCTATGTGGTGTGTCAAGGAAGGCCTTTCTGAAAAAGTGAAATATGAGTTAAGATATGACTAAGAGAAGGAGCCAGCCATGAGAGGTTTTGTGAGAATAGTGCCCCTAAACATAGTAAATAGAAAGTGGAAACACACAGAAGTGATAGTGAACTTAGCTAATTAGCAAAGTATAAAGATGGCCACAGTGGCTACTTCATGATGGGAAGAGTAGTACAAAATTGCACTAGACAAATGGAGGCTGACAAATCTTGTAGAACTCTGTAGGCCTTGGTAAGGGGTTTGGATTTCATTCTAAGCCCTAATAATCAGGATACCCTGGGGAACTCAGAAATTATCACCAGCAGGAGCTCAGAATGGTATTGCATTATATGCATTCAATTCTTTTTATGGTATGTCACATATTCTTGTTAGTGGGCTTGGTGACTCAATGTGGTTACTGGTTAAGAGAACAGACTTTGAAAATCAAGAGACATTGGTTTGAATCCTGGCTTATTTCCTCACTAGGTATGTGTTCTTGAGAAGTGACTTAACCTTTCTGAGCCTCAGTTCCTGTAAAGTAGATAATAATAATAGTACCTATCTGTTAATGTTGTTTTGATAATTAAATGAAATAATTACATAAACCATAGCACCATGCATGTTATATAGTAAATGTTCAATAAATAGTAATGATTTCAATATTATTGTATACGAAATAGGGAAGCATAAACAATATCTGATGTAGCTCTAAAATGTACAATATTCATGCTATTTGTTTAATTGACTTGGTGACAAAGTTTTCTCTTTGGTCTTGTAATTTTTATCATTTGTTAAACTATATAGGTTTGTCATAGCCATTACAAATGCAGTATCTGTTATAAGGCAAGTTCTATTTTGCATACAAACAGAAGGAGCTAAATAATTGAATTTGTATATTTTAAGAGTATCATTGGGAAACACCTTCCTATAAATTAATGGATTCAGATATATTGCAGAAAAGAATCTCTTTTTAATAGTTAAATATTTATCTGTATAAATTATAGAATATTACTTTCTTCATATTTCTCCAGTTAGCTGGAATAATATTCCCGCACTATTTTTTTCTTCAGAGAAAATGACCAAAGAACAAAACTCAGTGTAAAATAGAGGACTTCTCAGTGCAGAATTGCTCTTTTGCTTAGGAATATGAAGAACTTCTCATTTGCCTTTTCGCTCTCTCTTTGCTATGCCAATTCTGTCAGAGCATAATTATAATCATAGTTAAAACATTAATAATTTGCCATGATTTTATAATTGAATCAATTATTTCTATTTTATATATCTACTTAAAATAACTTCCCCAAATTTAGAACAAATATTTGACTCATTGGAACATTCCTGAAGTTAGAACTTTGGGGAAAAAGGAAGAAAAACATAAATATTATTTTTCAATGCCAGTCTTTCATATTGTTCCAAAATTTGAGTGAAACTCGTTAGATAAATATTCTGGCTAATTCCAGAATATTATAGCCAAAACATGTAAAAGAATGGGGTTTCTTTTTTTTTTTTTTTTGTCCTTTTATTGTCTATTTCCCTACCATTGTCCATTTATAAGGCCCAGATCAAAGCATCAGTTTTCTTTAGAAAATATATATTTAAATCTACAAATAACTACTTGAGTTGTTAGTTCTAAAATACTGCCTAACAAGAAAATTGCTCTACTTACAGTTATATACATAATGGCAGTAAAAGGTAACATGATTATGTTGAAATGATGAAGATGATGATAGGAGCTATCCTCTATTAAGCACTTAATGTGTGTTAGACACAATTTTACTCTCTGTCTCTTGTCTCTCTCTTTCTCTTTCTCTCTCACTCTTCTCCCTGTAGGGTAAGTGGGCATCACAATTTCACTTTTTAAAATGAGCAAACTGACACCCTGGTAAAAAAGCCTTGCCTAAGTCCACTTGTTAGTAAAGAATAGAACCAAGATTCAAACCTAGTTCTGACTGTTAAGTTTTCTCTCTATATACTACATTACGTTTGGTAAAGTAATGAACCTGATTTATTCAGCATCCTGCAAATGTCACCCTTATTACCCTTGATTTTCATAAATATTTTAATGCTTTACTTGCATTTTAGGTTTCACATTGGTTTTCATGACTTGGCATCTTTTTATCTCCAAAACTTGCCAAAATATAAAAACTCAACTTTTTTTTTTCCATTTTAAAAGATCATCAGGAAGTTGTAACTTAATAAATGCCCTACTAACAGTGAGAGGGCTGCACAGAGTCTTTACGTTTACAATTTACAGTTTTGCTTTTCATAATAGATTTTATTTTGCCAAACTATACATCATTGCATTTGGTGAACAAATTATTTAGTCACGGATGAAGGTCAAGAAATTTGAAGTGTTTGTTCTTTTAGATATAAAATAACAAAAATAGTCATGCTTAAAACTTTGAGCTAGAATTAAAATGAATTAAAAAAAAGGGCTATGGTAGTATTTATATCAGACTTATGAATTGCAAAAATAAGATTAGTCCTCTTTATTAGAATAGTGTTTCTGCTACTTTTGCATTACAAATTGCTAAATATAGTAAATGCTCAATAAATGAAGACTGATGTTATTAATAAGGACATGCAAACATGTAAAATACTTGCAGGTATTGCTTGGAAAAACAAAAGGTTGTTATGAGCAGCCACTCATTTAGCTGCTTGAGATTTTTTTATTTGATCAATACATTATTTACAAATATGGTGATAATGCTGATGTTGATGACAACGATGTTGATGACAACAAACACCTAAAAATACTCACTACATTAAGGTACTGTACTTAAAGAAAGTCATTTAATACCTTAAATAGCCCTATATGGTAGAAATATTAGGTATATACTAATTTAACAGATAAAAAAACTGAGGCACAGGAGGTTAAGTAATTTTATAAGATGTCAAAGTTTGTAGGTGAAAGAGGAAGATTAGTTACAGAGTTCCTGTTATTAACAACTAGAAATAGGATTTTGTAAGAAATATATTCAAAGTATTTAAAAGTTAATACCACTTAGCTCCCAATTAGTAGTTGCTATGTAAAAGGTTATCATTGTCCTACAGTCAACAAAAAGTTATGTATACATTAAACTAACTGAAAGAGTGGAATTGGAATTCTCCTAACACAAAAAAAGGAGTAATGCTTGCGGTGATGGATATCCCAATTACCCTGATTTGATTATTACACATTATATAGCTGTATCAAAATATCACATGTACCCTATAAATATATACAATTATTATGTACCCATAATAATTAAAAATAAAAAGTTTTTAAAGAAGAGTTTGCACAAGTAAGATGTTACCATTGTAGATTTGAGGCAAATTTTTCTCTTATTTTAATTACAGATAAACAAAAAAGCTACACATATTTCACATATTTCCAGGAAGATATGTGATTTTATATAATGTTAGTCATTCTCATTTCTAGCCATCTTTGCTATTAAATGTTGGTGTGCTTTTTATATAATCCATTGGATATCACTTAGGTTCCTAGAAGGAATCTGTATTATTGATTTTAAAGATAAATAGCCTCAGTGGAGAAGATAAGTTATGTGTAAAACACCTGTTAACACCAAGCATGGAATAAAAATAAAGGGCCAAAGATGAAAACATAAAAAACTAAAATGCCAGCCCCTTCATAGCTACTTAATATTTCTACCATTTCCCTTATTCTTTTTATTGAGCTGGAAGGTACTCATACAGGAATTTCAAGCTTGTAGATATTTAGGAAAAGTGCTTGAAATTCTATTTTTTATTTCCATCATAACCACTTTGAATAAAAGCAGGCATGCAAATATGCTGGGAGAAATTTTAGGTCTTCTTGAACTTTGAGAGAGACGTCCATTTTGGCAGAGGAGGAAGGCACACATTTGGATGAATTTACATGAGCACCTCAAATTTGGGTGCTAGTCTGAACTGCCAAACTTCAGAATTTTCACATTTTTCATATACCAAGGTGGGTTAAAACAGCCTATTTGTATAAGGAGTATTTTTGAAACTGTTGACATTTGGCTACTTGTTCTTTCATGCACTGTTTTGTAGTCTTGACAGAAACTTGGTTAAACTTGCAGAGAGAAAGTGAAAGACAGAGAAAGGTGTCTATTTGAAATGCCCCAGAGGGAAGCAGAACCGTAAGGCAACATTTAGGCATTGAGTGTAACATTGTATTAACCTTTTTAATGGATGTATGTAATAAAGTGACATGTAAATGGAGCACAAGGGGAGATATGACACTATATCTGGAAAAGGATAAAACAGTTGGTTGAATACTGGGCTATTATAGCAGTTTGCAAACCTTGGATAAACTCAGTCAGCGGTTGTATAATTGGTTATTCAATCCCGACCCTTGTTCACAGCTCAAAGCCAGGAACACTGAGACCTGTTGCCAATTTGAGTGAATATAGTGACTGTACTCGGCCGGGGCCTAACACTGGAGCCAGGCCTTTTCCTGTGGGCTGGTTTCCACCATGTCTGGGACTGGCTCAGTGACAGTAGGTCTTTTGTTGTGAAAGGCTGGCTGGTACTCCCCTCCTTTGCAAAATGTCTAACAGCTACACAAATATAAGAAAATAGGAAAAGGGACTTACTGTAGCTTTTCTCTTAGTAATTTAAGGTGGAGTTATTAGTCTTTCTTTTTTCTTTTCTTTTTTTTTTTTTTTGGCCCCTTTTTGGGGGGAAGGTTTGAGTTAAGTAAACTTAAAGAGTGATATAAAAGCTGCTTCTAGATAAGAATTGAACCTTGGTAGTCCCTGATTAGAAAATGATATGTATGTATGGAGAAATTTATAGTAATTTGATTCACAAAAATGGATTTCTGAGTAAGATATTTTTACTTTTCCCCCTTTCGCCCATGAAAGTTCAGGTACTGAGAAGACTGTTTTTACTGAATATCTCCACTATGACAGAAAGATATAGCATGTTTGTAAACCTGCTATGTATTTAACTTTGTAAAACAGGCATCCCACCTTCCCTGCCCCAACAAACTGGATAGAGGCCAGCGAGACTAACCACTTACTGTTTCTAGTCTAGTAAAGTTTGAGAAATAAATCAGTAAAGATTTTGATTTGAATATGTGGGATAAAGAATGCCCAGTCTTCTTACAGTGCCCGATTCATAAAGGAATCTTTAACAAGCTTGTAGTATTCGCCAGTTAGGTGCTGCTTACTGATAGGATGACAGTTCCCAGCTGCAATCAATTATGCTTCCATTATTTCTGTTGTTTAAACATGCCTAGGAATACCAGTTACAGAGAATTCCACAAAATGTGTCTAAGTTCCAAAACAAAGTAAAGAGCATATTAAAAAAGAAAAAAAAAAATACATTCTAAAACAAGAATTTTTTTTTCTGAGATTTTTATAATTTTTTTGACACCCTCATCCCCTCCCTGATTCCACCTTACACACCCAGCATTTATGAAATCACACACAGTGTTTGATTTAATGCAGGGTTGTAATTCAATCAAGAGACTGCTGAGGTCATATAATATAAATGGCTGCAGTACTTTTTGGCTCAGTTATAGGTTTTGTTTTTGTTAATTGAGCAGTAGTCTCCTGCCGGGCCTGAAGTAGTGGGGAGCTCCTAAATATTTTTGACTGTAAGTCACTAAAAACAATTTTAGGGTAGAAGGCGGTGGTCTGGGGGAAGGGAGGAGGTGGGTTTCTGTAATGGACAAGGGAAAAGGAAAGAGGTTATCCTGAAACCATGACAGGACAAAGGAAAAAGAAGCAAATTGTTTTTGAATAGAAAATTAACCATTGAAAAGGGACTGGCTATTGTGAGGCAAACATAAAAATAGAGGGAGCATTTAACTTGAAATATATGAGAAAAAGTACTATGGAAACTCCAACCGAGGCCTTTAATGGAAAATACACCCGGCCATCTCGTTATAAGTACATCCCTGGGAGCCAAGTGTTATGAGCATTAGTAAGAAGGTGGTATTATAAAAAATTGATTATAATCAAGCTTAATGTATTTAGGTTTAATAAGAGTATTGTATGGAGGTAGTGAGTATCATGGCATAATAGAGACCTCTTAGTATTGGATTGTTCATAAGTATTGTATTTCATAATGTTGATCTTCAGAGGCCTTTACTTCCTGATGAGAAAATAGGAACTTGTATTGGTAAAGAGAAGAGAGAAGATCACAGAGTTGTAGACTGGCCCCTATTAACCCCAGAAAATACAATTTAACATATATCTTATCATCTTAATCTCTCAAATATTTTTCTGGTTTATTTTTTAATACAATATTGTTTATAACAAACAGATGTCTCCCTTAGGTCACTGTTTGTAATTTAGTAAATTGTAGGTGTCCAACTGGAGAGCCTAGAGCTGCTGGTGAAGAATGAATGCTTGAGATGCCTCATTAATTTAATGTAGGTAAGAGGCTGGTGGGCTTAAAGGATTTGGTAGCAGCCCCATAGAGAACTACCTAGATGTAATTCAAATAGTGTGGAATGAACTTTTTTTTCCTTGTATTTTTTTTCCCCTCCATGCTGTGAAACCTCACTGATCATTATTTTTTAGGTACTTTATGTGTCACAACAACAACAGAAAGGCTGAAATATGTATGAAAACAAGAGTTTCAATTAAAAGCAAATCAAGTATTTTTTGAAAGGTGCTGGTTTTTAGTTTTTCAACAGCTTCCTTTGGCACAAAACTCTTTACATGTTTTGGGATTTGACTTTGTTGCTTTATAATTTCTGAGGGTGCTGAGCTATAAGCTGAACAATTTGCTAAGAAAAAAATAGAAATAAATAACCCAAGTTTTACGTCTAGAATTATGGACTAAAATAATAAATTGACACCTACTGCATAATAGGAAAACCTGTTAGATTATGTATCTACTGTAATGTAATTTAACATTTTGGAAATATTCTTGTAAAGAATTTAATCTCCTCATTATACAAAGTAATTTCTCTTTTGTTCTTTGGTAGCTGCCAGGGAACAATGATGCTTTTCTTTCTTTAGAAATGGAACACTTTCTTTATTTTTAATCTCATAAATATATATTTTAAGTAGCTAATATACCTTTCAGTGTTGATCCCTGTCAAGTAATAAAGATCAATTTTTTTTTTCTTTTGAGACAGAGTCTCGCTTTGTTTCCTGGGCTAGAGTGAGTGCCGTGGCGTCAGCCTAGCTCACAGCAACCTCAAACTCCTGGGCTTAAGCGATCCTACTGCCTCAGCCTCCCAAGTAGCTGGGACTACAGGCATGCACCACCATGCCCGGCTAATTTTTTTTCTATATAGATTTTTAGCTGTCCAAATCATTTCTTTCTATTTTTGGTAGAGACAGGGTCTCACTCTTGCTCAGGCTGGTCTTGAACTCCTGACCTCAAGGGATCCACCTGCCTCAGCCTCCCAGAGTGCTAGGATTACAGGCATGAGCCACCATGCCCGGCCTAAAGATCAATTTTGATTATTATAAATTTTTTGTAATGACTTACATGTTTATCAAATTTCTTAGGTTGAAATATTTTCTTGGTAAAAAAATAGATTTGCCTTGTGTAAATTAGATTATGAGTGGCTCCCACACTTGTAATTATTTACTTGGAATGCTTGTAGTTTAATAGAAGATCTCAGCTCCTATTATGGGAACACTTTAATATGTAAGAATAATTCAAGTATATGTTTCTAATTTATCCTAATTATAAGCAGTGTATTATCTGAATCTTCTTCGTGCAAGAATTACAAGAATTTTTCCAACTAGTTGGGGACACCTTCGTATTCATCCCAGTGTTCAGTTTGGGTGGCAGATTCTAATGTTCTATAAAAGAGATCCCATTGGGCTGGAAATATACTCTGCACCTTTTTGTGAGAACTGCAACAGCTGTTCCTGGGGGTTTTCATATCCCTCGGAGAAAATTCCCAAAGGTGTAAACACCTTTGAGTCTCTGACACGTGGAACACAGACCTTCATGGTTTTAAAAAAGACCATTCTCAAGTTAGTAAAAGCTTGCTGTCTGACCCCCAGGTCAGAAAATTGGGTGGTCTTTCATTTTACTGGATTCATCCATCCTTTTGAGATGAAACACTGATCTACACCTTAATTTTTAACTGCTGATATTTCATTGCACTTCACCAAAACCTCTAGACTGTTTTAAATAAGGTTTTTCCTTTTTAAATGTTATACTTTTAAAACACTGATTCATTAGGAAAGCATGAAATCCACATCATAGTATGGTGAACATCCTTGGAGCACTTCCCACGCTCACCTCCTGAGATACATCCTTAATGAGAGGTTGAGTTCAAATTATTCATAAATACTATAACATATATTAATTTAACTAAATATATGTGTGTGAAAGAGAAAGATTTAGGCAATATATATGTATAAATTTTTGTCTTTATCATTTCTTTTATATACTTGAGAGTGAAGTTAATCAGTGTTTACTTCCGGAAAGCTAAGCACAGGAGAATGAAAGACTATTTAACAGTACTCTTTCTCTTTCCTCCTCCTCTCGACCCATATTTAATTATCCTTTCAGATGTTTATGTATCGTGTTTTCCTTTCAGTTATTAGATATGAAACTTGATTCTGTGGATGTTTGTTGACTGATGTTTTTAAGAATATAGAATGAATAAGCAGTCAAAATGTTGGTATCCTTAGAAATCCATGTTAATTTAATATATTCAAGACATAGACTATTTTATTTTTTACCATAACACCCTTTCCAGGATTAGTAATTTGTGGACCTGCCAGTCCCTTTAAAAGTTTACACAGAGAATTTTCTGAATAAAGAGGACATTATCTCATTCATTCTTCTTTGATTTATGAAATTACTTGTAACATCATTCCACCATTTTTCTCCGAACCTATGCAAATTCAGTTCTCAGTGATTCAGAGATGAGCCTTTGTCGTTTGACTAGCATCTCAGGTTTCTCTTTTGTATTTGCTACTTAGGTAAACAAATTTATGCCTCTATATTATGTGTGTACTACATTATGTTCAAGAATATATCTGTGTTTCTAATACGTGGTCAAGTGATTCATGATCCCTTAAGATTTATTTTATTTTATTTATTTTATTTCATTTTATGTTTTAGAGACAGGTTCGAGCTCTGTTACCCAGGCTGGAGTGGTGCAATCATAGCTCACTGCAACCCTGAACTCTCCTGGGCTCAAGCAATCCTCCCCCCTCAGCCTCCCCAGTAGCTAGGACTGCAGGCATGGGCCACTGTACCTGGCTGCTTTTTTTTTTTTTTTAGAGAGATGAGGTCTCTCACTATGTTGCCTAGGCTGGTCTTGACCTCCTGGCCTCAAGTGATTCTCCCACCTTGGCCTCCCTAAGTGCTGGGATTACAGGCATGAGCAATCACATCTGGCCTATTTAAGATTTTTAAACAAAATTTTTGATCACAATACATCAGTAAATCATCTTCATTTCCCCCCTATTTAATAGGTGAAATATATACAGTATTGGCTGCATTTTACTTTGACTTTTTTTCTTGCACTTGAAATACTCCATTTCATGGAGCTTTAAAATAGCAAAGTATTGGAATATATCTGGGTTTTTTTTTTTTTTAGTTGATAATGTGTAATCATTACTCAAATGGTAATGGGGTGTTAGTAAAAAATTCTTTTGCCTTTCTAAGAAGAGCTCAATAGACTCTACTCTTCTAAGTCTTAGTCATTTTTATAAAGTTTCTAATTCAGACTTTTGAGATTTAATAGAATGTTCTTATCTGTATTTTTATAACCTGAATCAATGTTTATTCATCAAGGAATTACTTTAGGTCTTAGGAAAGTTCAGATTCCTGGAACTCAAAAAAGACATAATAAACTAGGCCAGATGGTGGCATATGCCTGTAATCCTAGCGTTTCTGGGAGGCCAAGGTGGGAGGATCACTTGAGCCCAGGCGTTGGAGGTTGCAGTGACTTATAATGATGCCACCACACTCTAGCCCAGGCAACAGAGCAAGATTCTGTCTCCAAGAAAAAAAAAAAAAAAATGAACTAGACTCTCTCTCTGGTGGCCCTGGAATTTTGCATTTTAAGGAAGATTCACTATGATTATGACCTCTACGTGGATAGAGTTCAGTTCTGTTGTGCTCTTGATAATATCCTCCATACCTGGAAAAATGTGTGGCACATACTATTTGTTGAATTAATCCACTCTACTATTCTTATCCGTATATTTATCTTTTAATCTAACTTAGTAATGCTAGTGTAATTCAGTTACTTTCTTAACTATGGACCAGATGTGACATTGCCCATAGTTTTAGACATTATTGCCTAGTAGAATTTTTTTATAGCAGGTTTGCCTGAAAAACAGAAGGTTACTTTAGAATTCTTACTTTATGGCAATACTATTATACTAGCATTTAGGAAAAAAATCTATCCACATGTTTATTTACTACTCGTTAATATAATAATTCAAGTAAGGCATTGTTATCTCTAATTTTGATTACCTAAATGAGACACTAGGAGAGCAACTCAGAGACAATGTAGCAGTTTGAATCAAAGGTTTTGGTGTCCTCACAATATACACGTCTTCCTCGGGAGATGATGAGTTTCTTGAGGTGCAGAGGCCATGTCTTTTTGGCTATCACAGCACCACAGTAGGGGCTTTACCAACAGTTGGTAGATAATTGAATGAATAAATAGATAGGATATGATGCCTCCCGATCTTTTGTGTCTCTGTGTGTTCACACATGGATGTGTATGCATGAATTGTGCAAAATGAAGAAAATGGCAGTATCCTTATATCAGCTATATATTTTTAAGTAGTCTGATAACTCTAATAGTATATTATGCCATTAAAAGCAAAATACTAGTTTTGTACATTCATTAAATTCAGAAATTAAATGAATATATTAATAGATTGTACATGCCTAATTTTACACCCACTGCCTTTATCATTAAGAATGTTAAGTCTCTGGTGATACAGGAAAACAAAAAACCACAATGCATTGTTCTCTTTTTCTGTTTACGCAGGCTTTTAAAAAATTTTTGATGTTTTGTTTTCTTACTGTTTGTTTACTTCTTTTTTATCTTCTTTCATTTGTCCCCTTTTAAAGAGAACACTTACAGGTTGCTTTTTTTGCTGTTCTGCATTTTTGGGAGTCACAGCATATCATAGCTAACAGGACTGCCAGTGTCATTGTTGATGAGATTGTGTCTAAGCTTGTGAACATTAAATGCCATTTTGAAAATTAAAGTATTGTATTTTCTCACCTAAAATTACTCTAAAAATGACATAATCCAAAATTTATGAAAGGTTATAAGAAACCAAATATAACAACTTGTTAACGCAGATGGACTACTTTGGTTGAGAAGGCTATGTGTGTGCAAATGCTTAAGCAAATCAGAGAGTATTTTTCTTAATTTTTAAATCTGATACTGTGTATTAGAACATAAAAATACAATTTGAATTATAACTAGCTTTTCATCTCAACTATTTAACTACCTGCATATCACAATCTCTGATTTATCATATGAATCATGTCAGTTTTTATTGTTCATATCTTTTCAGGCATCTGACAGGCTGAGATGATGATTTGTTTTCACATATGTTGTGATAGAGAAGATTCAGGATGTGTAGTGGTTTAGCATCAGGCTGTATGTGCTTTAATTCTCACTTCCAGTGGTAAAACATTCTGTCATATATTTAAAAGTATTGGTATTCTTATTCTAATGTGTGTTAAGTGGTTTTCTATTTCTATACTTTTTGTATCTCCTCTGTCTTCTCTACCACCACCCACTTTCACAATTTTGAGCAACAATAACAAAATTCTACAAATATGATCATTAATTTTCATTTTCATCATGGTCTAGATATCTAATTAAATGGATGATTTTGTGAATACATGCTTTATAGTAGGATAATTCCTTCATTTATAATTCAAATACATATTTAGTTAATTCTTTCTTAAATATATCAATAGGCTTTATACATATGCCTGTTGATATTGTTTACAAATTTGTCTTATGAAATTAAAGAGTTTGTTTTGAGTATTTCTAATTCTCACATACCTTTTGCTTTAATTTATAGTTTATAGTACTTATGGTGTATCTTTTCTACTTTTCTTTCTTGTTCTACCTCATACATGTACAATTAAGAAAATACTATTTCAAATGGAATATATGGAAAATAACAGTTACTAAAAATGGTCTGTAAGAAAGTTGGTTATTTAATGGATTAAACAATAAAAATAGTCATGAAAATCTTTTTTAAGAAATATTTTAACTTTTATAAGTTGACCATTATGGATGCATCATAAATACCTTTCCTCCCGATTTTTTTTCTATCCAGTTGCTTTTACTTTTCTCTTCTACCCCTCTTTCCTTAGTAACCCTTTTACTTCCTCTACTTTCCACTCTCACGGCTCTCATTGTAACTAATGGCTAGAAGTTGATTCACATCTCCCCACCCATACTTTGCTGACATCATAAATTATTCGGATCCAAATGGACAATATTCATTAGCTGTGCACTTTACTGAAAGAGCCTTTACTGAAGAGTGCTGCACTCTCCCATTTTTATTAAAAGTTAAAATGCTTTTGCTGTCAGGGAGGTTGGGTGAGTTAGCCATGATAGAGGACAAGGCTACAGTGCTAATATATAAAAATAATAACTATTACCATTGGTTGAATGACCCTGGGAAAAGAGCACTACAAAGCTATTTGTTTTTCCCTTTCACTTGTCATCAGCACTGGCTTAAAAGCTTTAGATATTGTTGGGAACCTAATAGAACCTTTGGAAAGTTAGAAAGACAACTGTCAAAAAAAAAAAAAAAAAGCCGGCAAAGATTAGTTGAGTAATTTTGTATATGTGTGCTGTTTGGGGGCTTTTCATACATTAACCTAATGGAAATGAAACCTTTGTCCTTGATACTACTACATCCCTTTATTTATCACGTTTATTGACGCAATTCACCTGAAGAAGTCTAGGATGGACTAGTAGATAACCAAAGAAACTAAGGATAGTGGATCATTATCATAAAAATGGGTACAAGTAGAACTATTACCCTTCGATGAAACTTTTGATTTCTTGGTAGTTGCAGTGACAGGCAAGATGAAACATATGTATATACATTCTATTTCATTTTTTAAGTCATTCTCTTGAGTTTTTGCATACTAAGTTATAGTTTTAATGTTAGTCAATATTTTTAGCTGTTACTTTGTGCCCGGTATTGTTTTATGTGCTTTATGTAAATAATCTCATGTAATTCTTACAGCAAACAAGTGCAGTTATTACTCTCTTTTTCAGGTGAATAAATTGAAGAATAGAGAGATTAAATTACTATACTTTCCAAAGGTCACAAAACTAGCAAGCAGTGGAGTCAGGTTGTATAACATTAAAATTTTTTTTATATTTAGTAGTAAAACATAAAGGAGATTTTTATTCATGAGGAATAACTTTTTGCAATTACTTGTTGAAATGCTGCCTTCAAGTAACTTAGGTTATTTTTGCTGGGATCTAATATTTGAAATAAGAACAAAACAAAGAGCTGTAGTCTATACCGAAAATGCAATTACTTTGTAAGTGATGGAGTGGATGAATCAATCATTTATTCTATCATTCACAAACAAAATTTATCTTTTACATAGAGATTTTGTGTAGATAATATAGAGCTATCTTGTGAAGAGTAAACCCAGGGTTATTGGTATGTAGCAATTATGCCATATTGATTATGGCATGTTTAACCATGTGATGAAAAAATACTCACCTAAAGTGTGATATAACACTGGGTATAAGTAAGGCAGTATGTATGTTAATAGTTTCAGCTGGTGCAATAAGAAAATGTAAGCCTGTAACTAATTATTTAGGTATTGCATATTCCAAAAACTGCACATTAAAAATTTCAAAACTTGAGTCAGGAAAAGACTTTTTTTTTCCTGTTAATAAGCTCTTATTAACTTTCAAGTGGAAACAAACAAGTATTTTGGCAATACTAAAAGTAAAGTATTTCCAGAACTTAATTCACTTCAGGATAATTACATATAAAAATAAAGCTTATTGAAATCCTAGTGCTATGGAATTTCAGATGTGTTTCTATTATGTGTTGTAGTATATGGGGTTTTTTGTTTTGTTTTGTTTTATGTTTGTTTTTTAGTAGATGGAATCTCCCTATGTTGCCTAGGCTGGAGTGCAGTGGCTGTTTATAGGTGTGATCATAGTACACCGCAGCCTCCAACTCCGAACTCCTGGCTTCAAATGATCCTCCAGCTTCAGCATCCCAAGTAGCTGGGACTACAGATGTATGCATTTCCTAGAAGAACTTGACATTTCTAGTGGCATACTAGCTGTAGTGCTTGGTTGAGGGGACCGTTACAGGGTTTTCTGGTCTTTAGTGTACAAATAAATTTCCAAATATATAAAAGTCTTTATTAACTTACACTGTGTTGTTTAATGCTTGACCCAAAATGTCTATATATGCAACTACTATCAACATGAATTAAACTGTTACTGGTATATGAGTTCCAGATTTAGCCTGATCCTCACATCAAAAATAATTTTATTAGTAACTGAATAATTAAATTATTTAATTGGCATATATTGAATATGCATTCAATAGCAACCTATTAAACTGTAATGAGCTTTTTGAAGAAAAATATATTTTGTTCAGTGCACTAACTGGCATTTATCCTTCAGTTTCATGGGGCTATCAGTTGAAAGCTTCCAAGAGTAGAATATTGACTTTAACAGTACCTAATTCTAACAGAGATTATTCAGTTAATAGTGCCTAATTCTAACAGAGATTAGCCACCAGAACCTCCTATCATATAATTACTAACTAAGACTAGATGAGGTGAATAAAGCAGAACTAAAATTTCATTTTTCAAAAGTTTGGCTCTTTATTAAAAGAACTTATAGTAGTGGATGGTATATTTAAGAGAATACTGAACTGGGAATTAGGCTTCAAAGCCTTGCCTTTATCTTTAATTAGAGTTGTGATATTATGCAAGTTATTTAACATTTCCAATTTATGATTTTTCAGTCTATAAAAGAAGAGTTTTGTCTAAAACAGTTATTAACCCAAATTGTATTGTGCCATACACAGACATCTCCCAACACTAATTACCTTGGCCAGATACTTAAAGAATGCTATATAATCCATAACTCGCTTAAAAATTGGCACTCTGTTAGTATATAAAAAGATTTAAATATTATAGAAAGGAAATCTAAATTTGTTTAGTGTTAATTTGATTTGCATGACAATGGAATGCTTATTTTGTTTCAGTAGCCAAATAATTTATGTTCTGTTTGTGTCTGATATGTGTTTTAATAAATTACTTTTATGAAATGCTTATCTAAATACAAAGATCTTTCCAGCTGTAAAATTCTGATTCTGTGACATAGAATCTACATATGCTTTTACTTTTTTACTTCAAAGGAGGTATTGGTATATTTTGAAATCTAGCTGTATTATTGTTCCTTCTAAAAGACAACTCCCATTCCTAAATGTGTACACTATCACATATCAAGAATAACACAGCTTAGTTTAAGCTACAAAATTAAAGTATAAACAGTGGTAGATTTGGTATGAACTAACTCCTGGAACTTTGTTTAAAAAGTCAAATATTATACATACATATTTTTTGCTTGTTCGATTTTTCAATGAGCTCTGCCCCAGCAGCTGAAGAGAGATTAAGGGAAAAAAAAAAAAAAAAAAAAAAAAACCCTACATAAACACAAAGCAAAAACCTGAGCT
Organism: Lemur catta; assembly: GCF_020740605.2. NCBI lineage: Eukaryota > Metazoa > Chordata > Mammalia > Primates > Lemuridae > Lemur > Lemur catta. The sequence continues at coordinate 78,826,212 of NC_059133.1, forward strand.
TGTGTGTAAAGCTACTGCACTGGAGCGAATGTGGTTTAATTCTTGGCACTGGCAGCTTGTTGGAGAATTACAATATGTTGGCATGAGTCTCTAGGTCTCATTGTTCCAGATGAGGGAGTCAGTCTTAAGAGTGTTTGGCACTGAAGGGAAAAAGGAGTGAGAGTTGTAGAGAATGAACAGGCCCTAAAGAGGCAGGATGCTGTGGTAACAATGGCTGGCACAGTTGGGGGGGCCATTCACTGGTGGGGATTGCCATAGGCATTGATGTGAAGAAGCATATGTGAGCAAAGGAGGCAAGGATGAGAAGGGAAAAGCAAGCAAATGTATCAAAAGGGTCCTGTTGGCAGAAAGACACAATGATAATTCAATTAGACTCATCATAATATTAATGTGTTGACTGATGAAGGATATCCTTCATTTCTTATTTATCTTATATCTTATTTCTTAATATTTATTTTATTTTCTCTTTTAAAATATATGCATTTACCTTTCCCCTAAAAAGATAGATCCTTGAATTAAGAGAACCTGGTTTTGTATCCCATCTGTTCTATTAATAGTTTCTGAGTAGGTGATGTTGAGCTAAGAATTTTTCTGAGTCTTAGTTTTCTTGTCTGCAAAATGGATATAATAGCTATACATGCCACTGACAAAATTTTTATTTCTGACAACATTCTGTAAACTGAAATGCTATGCAAAATAATTGTTATTATTAACTCTCATTTTAATATAAGGAGCCTTAGTTCTTCTTTTGAAGGTAATAAGACACTAGGCTTTGGGAGAATGAAGTATCAGAGGAAGGAGATCTGAGGGGTTTTAACATAAATATATTTAAGTTAAAAACATGACACATTTTAACATAAAAATAAGGGAAACTCCATAATTTGAGCATTTGCAAATAACTAAGCACACAACATACCATATTCATAGTACAAAATACAATTCCATGTGTTTTTTAACCTTATTTTAGAAAATGAAATGTTTAATAGATAAGAACTATCTCTTTTACTCCGTAAGCAGCAAAGCAGCACTTACACAATTTGTTTCAAATTTTACTTTACTCATATTCATACATTAACAAACAGGTGCATTGTAAATATTGGGCTCTTGCCATCTGGTCTTTACATTCCTAATAATGAATTTTCTATGGAATTTTTATCATTTTCAGAGAAATTCAGTCACCACTACATGTCCGTTTATTGCATTCATTATTTTGAGACAATTTCTTACCATTTTCTCAGAAACTACCAATGGAAACAAATCGAAACTGTAGCAGTCAGTAAAATGGGAGCTGTTGATTTGCTTGAAGCTCTTTGTTATACAGAAATTCAGATAGAGAAGTGAAGTAGATGAAGTGAAGTGCTTATGGTGCTGTTCCCTCCATACCCCCTCCACCAAAGCTAGCCAGTGTCACCATCTTGGGGAGAACCCAGGTTGTTGGACTTATAGCCCAATATTCCTTTCACAGTCTAAGTAAAATGAAATGCTTTTACTGTATATCTCTGCCATATGGTCATAGATTGTCATTAAATTGTCCACACTTCTAGAGTGCAAAGTCATATAGTTGGACTACACTGTAATGATAATAAGAACTGTAAAAACTCCTGCCTTTTAATCCCACAGTTGCTTCTCATACATACGTGTCACCCTAGAAAACTTACATTTTCAAGTTTTTACTTCATCTATTCAATGGAGTTAATAAGAAGAGTTTTCCCTACTATCCAGGAGTGTTTTGTAGATTAAAGGAGAGAATGTGCATGTCTTAGTCCTTTTTGTGTTGCTATAAGAGAATATCATAGACTGGGTAATTTATAAAGAAAATAAATTTATTTCTCACAGCTGGAGGCTGGGACGTCTAATATCAAGCTGCCAACATCGTCTAGTGAGGGCCATCTTGCTACATTTTCCCATGGCAGAAGACAGAAGGACAAGAGAGTGCATGCACCAGAGACAGAATTTACAGCCTGGTGGTTTTTTTTGTTTGTTTTTTTGTTTGTTTGTTTTTTTTGAGACAGAGTCTCTCTCTCTCTCTTGACTTGGTCAGAGGGCACTGGCATCATCATAGCTCACAGCAACCACAAACTCTTGGGTTCAAGCGATCCTCCTGCCTCAGCTTCCTGAGTAGCTGGGACTACAGGTTCAAGTCACCATGCATGGCTAATTTTTCTGTTTTTGTGTAGAGAAGGGGTGTTGCTCTTGCTCAGGCTGGTCTGGAACTCCTGGCCTCCAGCAATCCTTCCACCTTTGCCTCCCAAGTGCTAGGATTATAGGCGTGAGCCACCATGCCCAGCCTGAACTTATAACCTTTTTATGCTTGGCATTAATCCATTCATGAGGGTGAAGTCCTCATGACTTAAATATTTTCCATTCATCGCCACCACCCAAAACTGTTGCACCATTCAAACCATAGCATTCCTTCCTGGGTGCCCAAAATTCATGTCCTTCCTACATCCAAAATACATTCATTCTATTCCAATAGCCTTAAAAGTCTTAAGTTGTTTGAGTAACCACTCTAAAATCCAAAGTCCAGAGTCTCATCTAGATCAGTCATAGATGAGACTCAGGGTACAGTTCATCCTGAGGCAAATTTCTCTTCAGCCATGAGCCTGTGAAATAAAAATAAGTTATTGAATTACAAAATAAAATTGATGAGTCAGACATAGGATAGGCATTTCCATTCCAAAAGGGAGAACTGGGTAAGAAGAAAGGTGTAACTGGTGCCAAGTAAGTGCAAAACCCAACAGAAAAAACTTGAAAAGTCTTTTAGCTGGAGAATATATCTTTAAAGCTGGAGAATAAACTCTTTTGACTCCTTACTCTGAATCCTGAGTGCACTGGGGTGCAGATGGGGCTCCCAAAGCTTCTGGCAGCCCACTCCTATAGTTTTGCTGGGTATAGGACATGCCACAGGTCTCACAAGTTGGCATCTCATGCCTGCACCTCTCCCAGGCTAGAGTTTCATGCTGGCAGGTCTACGGTTCTGGGGTCGATGTAGCAGTTCCACTAGGGCATTCTGCTTAATTGGGGTTTGTCTGTGGTGGCCCTGTACCTGCAACAAGTCTCTGCCTGGGCCTCCAGGCTGTTCAGTACATTGTTTGAAATCTGGGTGGAGGCCACCCGCCATGGCCTCACAGCTTGTATACTCCTGCGCGTCTGCAAACAGCACCACATGGTCACTGCCAAGGTTTACAGCTCGTACCTTCCAAAGGCAGTGGGTTGAGCCACACCTGAGCCTGCTTGAGCCACTGCTGGGGCAGCAGAGGAGCACTGTGCTGGAATTCAGGGAGCCAAGTCCTGGGGCCCCGGGTGCCAAATGCTGAAGTCCCTTGGTCATGTCTTTGAAAACCTTGTTCTCAAGTCCCTGCTCTGGGCCTGTGATGGGAGGGGCAGCATCAGAAATCTCTGAAATGCCTTCCAGAGCTTGATGTGTAGCACCTGGCTCTCTTATATCCATACTAACCTCTTTAGCAAAGGGTTGCTTTGGCCACACCCTTAGTTTGTTCTCCTAAACACTCCCTTGTACTCTTTACACAGCCAGACTGTAAATTTCTCAAATCTTTTCATTCTGTTTCCCTTTTGATTATAAATTCAGTCTTTAGATAATTTCTCTATGCTCACATCTTACTCTTACTTACACAATTCCACCTTCCAGAAATCCTTTAAGCATGGACATAATTCAGCCAAGTTCTTTGCCACCTTGTAACAAGGATGGCCTTTACTCCGGTGTCCATTACCTTGTTCCTCGTTTCCTTCTGAGCCCTCACCAGAATTCCCCTTAATGTTCTCTCTTCAAGAAAATCTAGGCTTTTGCTAGCTTGTACCTCCAAATTCTTGCAGCCTCTACCCATTACCCAGTTCCAAAGCCACTTTCACGTTTTCAGCTATTTGTTATTACAGCAGCCCCACTTCTCAGTACCAATTTTCTGTCTTAGTCCATTTTGTCGTGTTATAACAGAATACCATAGACTGGATAATTTATAAAGAAAATAAATTTATTTCTCACAGTTCTGTAAGCTGGAAAGTCCAATATTAATTAAGTTGCTAGCATCTGGCGAGGGCCTTCTTGCTGCATCATCCCGTGGTAGAAGGCAGAAGGGCAAGACAGCAAGTACATGGGAGAGATTGAACTTGCAGTCTGAAGAGTTTTTATAATCACCATTAATCTATTCATGAGGGTGGAACCCACTTGACCTAAATACCTCCTGTTAGGCCCCACCTCCCAACACTGTTGCATTGAAGATTAAATTTGCAACATGCTTTTTGAGGGACCCATTCTAAACATAGCAGTGTGTGTGCTGGAAAGACCAAAAATTCGGGATCCAGTGTTACAGGCTTACCAGGTTCATTGCCCACTGCTCCAGAGGAAGCCAATACACTGAGACAGCAGGGGTTATAACAGAGAAAGAGTTTAATATCACAGGCACCATGCGAGGAGAGAAGAGAAAGTTCTCAAATCCATCTCCCCTGGAATTTGGGAGAAAGGGCTTTTAAAGATAGTTTGGTGGGCAAGGGCTAGGCAATTGGGTCTGCTGATTGGCTGGGTTCAGGGTGGAATCATAGGAGTGTAGAAATTGTCTTCTTGTACTGAGTCAGTTCCTGGGTGGGTTTGGCAAGACCAGTCGAGTCAGTTCCTTGGTATAGGCCACCGATCTGGGTGGATCAGCCATCTGCCAGAATCAGAAACTAGCCTTGGGTTTCACAAGGGTGATGTAATCTATGGGAGCAATGAAGAAAGCTAAGAATCTTTATGACCATCAGCTACGTGACTCCTGAGTAGTAAGCAATTATAGGAAAGCACGCTGGGGAACAATGGCTGGTCATATAGATTTCTCCTACCACAGTTGCCACCTTGTAGCCCCTTATTAATTTTATAAAGGGTTGTTTCATGATAAGTTAAATTTAGCTACATATCGGGCAAATCATGATATTTCCGTAAGCTTTGGTTTCTTATTAATAAATGGTAAAACTGACATACTAATATTTAATTCAGAAGATTAGTTTGAGAAGTTTGAGATACCACATGTAAGGACATGGTACACTGCTGAGAACTTAGTGCATAAAATCATAGTTATCATTATCATTTTGTTGACTATAAGAGAGTCAAGAATGTGTAGCAGAAAAACTCACTTAGTTCAAGACCTCAATTCTGCCCATTACGTTTTATGGAATCTCAGACCAGTCCTTTTTCTCTTTGTGTTTTTTGTTTTTTGTTTTTGTTTTTGTTTTTTTAACCTGTAACATAAATGTAATAACACAATCCAAGTCTTCAATTAGTTGCTATGATTAAATAAGAGAATACAGGTAAAACCATATAGGATAGTTCCTGGCACATAGGCTGCTCAATAAATGTATTTGAATCTAAATTTAAAGTATATACCTCATCCACATTTTAAGTATTAGTGTCTTTTTTCATCCACAGACATGACAACCTTGAGTTGGATATGTTTCTGATTTTATGTTTTTCACATATTTTGGTTTTAAAGAAGTTATTCATTTTTCTATAGTGTATGTTAAAAATCAGGTACTTGAAAAAACTGGCTCCTGAATATGAGCCTTATATCTTTATGCTAGTTAATAAAGAGGCCAGGAATGTTCTGCAGGTTTCAGAAATCTGGCTGCTGTTTCTTTAACTCTGAAACTTAGACAGAAGACTTCTGTTTCTTTATGAGCACACTACAGTGAATATTTTGTCTAGCTGCAGGGGAAAAGCTTTGTCATGGACTTTGCAGACAATAGCCTTAAAAGTAAAATGGTCTGCTTTTGGTGCCTGGAGGTTCAGGGGCCTATTGTTAGTGCACAATGGATTTCTATTGCTGCATTCCTGCTTTGCAAAGGTTTGTTAGCTTTTAATGACTGACAGTACTCTATTGCAAATACCATATTGGCTGTGCCCTGTTTACATGCTACTCAAGAATTTTTGTAGAGTGCTGGAAAAAAGAAACGGTGTTTGTTTGACCTACTCTGATAAGGTTGAAGAAATAATTTCACTCACAAAGTATTTACTGGGAATGTAGAAACATTAGAAATCTTTGCAGAAGTATTTTAAAGTTACTTGTAAAGCCTCGATGAATAGAAATATTGATTACAGTATGAATATATTTAGTGTGTTTTATTACCTATAGAATTGCCATTTCTATTTTTGAAACAATATGATATAGAAATAGGGATAGTTTAAGAAAAAGGAAAAGTAAATTCTTCAGAATCTTTTTTTCCTTAAATGCAAAAAATAGAGATACATATTTTGTTAAAAAGGAAAAACTGCTTACCACACATTCCATAGGTGAATTTGCACAGAGTAGTTTTGGTATGTGTATATATTTTTGCACCATATGTATAGACTATGTAAAAGAGTAGTCATTCAGAGCTTTTCACCATTTTATTGTCCCCAAGTTTTTGACATCTGAGAAAGAAGTCTTCCATATTGTTACATTTTTTTCAAGAAAAATTGCACCTCGGCTTTCTTGAAAACTCCACAGAGGCTTTGTGACTCTGACAGCTGTTGGCTGTAAGATGGGGCACTGTAAAAAGTAAATAGCATTAGCTAAAGATGATGATGAAGGCTCCTTAAAATATATTTTACTGTGGGGAAAACTAACCAGTTTCTAATAATCTTATGGTCTCTAGGCCAGCCACTCCCTTTGATAAGTTAACATGTACTCCCGTTATGCGCCTGGTAGGGGGTAAGCAAATGCCTGAACACAAATACGCATAAACACCAATGTGGAGAATGGCAGTGCATGTCTTCCATCTAGATAATAAGTGTGGGTATTGTTATTTAGATGGCGCATACTGGGACACTTATCTTTTAGTACATTCCATTTTTTAACTGAATGCAGTGCTAATCAAGGGATTGAAAGCCATTGTAATTGTGTACCCCTCTAAATGCTGACAAGAATATACAGTTATATTGTTTGAAACTGAGTTTAATGTTTGGAAGTTTTTATTAGCATTTATATTTACTTATACATTAAAATTCAACACAGAAGGAAAAGTCAAAAACCATGTGATATATAGAAACAAATACCAGACTAAACCATAACCTTGTTCTCTAAAATGTGTGTGCTCTGTCCAATACAGGGCATTTTAAAAGAGTACGATACAAATCTGAAATAAGCAAATGATAGGCTTCCACTGTAGACATTACTCACTTCTGTAGATTTTGCAATCTTTTTAAAGCTTCTTTTATACCAACTTTTTTTTTTCCAGTGTTCGAAATACTGGCAAATCTTGCCACAGTGTGCTTACCACCACACGATGTTAAACACATATTATAAAGTGGATGTAATTGTAAACACACAGAGGGATATAATTACATGTAGCAGATTTAAGAGCTAATTCTTTGCTTTTTTTTTTTACTCTGCATTTTATCAACATAATTATTTTTTGACTGCAGACTAACACCCTGAAATTGACAAGCATCCATTATAGCAAGAATTTGTTCACCCAATTGAAAGACAATGAACTGCAGGTTTACATTGAGGGAGCTTAGGATATTTCACCCCAAAATATGACTCCCTGGTATTTTGAATTAAGGCCCTTACAGATAAAAAGGCATTGTGAGGGGCTTTCACTCTATCTGCATAAACCAGACTGACCTGTCAAAAGATCAAAGGGGCAATTGACTCTTCCCTTCCTCTCCCTGTTATTTCAGTATATTGCTGGAAAACAAAACAAAACAAAAAACAAAACAGTAACAACAACAAAAGATCAAGAATGCAACCAGACCTGGCCCAAACCCTTTAAATATAATGCCTGTCCCTCAGGTTAATTTAATTTGCAATGAGAATCATTTACAAGTCAATCTGTTTCCCCCATCCGTTTGTCCTCCTTAGCACCATTTGTCACCTATAAACAGAATTACCTGTATTTCTTATTTCCCAGCCCCTCTATAAAAATATCTGGATCCCAGTGGGATAGTGGGTAATCGCTTTGTGATTCTCCCCATGTGCATGGTAAATAAACCTTTCTCTTATTAATCTGCCTTAATTGTGACTTGATCTTTCAGCGAACTTTTAGGGGAAAGGGCAAATTTCCCCTCACCCCTACAATGTACCCATTGTCATAAAGAATTAGTATAGCTTTGTTCTGCAAGAGGAAAAAGCTAATGATTTTGTAACAGCGGGTGACAAAACACATTCTTTTTTTCTGCCCCTGTTATCAGTTTTTGGATGAAGCCATTATGAATTGGGGCTGGGATTGAGATGGCCTTATTTTTACAGAGAGACTTTTAATGAGCTCCATTGTAAAGATAGTCATGTTGATTTGCTTACATTTTTTTTTCTTTGCTTAGAAACCCCCAGTATTGAAAAGCTACTCTCAAAGGACTGGAAAGACAAGCTTCTTGCAATGGGATCAGGGAACTTTGGCGAAATAAAAGGTAAAGTGTATGTAATTATTTTAATCCAAAATGTACCTAAATGAAGTTGGTATTTAGGAACATTAATGGTGATAATGTACTTCTGCTCCCAACCCATCCTGCTTCGTGCATTTTCTATGTTTGGTATTTCTTCTTTCTATATGTACTAGGGTTTTTATTTTCTCTCTTTGTGTCTTATCAGATAAATGGTTTGTTATTTTTAACAGAATAACCCCACTGTGTCTTTAACAGGCTTTGGTTTTCATCTTTCATTTAATTTAAATAATTTATTTCATAAGTAGGAATGAACCTACAGCAAAGTTAAAAATTGCATCTTTATAAGATGATTTTATATATTCTCCATATTGGAAATCTATATTTAAAACCAGAAATGATGAATGAGGAAGGCATAAAAAAGGTTGTTTTGTACCAGTAAGGGCAATGTTTTCTGTTTGTTTGAATCAGCTATTACATCCAACTAAGAAAAATTCTGTATAAAGTACAGAAGATACTGAATATTCATATCTGAATAAACTGCTACTAATAACAAGGGGAAAAGATTTCATTTCCTCATATAAAAATATAAGCAAATGATCCTTTCAATTACAAATGTGTTTTCTCCAAACATGGTGGGTTTTGAGAAAACCCAAATCTATGGTTTTCCATGTGTTGCCAATAGGACACAGGATTCTAAGGTGGGATTAATTTTGAGAAACTCAAGATACTTTGTCATCAATATTAAAATATTTAGTTATTAATATATTGGAATCAGAAGAATAAGAGGAATGGAATCAGAGGAATAAGTAATGTGCCTTAAAGAGCTTAAAGACAAAGTTTAAGGAGAATTGAGAAGTTTCATTTTCAGAGGCAGTTGGTCCTTTATATTATTTTGATGGATTTTAACCCATTTGCACCTGAGGCATAGGATATATTCTCCAAGGTTCTTTACCACTCACTTAGGTAATAACTGAGAGTAGAGCAGAAGAGGCTGCCTTTTCCAAGCCTGTGATCTCATGCCCTTGGAAGGCACATATTTCCCCCCCCCCTTGTTTTCCTTCACAAGTCAAACCTAAAAGCAGCGACAGCAGTGATAACAAGCTTAGAGGAAAGCTCAGCTGTCCTTTCAGGCTTGCCTGGGGGGTTAGTTTAGGAAGCTACAGTACAATCACAAAAGAAGTTTCTGTCTTTAATTTTGAGTTTTTTAAGCTTCACATTCAGAGCACAAGTTTGGTTATTGTCCTCTGGTTCTGTTCAAAAAGCTGTTTTCTGATGCATTTTAAAAGCAACTGTAGGTCTTTCTTCTGTTCGGGACATGGTTATTAGGTGCTCAGCTCAGGTTTGGCAGTAAACTGGAAAACTAGCGCTGGGTTCCTTTTCCTTCTGACTGCCCATGACAGTTGCAATTACTATCCATTGTTCATAGGTGGCTGGAAAGTGGAGAGTATACAATAGTGTATTGCCCTCTGGGTGTAAATGAATTTGACTTAAAGGTTCTTGGGGGGTCAGGCACGAAGATTATGTAGTGCCCAGGAATGTAGTTTTCATGCCACTTCAGAAGTTAGACAAGAACAATGGTTTAGTTGTTTGGGCAGCTACTTTTTATGAGGCAAGTAAAGGTGTAAGTCTTTGGTACTCAAACACTGTTTTTTGTTGGGGGAGAGAAGGCTAAGTCCGAGCCTTTTTTAAAATCTGAAAAAATTAATTTATTATTAGATGATTTATTAATAATAATTTAAAATAATGACTTTGAAGGGAACCTTTGCATGTTAGGATGTTTAGAGTATTTACAGGGTCTTATTGTGGATTGAAACTTTTCTCCTCCATTTACAGTGGTCAGTTTTCATTTAAATTTTAAGTTCTGGAAATGTGTGAATGTATGTGTGTGTGTATGTGTGTGTGTGTGTGTGTGTGTGTTATGCGTGTGCACTCACGACCGCTTTTGAATACTTTATAGCCAAGTGAGAACTGAGCTCAGTTCTTAAGTGCAGGTTTTAAGTTGCTATCAGTGAATTACTTTAAGGGCATTTGGACAAATATTAGAATCACAGCTTGGACAAGTTTAGAGGAGTATTTCTTACTGTAAATATTTTACAAGTAAAAATGATAAACATTTTTAAATAGGAGAAATAAATAGCATTTGATTTGTATGGTTTAGCTATCAATAAATAGTTGTCATACCCACTTAAAGTCAATCTCATTTTTCAAGAAACAAAGTGAGTTAGTGAAGGTCACCCTCTTCTAAGAACATAAAATTATTTTTCCAGTTAGATTATTTTACCTGTTAGAATTTATACCATTTTATGCTCTGGTACTTTGGAAATGTGAAGTAATTAGGTTTTAAAGTTACGTTAGAAACAATCCTCTAACAAACACATAAGAAGGACACTAGATCTGGTTTTGCAGAACAAAACAGTTTGACAAAAAATCTTTGCCAACAGCCGTCGATATATGCTATAAACTGATTAGTGGCCTGATGGAATTATTTATTTCTGCTTTTCTAATCAGCCATATAGTGTAACTGGCCAGTTTACAGAGTCTTTTCCCTTATCTGTAGCAGAAGCACTGAGCAACAGTGGTGTGAATGGTGAAGAAATCTTTTATAGTCTCATAGTTATTGAGAAGAGGGGGAAACAGTGCTTGCACTCCAGTTAGCAATGAATAGTGCCACACTCTGTTTCAGCTAGCATAAAATGCCGTCACACTGAAGGTCATTGCATTGGCACCTCACCTGAGGACAGTATCTGGGGATCTGTGGTGGCTTTAACTAATCTAAACAGATCATTTGTTTTTCAACAAAGTAATTGCAAAATTTGTATTTTGCTGACTTAGTATTTATTTATAGAATTATAACACAAATATCTACATGCAGAATACTCTCAATTATTTCTATCTTGGTGAGGTTATAAAAGCAGGGCAATGTTTGGAAGCTTCTCTGGCCAGGACACTCAGGAAATTCTACATCCGTTTCTCTACTTGCCTTATTTGAAGAACTTTTTAGAGCCTAGTTTGTTTCCCCTTGGTATCCCTGATGGACCCCGTGACCCTGGTCACAATGCATCAATTTAGGTCCACAAAGTGTTGAATCTGAAGTTAAGGAAAGTGCCAGCTGAATTTCATATAATAAAAAATTGGCTCTTTTTGAAGGCTATAATTTTGTTTTTTATGAAAAATAGGATATAAAGGCAAATACCTATAGAACTGCCAATAAAGGATTTGAGGAAATAATCCATTCAGCAATACCATAGTCTTTCAGAGCTCATGAATTAAAGACATATTAATTCTGAATTCTTAAGCGAGGCCTTTGACTGAATCCAAATTTTACAGAACAAATCCTTTTAATAAAGGGATTTGTTCTGCAAAGTTTGGACTCTGTTGAGGGACTTCACTTGGGAATCTGGAGGGCCACATGTGGCCTTGAGGCCGCAGGTTCCCCACCCCTGACAGACAACATGTAAAATGTTGAGATAAAAGAGACATGTAGATTCAGTATGTGGCTTGACAGAATTAATTCTGTTTAAATAACATTAGATGATTTGAAAATAAGCGGGCTTGGAATAGGAATCAGAACCTAGATAAAAAATCTAGTAAGTGATCCTTGGAGTTTTATAAATTTAAAACTTGGAAACTAATATTTTAGCATTTTGATATGTAAGAGTTTGTATCACTTTGAAGGTTGTTTTAAACCCATTCTTTTAACATACAGTAACAATTTAAGAGTTACATTGTTTGCTAATAGTAATCTTGTGGTTATTACATTTGCACATTAACCTAAAACATGTATGTCTGCACATTTTTACAAAGGGGTTGGAAATGTTGATTATTTTCTGAGATAACTGTTGGATCTGGAATTTGTTCAATACAAGAGTCAGCCATAAGGAAGGTACATAACATGTAGTCATTTACTTCTAAATAGAGTAAATGTTTAATGTTTTTAATCTCCACTAAGCTTGTTTTATAGTTCCTCTGTAGTTGCTTATGAGTAATGTTTTCACTTTTTGTAAAAACTACTTCATAAGAACTAAAGAAAGACTGCTGGCACACAGAATATAAGTTTTCAAAATAAGTTTGGCAATGTCTATAAAAACAAAAAGTGACTACATTTTCTATAAACCAATGACTTGCTCTGTCTCAGAATGCCAGCGTCCTCATGCCAGTGCGTAAACACAGCTAGTGATGGGAAGAGAACGAGCAGCCACTGGGTCACAGCTGATCTGGATACTGATGGTCCAGTCCACCATGTAGGAAGATTTACATATTTTGTACCTGTTAAATACAAAGCAGGCATTCAATAATGTGTGTCTTAAACGTAATGTGAAAAACTCAACTCTTACATATTTAATCTGCATTTTATATTTGAAAAAATCCTCTCCTCAACATTTTTCTAATTTAAAAATACATTCATTCATTCATTTCAAAAATATTCACTTGTTTGAGAGGTGTAAAAATTACAAAATTAAAATAATTATAAAAGCTTATTTGTTTTCTTGTAGATATGGACTCCAAACCTTGTTAAAACACTGTCTAGATCATTGGATAATGCAATTGACCTGAAACTTTTTTCTGTTTTATACTAACATTTACTAGGGAAGCATAGTGTAGCCAAAATGATTTGATGTTATTGTGGGCTGATTCTTCCAAGTGCTGGAGAAATCAGGCCACCTTTTTGGGTTTATTTCCTTATCTACTCAGTTTTTTAAAAAGTTGCAGATTACTATTTGTTGCTCGCCACTTTGTAAACATCTTTCCTATAGGCAGTTTGTGAACATCCTCCTTGTAAAATTAGTGTGACAAAATCGTTTTATTTTTATTTTACAAATGAAGAAATTGAGACTCAGAGAGATTAATTATCCAAAACTATGTACTGTAGCTATGGCAGAGATTTGAACCTACTTCTGTCTGGCTTCAAAATCTGTGCTTTTTACATGATGCTTGGCAGTTTGTCTTCAATAAAGGTGGACTGGGTGATCTCTAAAATCCTTTAAAACTTGGTAACACTTCCTGGCCCACCATACCCTGATGAAGAACTCCTATAATTTGCACCAAAGATATTCTGTCTATAGATCTGTCCCTAGCACACAAACTGTTTTGTATTATTAGTCTGTTTACATATCAACCTTCCCCTTGTAGACTACCTAATTTTCGGTTGGCCCAAAGTCACATATTTGAGGGATGAATGGCAAATGAAAAATGACATATTTTGAGATGACTATTATTGACTGTATTCTAAATGTAGCATATTTAATGTGATATCTAAAATAATGGTTTTTATATTTTAAGTACAATAAGTGGATGGAATAGTCTTGGAAAAAGTCCTTAAAAGTATTAATACAGTCACCATTAAAAGGTAAAAATTTGTATTTACTATAGAAATTATAATACATACATCTATTTCATAATGTCCCAGAAACAAAACATGCAGTTATTGGACCATAGTAGTAAAGACTACAGCTGCTTGTTAAGTGTTTCATTTCACTCTAATGGCTGACACCCTTAAAACTGAATGCTTTCTATATTTAAATCCAAGCCAAGACCCACCCTTTAGGATACTGAAGCAAAAACAACACTATTTTGTCAAAAGCAATAATAAATATCTTTTTTAAAAAATGTAAAAGTACTTATAGTATTAGTATATAAGAGGGTATCAATTAATTTGTACTCAGTCATGTAATAAACTATGATATTCCTTATATAATTTTAATTGACTCCAACTTCTGAGGCATATCTATGTTACGGTAAAAAATATGTAGCAAATTTTATCAAAGTTTGATTAAATTCTTTCTTAATGAAAAGGACAAATTAATAGATATTTGCATATTGGATAACCTAACAACAAATACTCCTTTTAAGAATTGGAATAATGCCATCTTCATTTATCCCTTTTGATGAGGGTTCTGCCTTTTCTCTCTTGTTGGATAAGAATGGTGCTAAAACCTTTACTTATAAATTTACAATAACTTATTAGTTTTTATTCATTGTATTTTCAGTTTATTCAACAAGGCTGTTATCTGTCTTGCCATGTTCTAGCTCTGGAGATAGAATGGTAGAAAATACAGTGGACAGATTCCTGCCCTCCTAGAGCTTACAGTCTGGTAGTAGCTCTTCGCCAGGCCGAATTTTAAAGGTAACACAATGAATGATTTTCAGATGCTTCAAATGGAATACCAGTTGAAAGCAACAACATTTCAATAAGAAAAATTAAACCAAGTAAAGTCCTATCCAAATTGTTATACTAATAGTCTTAAGAAACATGTATAAAACAAATAAGCAAACAAACAATCCTGGGAAAGATTGTTGCTTTGAAACAAAGAATTAAATGTCTGGTGATTTCCTGAGAGAAAAAAAACATAATCTCTAGTTTACTTTTAGGCCTAAAATTCTAGCACTTTTTGCCTCTTGAGTGAGTTTACTTTTATTTTTCCTTGATTTAGATACTTTGATCATGATAATTTGATTTCAAGCCATATGTCTATTTTATTTGGATGGAATAAAACAAATTGGGAAAATATCAGCTTCCTTGTATTTTTTCTTATTATTTTAATACGCTTGAGATCATTCTTACTTCAAGAAATCCTAAGGAGGATTATCTTTATGCATAAAATAGTGCAGTGTCAGCTAATCATGGACTTTTCTCTGTTCTTAAGGTTTTTTTATTTACTTTATTCATTCAACAGGTGGTTATCAGGTGTCCACTATGAGTCAGACATTATTCTGTAGATGCTGAGGATGTAACATTGAACAAAACAAATTAGTATCCTATTATCATGAAGTGTATACTCTACTCTGGAAGATAAAATAAATAAATAAATATATCAATACGAATACAGCATATAATGCTAACTACTGTGAACAGTATAACGATTGGATGATGTGATAAAAAGTGAGGTATGGTGACTTCTATAGTTTCAGTGTTCAGGGAAGGTCCTCTAAGGAGCTGGCCTTTACGTTACTATCTTAGAAGGATCTGGGTGTATTTGTTTGTTTATTAACTTTTTCATTTAAATTTAAGCTCTATGAAGATAATAAATCTTTTTAGGCTTGTACTTGTAGTATCTCCAACACTTAGAATAGTGTGAGGCACATGGGAGGTGCTCGGTGAATATATGCTGAATACATGAAAGATAAAAGCCAGTCATTTGACGTAGTCTCAGTTGAGGAAGATTTTGCTGCACCACAGGAAATTTGGCCATGTCTAGAGACATTTTTGGGTGTTATAACTAGGAGTGTGGGGGGGTCCTACCTGCATCTAAAGGATAGAGGCCAGAGATGCTATGCAAGATAGCTCACCACAAAAATGATTGGCCCAAAATTTCAACAGCACTGAGGTTGAGAAACCCTGATCTAGGGGAAGAGTTTTCTGAGGGAAAGCATTGACATGCAAAGGCCCTGTGGGAGAGCAAGTTTGCATATTGGTATTAGAGGAACTCAAAGAAACATATTGGCAAGAAAGAAAATGGGAAGAGATCATGCCAGGGAAGAAGGTAAGGGCCACACCATTCAGGGCTTTGTAAGAGTCGGAGTTTGTATTTTATTTCATGTACAGAATAAAGCTATGAAATAGTTTTATACAGATGTGTGACATGATTTGATTTACCTTTGTAAGAAGATCATTCTGAGCATTTGTTTGGAGAGTGGAAGAATTGGAAATTGGCACAATGGTTAGAAAATTATTGTTAATAGTCAAGGCAGGAGACGATGGTGGCCTGGATTAAGGAGTAGTAGTGGAAATGAAGATACTGATGTCACATTATATTAAGGAATGTTTTGAATTGTACTGCTTCTATGGAACCGACAGAAATACAAATGAGTGCCGTGCCTTGTAGTTACTGGGCAAGAGGAAGACTGAAACAATATTTTTGTCTCTTACTTCAGTAATCATTCATTCTAAGGGGAATGAAGCAGGACTTACATTACAAACATGAAAGAGTGCAAATAACTGAAACATGAAAATAAATTACTATCAGTCACTCACACACAAGTGAACTCACACTAGTAGGTATCTGAGTCAGATGTATGGACAAACATGACTGTGTCTCCATAGTGTTAGGCACTAGTATGACTCTTAAAAATCTGAATCTAGGTGAATAAGCAATGGCTCTTCTTTTGTTTGAGAGGGCTCTGGGGTTTTCCAAGGATCTAGTTAATACTCTTTTTGCTTTGTTAAAGTGCAGGATGTTTTGTGACTCTTACTAGTTTCCCCAGTGTTCACAGACCCCTTATTGAGCCCGCTCTAACCACTTGGAGATCATTGTGAACAACAGGGTAATTTAGAGATGAAGCCATGGGACTGACTCCTTCATCTTACATTGCTACTTTCGTAAAAATGGGAAGGATTTCTTTTGCAAAAGCTTAAGTTCCTTGGCTCAACTCTCTTGAGCCCAAACTAGAATCCCTATGCAATTCATAGAAGATAAAACATTTTCCCTTTTCTCCTGGCTACGTGGCATACCTACACTTGAAAGTGGTTTAAAACGAAGGGGCTTTATTATTTATGTCATTCATTAAACAATGTTAGATAATTTGCTGTATGCCGGGCATATGCTATTTGTCATTGCCTATTGTAGGTAATGAGGATATAAAAGTTGATAATTTACAATTGCTGCTATCACAGCTATCTCTCCTGGCTTTGGGAGTAAAATATGAACGTAAGATAATGCAACATAATGATTAAATACCATAATGAAGACATATACTCTGTGGATTCCCAAAGAAGGGGAACACTTATCAGTGGAAATCAGGAAAACAGCCACAAAAAACAAGATACATGAGCTGGAACCTGAGGAATGAATGTTTAGGGAGAGAACTACCTGGACAAGGCACTTGCGAAGGGCAACATTTGCATGTATTAGGAGGGGTAACAGTAGAAAATTCAGTGTGGCTAGAAGTCAGGATGCACAAAGGATATGGGAAGCGTAGGTGGTATTTTGAAGAACCTCATTTATTTCTAAGAATGAGTCGACACTTTATTCTGAAGCCAATGTGGAACAGGTAGAGGTCTATGATAAGGTTGCCACAATTCATGAAAAAGCTGATGAAGAATGGCAGTGGCGATGGAGAAGGGAGGCTGGAACAAGGACTCTCCTGAAGTGCACTGTGGCAGTATTTATGTTATATTATCATTTGTGTAAAATAAATTGTTATGGGTTGAATTATGCACCTCCCCCTGCCATTTATACATCGAAGTCCTAGTACCTAGAACCTCAAAATGTGAGCCTGTTTGGACAGAGGGTCTTACAAAGGCAATTAAATTAAAATGAGTCATTACGGTTAGCCCTAATCCAAGATGCCTGGTATCCTTATAAGAAGAGGAAATTTAGACAGGGGCATGTACAGAGGGAGATGGTGTGAACACACATGGTGAAGACAGCCATATGCAAGCCAAAGAGAAAAGCCTAGAACATATCCTTCCCTCATGGTCCTCAGGAGAAAGCAATGCTACTGACAACTTAATCTTGAACTTGCAGCCTCTGGAACTGTGAGACAATAAATTTCTGTTCTCTACACCACCCGGTCTGTGGTACTTTGTTACAATAGCCTTGACAAACTAATACAGAAATATTCCTGTATATGCTTAAATCTTCTTTAACAAGGATAGGATACACAAGAAAATAGTAATAGTGGTTACCTTTGCAGAGATAGTGTTGGGCGGGACAGTGTTAGGAAGAGATCTTTTACTATCTATTTTTATAATTATTTACTCATGTGAACATAATATTAAAAATTTTTAACTAATTAAAAGTACAGGAAAACAAAACAAAGATATTTTGAGGAAAAATTACTATGATTTGTTGATATAATTTATACTGGGATGGATAGTTGAGAAGAGAACTGAGGATGATGTTAATCTTTCTAGCTTTGAATGTTGATTGGGTGACAATGCTTTGAAAATTGTAGGAAAATGATGAATTCTATTTTATACATGTTGAATTCTATGACTGAGATGTGCACTTAAAGTGTATATCTGGGCTGGGTATGGTAGCTCACGCCTGTAATCCCAGCACCTCTGGGAGGCTGAGACAGGAGGGTTGCTTGAGGCCAGATTGGGCAACATAGGAAGACCCCATCTCTACAAAAAATTAAAAAATTAGCCAGGCTGGTGCCGCATGCCTGTAGTCCCAACTATTTGAGAGGCTGAGGCAGGAGGATTGCTTGTATCCCAAGAGTTTGAAGCTGCAGTGAGCTATGATTGCACACTGCACTCTAGCCTGGGCAACAGAGAGAGACCCTTTCTTATTTATTTATTTATTTATTTATTTATTATTTTACTTTTTTTATTTCTGCATATTATGGGGGTACAAATGTTTAGGTTATATATATTGCTTTTGCCCCACTTGAGTCAGAGCTTCAAGTGTGTCCATCCCCCAGACAGTGCACACTGCACCCATTACGTATATATATACTGATGAACGTTACTACTATATGTGCACTTAAGTGTTGATCAGTTAATACCAATTTGATGGTGAGTACATATGGTGATTGTTTTTTCCTTCTTGTAATACTTCACTTAGTAGAATGGGCTCCAGCTCTATCCAAGATAATACAAGAGGTGCTAGATCACCATGTTTTTTGTGGCTGAATAGAACTCCATGGTATACACATACCACATTTTGTTAATCCACTCATGTATTGATAGGCACTTGGGTTGTTTCCACATCTTTGCAATTGTGAATTGTGCTGCTATAAACATTCGAGTGCAGATGTCTTTTTTATAGAATATCTTTTGTTCCTTTGGGTAGATGCCCAATAATGGGATTGCTGGATCAAATGGTAGTTCTACTTGTAGCTCTTTGAGGTATCTCCATATTGTTTTCCACAGAGGTTGCACTAGTTTGCAGTCCCATCAGCAGTGTATAAGTGTTCCTATCTCTCTGCATCCAACCAACATTTATTGTTTTGAGACTTGTTGATAAAGGCCATTGTCACTAGAGATAAGTGATATCTCATTGTGGTTTTGATTTGCATTTCCCTGATGATTAGAGATGTTGAGCATTTTTTCATGTTTGTTGGCCTTTAGTCTATCTTTGTTTGAAAAGTTTCTGTTCATGTCCTTTGTCCACTTTTTGATGGGGTTGTTTGATTTTTCTTGCTGAGTTTCCTAGGTTTGGATAGATTCTAGTTAATAGCCCTTTATGGGATGTGTAACATGAGAATATTTTCTCCCATTCTATAGGCTGTCTGTTTGCTCTTGTGATAGTTTCCTTGGCTGTGCAGAAGCTTTTTAATTTGATCAAGTCCCATTATTTATTTTTGTTGTTGCTGTGATTGCCTTTGGGGTTTTCTTCATAAATTCTTTGCATAGGCCAATGTCTATATGAGTTTTTCCACCCTATTCCTCTAGAATTTTTATAGTTTCATGTGCCTTAGGTTTAAGTCTGTTATCCACCATGAGCTGATTTTGGTGAGAGGTGAAAGGTGTGGATCCTGTTTCAGTCTTCTACACGTGGCTATTTAATTCTCCCAACACCATTTATTGAATAAGGATTCTTTCCCCCAGTGTATGTTTTTGTCTGCTTTGCCGGATGGTTTTGTATCAGGGTTCTCAGTTCTGTTCCACTGGTCTCTGTCTCTGTTCTTGTGCCACTACCATGCTGTTTTTATTACTGTAGCCTTCATTATCTAAACAGAAATCGAAAGGTAAGAATCAACAGCTGATCCACATGGGAAAGAATCAGCAAAAGACCTCTGGAAGTAAGAAGAATCAAACGGTAAGCACACCTCCAAAGGGGAACACCTGCTCTCTAACAATGGATATCAACCAAATTCAGAACAGCAAAATGATAGAAGAAGAATTTCAAACATGGACTGTAAGAAAACTCAATGATGCAAGAGAAAATGGATACCCAACACAAAGAAACCACAAAAAAATCCAGGACTTGGAAGAAAAATTCACTAAAGAAATTGAAGTAGTAAAGAAAAATCAAACAGAACTTCTGGAAATTAAGAATTTATTCAAGGAATTACAAGACACAGTGGAAAGCCTCAAGAATAGGGTAGATCAAACAGAAGAAAGACTCTCAGGGATTGAAGATAACACCTTTCAATTAAATAAGTCAGTCGTGGAGATAGAGTAGAGGAATAAGAGAAAAGAACAAAGCTGTCTCTTAAAAAAAAAAAAGAGAGATACCCGTTCTAAACCTAGAAATAGGTTACTAGGGCTGAGGCCAGTCTTAGTGTTGGCACATGCCTTATTATTTCATTGACTTTATTTTATTTTAAAACTCATGTTAAAATATACAAACTATACATCTCAGAATTGTTGAAATATAGACTTTATGAGTTAAAGCATGTAAGTTATTTTAAGTCCAAAAAAAGGTAAAGAATAGGACTGGGAAGAATATGAACATTTATGGGTGGCATAAGAGGAGGAGTCAGTGAAAAAGATTGAGAAGAAAAGGTTAGCTAAGCAGTAGTTGAAACAAATTGGAGTTGTGTCCAGGAAGTCATGTGAGAAGGCTCAAGGCTTAGTAAGGTAGGCTAAAGGTTCAGAACGTCTGAATTGACTATGGACTATAAAATTATAAATTTTGTTTTAAATTTGAAATAAATCTTATTTATGTCTTTGGAAGAAGACAATAATTTTGTTAATCTTTCATGTACTGAATGCCAAATGATATTTTTTAATACTCATCAGCAAATAATGTACAGTCAACCCTTGAACAACACGGGTTTGAACTATGCAAGTGCACTTATATGGGGAATTTTTTCAACCACACATGGACCAAAAATACCGTATTCACAGGATGCAAACCCACATCTGTGGAGAGTTTTGTTTATGTGGGCTCCTCAGGGCAGACTGTGGGACTTCAGCATGTGCAGATGTGGGTATACACAGAGGTGGGGGGCCTGGAACCAATCTCCTGCATATAGGGATGACTGTATTTGTTTATACATTGATATTCTATCATTTATTAAAATGGATAATGCCACCTGAAGCTTTTAAGTTATGTTTCTAAGTATTGAGATAAAATACACTTTTCTCAATATGTAAAGAATTATGTTAATAATATTAATTGTGAAAAAATTGCCAACTACAGAAATAGGAAGAAAAAATGAAAATGACTTATAAACACATCACCTAGACATAGCCACTATAGTAGATAAATTTGTTTTCAGCCTTTTTTGCCTACAAATATAGATATGTGCATGCATTGAGGTGTTTATACAAGTGTTTCATTTCTTTGCAACTTTTGTACCTAGATTTATATCATGACCAAGATCCCATATCATTGAATGTTCTTCAAAAATAATTTTTTTCATGGCTCCAAAATACTCTGCTATATAGATGTTCCATAATTATTTGATTTTTCCCATGTGACATTTAGATTGTTTCTAGTATTTCATTTAAAATAATTATGAATATTTACCTATAATTCTTATGGTTTTCTTGGGCTAGATTTTAGAAGTGGAATTAGTCCATGAAGGTTATTAACATTCCAAGACATGATGCATATTACTGTTCCTTGTGTGTATTCCTTGATATGTGGTAGCAATTTACTTCTCTACTAACAATGTCGGAAGATACACATCTTGTTATCATATAAATACTTTCATTAAGAAAATCTTCCCAGGACATATTTAGATTATTTAATATTAGGATACAATAGTCATGTAGTTCTTATTCTTAGAGTAAGTGTTCTCCTCTTTTGAGGAGAATTACAATTACAGTCCAAATATCTGAGGTATAATAAATTATTAGCAACATGTTATTGATCACCTTCCCTGAATAAGGCTAGGTTTTGATAATGAAAAAGAGTAAAAAGAATGGTTCTTGCCTTATATTCCCATAGAATTTATTTTTTGGATGTTTGTTCTCTAGTCTATATGTAAAATACATTAAAAACTTTCTATTCTAACTGGGCACATGAAAATTATAAGCCATTGACTATAGCTACTACTTCCTAAAAAAGCCCTACTTTTCCAGCGTAAATTGGTAGGAGAAATGCAGTGGGGTTGAGAAGGGTGACTGAGTTATAACAGATCCTTCTATCTAATTATGTATACAGGTGGCAAATGCATTATCAAAAGAGTGCTTAGTGTCATATGTTTGAAGTGAAAATTGTAATTAAAGAGGGTATTCTCTCCTATGTGTTAGTACTTTACCATAGGAGTCTTGTCTATCTTGTTAGTTTTAAAAGAACAATTAAAAGTGATGCTCTTTCTATTTCAGTGAAAGGCACACATTTCCCTTGTGTCAAATAAGTATTTTAATCTAAGAAGATTCATTGGCATGTTTTAAATATCTTGACCATACTATTTATTTTCAGTTAGAACCATAACTTCTCCAAATTTTAGATTTTTGTATAATCTTAGGTGACCACAATGTAATGTTAGTTTGCCAGCCATATTTCATTATTTCATGATAGCCTGTATTTGTGTTCTCAAACTTTAATATTTGCTCTAATACCTATATTTTATTTTTGAAGATAGATGCTGAGTGGCATATGGGAATACAGTCTAAAACTTGACTGGCTAAATAGATTTATCCTCTTTTTTATCATAGGATTCTTTAGTGCTTCAAGATTCATTTTTAAGGAAGAGAGAATCGTATCACTAATACTAATGTCTTGATATCTTGATATCTTGATAATTATGGCTATGAATTTTAATTTTTTTATTTGTCTTGCCTCTTTAATTAGATGAAAAACTGCCATACTTAAGGCCAGGAACTGTGCTTTACACATCTTTTTATTTCCAGCAGGCCCCAGCATAGAACATTCAAAATAGTAGATGCTCAGCAAACAACTGTTTATTTACTTATAAAATAAAAGAAAAATTCTATAGATTATTACTGTTCATAAATAAAAAACATTCAAAATGTTTGTTCATTCTGGTATTTTGTCTAGAAGTCCAGTGTACTATCTGTTGTGCCACAGAGCCAGGTTCATTTTTATATTTTATAATAGATAAGTAGCCATCACTTTTTACTGTTGAGTGAAAATCTGAAAGAAAGGAAATAATGTTTTTATATGTGTTGAACCTTTTACTTGGACTAATTCTTTATTCAACAGAGCCATTGTCTTTGAAACATCACTCTCTTCTCATTTATCTTATCTGTTTTATTGCTGTATTATTTTCAGGGACTCCCGAGAGCCTAGCTGAGAAAGAGAGGCAACTCATGGGTATGATCAATCAGCTGACCAGTCTGCGAGAGCAACTGTTGGCTGCCCACGATGAGCAGAAGAAGCTAGCTGCATCTCAGATTGAGAAACAGCGCCAGCAAATGGAGCTGGCCAAGCAGCAACAAGAACAGGTGAGTAAGAACTAGAGATGCGATCAAATTCCTCAGACATTGCTTTGATGAATGAGTCCATCTGTCCACCCCAATTAAGTAAATATAAAGGCAAAATCCAAAGCAAACACAGAAAAAAACTAGATCTTAAGAAGCTTATTAAGCACTTTGGTGGTAAGTAGCATAGAAGTAATTGTAAACAAGGTAAATTCTGATAGGTCATGAGAGAAATACCAAAAAGAACCATGGAGAGTCAAGTGAACATTTCTAGTAAGAAACATTTTGAAAGAATTCATTAGAGAGGTGATATTTGAGACATGCTTTGAAGAACAGGTGGGACTCAGCAAGTAAAATGAATTTCCAATTAGGGAGTAGTAAGTTCAGTTAGGAGGCTGTTATAATAATTTAAATGAAAAGTGGTGAGAATCTAAATTAAGCACAGGTAGTGATCATGGACAAAGAGAAGAGAAAAGAAAGAAAGAAACATGTCAGAGTTATGGTTAGTAAAAAATTGGGGGCAAAAGGGAGAGGAAAAGTGTTGAATCTCAGTAAGAGGGAGAATGAGAATGTCATCACTAGATACAGGAAAAGTTAGAAGGAGGACAAATTTGGAAAAGAAGGTGGTTTTATTATGTTTAACTAGAGCTGTTAGGTTGTCCAGTTGGAGATATGTGAGAAACAGCTATAAACTACCAATCTGCAGTTTGGAAGAAAGGATTGAGCTAGATTTTTTAGGTTGTTTATTTAGAGATGGTGGTTTAAACTACTGGAGTAGGTAACATTCATTTATTTATTCAATTAATAGCAATCGAGCGCTTCTTATGTGCCCAGTACTGTGCTAATTAATTACTGAGGCTGTGTCAATTAACCAGAGTGACAAAGCCCCTAAATTCTAGTGGAAAGAGAGAGATCATTAACAAAGGAACAAATAAATTAACAAAATAATATCAGATAGTGATAAGTAACTTGAAGAAATGAAAAAAGAATGATATGATAAATGTTAATTGGTATGACAAGACAGTGCTTCTTAGATTGGGTGGTTGGATAAATCTTTCCAAAGCTGTGGCCATTGGGCTCAAATCTAAATGACATATAAGAGGCAGCCATATTAATATCTGGGGCCACAGTATGTCATGCAGACATATGGCATGTTTATAGGTCTTAAATTAAAGTGGAAATATCACAAGAAATTAGAAAGGCACTGAGGGTAGATCCTTGGGAGATACTGGTATATAGCTGGCAAAGAGAGGAAAATGAACTTATGTAGAAAGAATCAGATACAGAAGGGGGGCCAGGAGTTCGGTGTCATAGGAAACAAGAAAATATGGAAATTTTAAGAATTTATAGGTGACAGTGTTAAATGCTACAGAAAAGTAGGCATTCTAATATCAGATTGAAGGTACTAGGTTTGTCACTTAGATTCTCATTGTTAGCCTTGAAGAGTGAGGCTTCTATGGAGTTTTAGTAGCAGGAATCAGACAATAACTGGCAAGTATGCAGTAGGACATAGAGGCAATGCCTATGAACTACCATTTAGAGAAATTAATGGTAAAGGGAAGGTATGATAGAGGGTTTCATAGGGTCAGGTTACAAAGAAGGATGGCACCTCTTTTCTACAGCTAAGTCCCTTTACTATCCCATGCTGTAGGCACATTCCACTCACCATTTCAAGTAGAGGATGGCCAGTATTTAATCAAGGGCATTTGTGTGTCTATACATGTCTGTAAAACCTTCCAAGCAGCTTTCAAAATATAAACTAGCAGTCTTGAAAGAGATAAAGAAATACTCAGATTATGTTTGGGAGCCCCCCCCCATTATTTCCATTTCATTCTTCTCTGCTTGGTGTGGTTCATCTCTGCCTGAAAGATGATATTTTTATTTTTAATGAAATGCCTCATCACTTTCCTTAAAGATATATTTGGCCTGTTATTACATAGGGGCCATATTCCTCTTGCTTTTCCCCATAATAAAAGAATTCAGAATGTTTGCCTGTACCAATATAAAAAACACCATTCTTTTTTTGTCCTTAATTCTCAATCCTTCAGACATCTGAATTCTGGAGAATCCTAGGGGCCTCTAAAGATGTAGTTTAGATGGGAATATTTCTTCATAGAGCATCTCTACTTATTTTGGTGGTTCTAAAAAATCTATCCTGAAAAATCTGTCGTGAAAAATCTAAGCAATCAGTGATGGAGAGGAAGTTTCTTTTCTTTCTCTTTCACATTCTGCTCTATCCCTGAAGATCATTAAAGGATTCTAGAGTCCTTTGATTCTACTACTTTTTCAAGACCTCTGACATTCTCCTTAGAACTCTAGAAACCATTAGGTTCTTCCAGAATTTCTCTCTTGTGTTGGCTAGATGTCCCAAAATGCTACCTCCCACAGCCAGAGAGAAGAGCCTTGGTGACAGCTGCAGGTCAGGTTTCTGGAGCCTATTTGGCTCTCTCAGCCGCCTTCACCCATACTGAGCTGGCAGGCATAGTCACCACTCTGTATTCACAGATCTCTTCGTGAAGGACATTTAATACTTACTACTTAAGAGTCAGGTCAGGTTCGTCTTCTTTCAAGAACTCCTTTCCTGACGCTCCTCCCACCACTCCCTGCTCAGCATAGGACTACCCTACCCTGCACGCTGTAGTACTCCTATTATAGCCCTTACAAACGCTAAGGGGTCTGTTCACTGACCAGCCTTTCTACCAGATTCTGAGTTCCATTCCACATCCATCTATTCAACATATGTCCATTGAGCACCAATTGGATGCTAGGTTCTTTCTAATTATTGGGGGTTGAGTGGGGGAATAAAAAAGGCAAAAATCTCTCATGTATTGAAATCTAGTCAAGAGAGACAGACAATAAGTAAACCAGTAAACTACAGTATATGTTGGTAAGTATCATGTTGAAAAATAAAGCATGGAATTGGGGATGAGGGTAGCAGATAGAAGGATATGCTCTTTTAAAATGGGTGCTCAGGGAAGACCTCATTGACAGGGTAAGATATTTGAGCAGAGACTTGTAGGATGGAGAGAGTGAACCATGGGTATCTAGCCAAAGAGTGTTCCAGACAGAGGGAAAAGCAAGTGCAAAAGCCCAGAGGCAGGAGTATCCTTGGGAGTTAGGAACATCTTTGGTATGTTCAAAAGGCAGTTCAGAATCCATGTGGTAGGTGTGGAGTGACAAAAGGGAGAGAGGGAGGAAATGAAATCAGAGAGGCAGCAGGAGCCCAAATCATATAGGGCCTTGCAGTTGTTATATGGACACTGGCTCTGAATAAGACAGAAGAGTTCTGAAAAGATGAAGAACATGACACAATTGTATTATTTAAGAGGATATCTCTGATGCTGGTCTGTAACAGCCTGTAGGGAGCAAGGGCAAAAGCAGAAAGAGCAAACAGGAGACTGTGGCAAGAAGCCAGGCAAGAGATGCAGCGGCTTAGAACAGGGGAAAGAAAGTGTGGAGAGGTGGGAAGTGGTCAGGCTCTTGATATAGTCTTAATGCTCTGTTAAAAAGATTTAAATATCAAGTGAAATACTGATATGCGGGAAGAAGGAACTGGACTTAAGGAAAGAGTAATATTCTCTTTTTCTACCATCTCCTTTCCTTTCTTTGGAAAAAAGTTGTTTTCTTCTTTTACCATATTCCAAAGATAAAATGAAAACATTAAAATAATCATAATTATACCAGTGTCCATAAAAGAAGTAAAAAATTCATTATAGAGCATGCACAGTGGCTCACACCTATAATCCCAGCATTTTGAGAGGCTGAGGTGGATCACTTGAGGCCAGATGTTCAAGACCAGCCTGGGCAACATAGTGAGACCCCATCTCTAAAAAAAAAAAAAAGAATTCATTGTGCAGCCATGTAGACCCATCCCATCATATGGGTTCTTTACTTTTATTCATGGTAATTTTTTTTCCTTGAGTTTTAAACTTAGAAGTTAAGGGATTTATTTTTTTTAAATGAAAATGGTAGTGATTATAACTTGAGAATAAGATCTAGAGTTAATAAGAGTTTGATCAGTTTCATCAGATTAGAAGTTACACCTTCATAAGAAGGTTTTCTACCCTATAGCATGTAATGAAGTGTTTAAAATTTTCTTCTCACCTATTCACTCATTAATACATTCCATATCACATTTGTACCAGGCTCCACGCAGATAGTGAGGAAAATATCCATAGTCCCTACCCTCAACAAATTTAGGGACTTTACCCTAGGAGACAAAAAGATGTTAATAAAAGGAAAACAAATAAATATAAAATCACAGCATGAGGTATAGCATTAAGTAAATATAGAGGGTGTTATGAGTGCTAATAACACGGGGGGCAGTGATTGTGCTGTTCCCTAGGTTAGAAAATACCTAAGATGACTATATCGAGGGCCATATCTCCAATTTAGTTTTAGACCTGTTGAATTTGAGTACTTTAGAACAAGTTTCTGGATAAATGGGTCTGAAGCTAGAGAAACAAGTTTAGAAGTACTTGGCATACATGTGGAAGAGGGAAAACAATGGCATCTAAAATTGAGCCTTAGAGAATTACATTTAATGGCTGGACAGAGACATTAAAGGTGACTGAGAAGGAATAGACATGAGAGATAGGAACAAAACCACGAAAGTGTGATGTCATAGAAGCCAAGGGAGAAAGTTTGGGGTCAAGGGAAAGCATTTAAGTGTTGAATTCTGATGGGAGGTCAACATGTGAGGACTGAAAAACACTTCAGAATTAGAAATGAAAGTGATCGGTGACCTCTTTAAAAATCATTTTGATAGAGAAATGGGAGCAGCAACCAGAATGAAGTATGTTGAAGTCAGTGGTGAGTGGTTTGTGGGAGGCAGAAATGAGAACAGTATTTACCAAAAAGCAGAAAATACCAAAAAAACAAAAAATACCCAAACTAAGGAGGCTATGGTATCTTATAATACTTTGTGCTAACTGAATTCCTAAGTCACAACAACCCCCTGTGTATGCAACACTCTTGCTGTTGCAGAAAAGGGCCGGCAATGTCGAGGCAGTGCCTTCTTAATATATCACCGGGCAGAGGGATTTTTGAAATTCTAACATTCCTTTCTGGGAAATTTCACTGTTGTAGTATCTTAGGCTTCATTCATTTTAGGCCAAAAGGAACGTAACTGTTCCTGGAGACTAAATATCTTGTTCATCCTGGTTAAGGACGAATTGCTGATAATTTAGAGCCGTAGGCACATCTATTTCCATCGTCTTAATCAGTGTCATAGCAAACTTTAAGAAATAGAACATTGGTAATTTCTCCCCCATGACTACAATATACTCTTAAATGTTTGATGTGCAATTTCTCTACAGATTGCAAGACAACAGCAGCAGCTTCTGCAGCAACAACACAAAATCAATTTGCTCCAGCAACAGATCCAGGTCAGAAATCATAATTTCAATTAAAAAAATAGATTCTGTTTCTTATTTTTACATGACCTAACTGAAATGACCTCCAACATACAAATTACGTTCAGCGCAATTCATGACGTGTCACCTCCCGCACCACAGGAATCTGTCACAGGCCCTACTGTGCCAAGGAGCTTCAATTTAAACAAGCTAACAATAATTTTCATCTTACCCTGAGAAGAAATTACTGCAGAGAAATGTTTCATTTTCTCTTTACTTTAACGTTTAAAATGTGCCTGTAAGTGGTCTTAAAAGGGTAGGCACAGGGGACCAAAGCAGAAAGGTGCGGCAGGTTTTTGGGTAGAGATGGCCAGAAAGAAATTTTTTACTGTATGCCCAAGAGCCGTGTGTGATCAAGGTGGAACATAGGGAAGGCAGTGATTTGGTGTTCAAATTGATTTACCTGTGGTTTTGCCTGGAGAAAACTAGCCCGAAGGCTCTCTGCAACCTCCGTATTTTTGTTATATGGAAATTCACGATGATAAGGAAAATAAATGTAAGAAGGAAGGAAACAACTGTATTAGTAACAACGGGAAAAACTATTTTTGTCAGGGATGTCTTATTTCCACCATTTGCTAGTGGCATGAATTTTGACAAAATGTTTTGTTTCCCTTTATGAAAATTTACTTTTTGAAATGTACTTATTTCATAGAGATTTTTGAGGATTAAATGAAATCATGGACTAAAGAGCCTTAGCATAGTTTCAGGGCACCTGGTAAGTGCTCAAAACTTACTTGCTGTGACTATCAAGGAACTCAATTTCTGGAGCTCTGAATCCAAACATCTGTAACATCATCCATCTGGAGGTTACTGTTAGATTTGCAGTCAGCTAATCTGGGGAGAAATTCATCATTCTCTTGAAGTTACGTCTTGGGAATTCAAAATATTTTATTAGGAGTAAATATCGTAAATGACAGAAGCAAATGTGCCAAAACTATTTCATTCTTGTATGAATCATGTTTTATCTTTGCCAGCAAATTCTCTCCCATTTAATCAACTTGTGTCAGGTACACTTAATTTCTTTACTCTGGATTTAACAGCCCGATCAGTGTTTATCCTTTCTTGTTCTAATTGGGATTGTAGTGAGGTGGTGACAGCTTCAGTGAGATAGTGGAACGTCAGTGAGATGTTTCAACCAGGGATCTTTGCCTGCCTTAACTGTAATTATGATCAACACGTTTCTAATGTGTCATTGTGGAGTGTGGTTACTCATTTCAATAGTTTAAAACTGTTCATTGGACTTCATGTTCAGGCAGAGCACACTGAATATCTTTTTAGTTGATTGTACAAGGTTATCTGCATTTAAAATGTTTTTAAATATTAAAAAGATAATGTATTGAAATGGTTATGACAATTTCTCATCATAAATAAGATACAATTCCATAATCAGCAATGCGGTAAGTCACTTGATTTCACTGCAATTTGATGAGGGTTCCAATAGTTTTAAAATTTTATAACTTCTATAAGACTAAGTCCTTTGTTAAACAGAATTGCAAAAATACATCTAAACCCATATTATAAATATATATAAGTCTCAATAAACTGTGTTCTGACCAATTAGATTAGGTAGTACCTTCAATGCATTTTTTAGGAATGATGCTACAATTATGACCACTGCATTCACAATGTGGATTTTAAGCCCCGTATGATGACAGTAAGTTTAAATGGGTGGATTCTTGGTCCATTCTGTAGTGCCACGAAGTACTGCAATTTATAAGTCAGAGCATTTTTGAATGAACAGTGCTGGAAAAATTATCTGTCCTAGAAATGATATGATTATAGAAACTGGAATACAGAGAGTAAAGGCCAAGTTTAATGACTTGCTCAAGATCACACAATTAGTTACCGGTGGAATCGGGATTGGAAGCAAAGTTTTCTAACTACTAATATAAATTTTGCCAAGTATGAGAGTGTTAAAAGCTTAGAATTTCTATTTAATCAAAATGTTAAGCAGTTGGCTTCCACAAGTTCACAGAGTGGGGGAAAAAAGTTCCTAAAGGAAGTAAAGTCACACTGAAAGTAATTTGGGAGAAACTTTCAAGACATGTTGAGATATATGTGTATTTGTCCTCTTTCCAGGGTTAGTGCAGATAAATGAAACTGACAGAGTCAAAACCCATCAAGCTATTATTTAAAAAAAAAAAAAGTCTGGGAAGCAGGGAACATGTCAGGCAACAAATAATAAGTACTGAGCAAGACTGACAATCTGAAAGGAATTCATTTTCACAGCTTCTAGTATATTCATTAACTAAAAGCACAGTTCTAAAATATATTTTGTAAATTGTTAATTTGGGACAGTCTTACAAACACTTAATAGTTATGAAAGTCACAATATATTTGAATTATTTAGTCTACTGAGAGATTGTTCAAACAATTATGGGAAGCACTGATGTAGTGGCATGTGTAGAAATAGGAAATTAAAAATGTAGAACAGAACCATTTTTCCCCCATATAAATCCTTACCATATTTCTTTTAGAATATTTTCTCTTCCCTCTTCTCCTTCTTCCCACTGCCT
Source organism: Lemur catta (assembly GCF_020740605.2). Taxonomy (NCBI): domain Eukaryota; kingdom Metazoa; phylum Chordata; class Mammalia; order Primates; family Lemuridae; genus Lemur; species Lemur catta. The sequence continues at coordinate 78,857,718 of NC_059133.1, forward strand.
CTTTTTCCCAGGAAGCATAGAGCAAAGATGAAGAAGAGTAAAAATAGAACCTGCTAAGGTGGAAGGCAAATGAATTTGTAAAAAACATAAAATTTATTTTAATCAAAAATGCATACATAATCAAATGCTCACATAAGAATTTACCATAGATTTATTTTATTTGATATTTGAAAATACTCTTGTATTTTGATCTGTTTTTTCTTTCTCAAATATGGAAACTTAACACCTTGTAGAAATAAACATACCAACTTACATTATTCATCCTGATTGCATTTTCTTAGATGTTTTGTACCATTGTTGTTGCTCCAGCCTTTAGAAAACAATGCATTCCAACTGCTCTTATATAGTCCACAATTAAGGCTGTCTTTAAAATTTTTGTTTGAGTTATAACCACAAAAGACATCAACTTAGTTCAAATGTTAATAAAGGCATACAGCTGCCAGTAGACAGATCTGTTAGGTGATTTAGATTGATAGTTTAAGAATTAGAGCAGGATAAATTTTTACACTTGATGGATATGTTAAATGATGGGAAGGATAATATTCCCAAACGTTTTCCTCATTCTTTTAGTGAGATCTCTCTAAATGAGAATGCATAAATAAAGATGTGATTTATACATTTATATTCCATTTGAAATATATATCATTCGATTTAAAAAGTACAAATATGTTTGTGTGTATGCACATTCACATATTCTAATAACCACATTATTTAAAATTTTTCTTGGCCTATTAGTTCTAATTTTTCTCAACCTCTAATGAAAAGAGTGATGCCATAGAAATTTGCAAGTGAACCAACTTTATTTAATCAATTAGGATCGGTTCTTTATGAACTGTTTTTCTTTAAAAAGCAACCTTAGCTTGAAAATTGCAAAATTCTAATTGGATTGAAAACTCAATCTCCATTTCTTCCTGATAAAGCCTTTATAGGGTTACAGTCTTCTGCCAGGTTTATTCACATAACTCATTAGGATTAAAAGAAGGATTAAGAAAGTTTTCTGTTATTCTTTGCAACATCATAAATCAGTTCACCTTACAAATAAAATCATGTCATAATATCAGAAACATCCATCTTCCCTCAAGAAATATATCCACTTGTTTATGAGACTCAATTTTAGGAACACTAAGGAGTTTCTGTTTTCTTTTTCTACTATTTGGCAATATTTTCCTCCAATATTTTTGTTTATTGATCTTAAAAGATAGAACATTTTTGCATTTCCTTTTACTGTATCTAGCTAACTTCTAATGTATATTCATACATGTTTTGAAACCTGTAAATATTTCAGAGGACAGTGTCTTTCCAGATTTTTTTTGAGGGGAAAACTTTTTTTTCTCTTACTCTATTGAGCATTCTGCAGTGCTCATCTTTAAGCAATTGTATTTCCTAATTTCGTTTCCATGTTAAATCAACCTGTTTCTAATATTGATAATTAGAGGGTTTATGTTTCCAGCAATGATCCTAGGCCAGTGGTTCATCTTGACCTGATTAACTGACACTAAAGCCTTTTACAGTAAGTGATTGAGAGACTTCCACTCAAATTCCATCATGACAACAAATCAAGTATTCCTGGATACCCAAGTTTCCTTGAATGTTGCAGCTTCTGATGGGATAGGGTTTCTAAAGCTTTGGATAGGTATGTAAGAAGCTTGTCCTAGTTATGAGTTTCTTACTTTTCTTCAGTAATACTAAATGGAATTTGAGGTTCTTGTCAGCAACTAGTAGGGTTAATCCAACAGTGTGCTTTAGAATCAAATCCACTTAAGAGATTTTTAAGGGCAAATTTAAAGATATTTTGCTTCTTTCAACTGTATATTTATCATGATTCTCATACTGGGGGATCAGTGTTTGAACTTTAATAAGAGATTACAAAAATTTACTGCATTTCCCTCTCTGATTAACTTTTCTAACTATTGTTCATTGTGTTCTCTCGGGAGCAAAAGAATTGGTATTTAATAATCCCCTGTCATTGTTTCTGATTCATAAGGTAAGCATGTGCAGGACTAGTCATAGCTTTGGGTCACTGATTCTGTCTGAGCTAAGGGTAGAGCAAAGGAAATATTTCCATGCTCCTGTATTCTTAGTTGGGCAGTGTGCATTCCATACCATATAGGAAAGAACTTGGTTCTTTAGGTAGTATAGGATTGTATTTATCTGTATGACATACAATTTTAATTGTATTAAATTTCTTTAAAGAAAATATTGAGAACAGGATTCTGGAATCAAATACACTTGAATTCAGTGTTTGCATCTTCATACCTGATACCTGCTGTGTGATCATGGCAAAATTGCTTACTCCCTCTGAGTTTCATTATTCCTATCTATAAAATGGGAACTATAATACATAACTCATATCTGGTTACTTTGAGGATTAAATAGGATCATTTCTGGTGTGTACTAAGCACACAATGCTAACAATTTTTGCCTGAGAAATTAGAGAGAAAGATGTGTTCTTTCTATGTTTCGATTATGAGCAATTTAATGAATGTTTCCAGCAAGAGGAGAATTTCTAGGGAAAAAAAAGAATATAATCCACAATCTACATGACAGTAGTCACTGAAAACTGTGAGTTCAGTGTTCCAAATTCATATGATTTTAGAACTGTAAGGGGTTTTTAGAAAGCCTTTATTTAGACCTATCTCTCATTTTGACATTTGTAAACTGAAACCAAGTAAGGTTAGAAGATTTTCCTAATGTCACAGAAGTTACTTGTGGAACGATGGCTGGATTTCAAGTTACCTGAATTTTGGCCCAGTTCATTTTTATTAATATTTCAAAGCTTAATGGCCCCAAGTTCTAAAATGAGTTTTATTTCCCTGGGAACTTAACTGCTACAAAGTGAAAATCCAACTTGACTTATATACAATTGAATGATTAAGTTGCAGTCATGGGCTCAACCAATTTGTGATAAAGGTTTCATTTTATTGGAGCCAAAGTTCTCTGAGCTCATTAGAGTTTTGGTAATTCTTGATAAATTATTATGCAGAGAGAAATCCATTGAAATATTGTATTGAAAACATAATAATGTTAAAGGTGAAATAATAGTACATACCTGACTGACCTGCTGATTTATGATTTCTTTCCCTGAGTGTGGTCAGTTGGAAGCGTTTTACCTCCCTCAACAAGACCCCACACACATACATGAGCACAAAGGGATTACAAAGTAACCTTGTCCCTTTAGGAGCCTGGAAATGCCAAGAATAAACACCATGCAATTAAGGTAGCATTTCAACCTGAGAAGGAAATGCATTAACTCCTTCAGCTCTGACTAATGTTTTGCCATTTGAAATAAAATGTACCATAACCGGACAGGACACGGTTGCTTGGCATTCAGATAGATGAGTAGGGGAGGAAATATGGAGATAAAAAGAAGTGGCTGTGAGGACGACTTTACCCTCTTCCTTGTACTTTCTTGAAGCAGAACTTCTGTTTGAGAAGACAGGTGGCCTGCCCGGAAGGAGCAGGAAGGACAACTGACGGCAGCCCTGTCCTTTCACTCAGAGGGGGCCACTTTAAAAATTCTTTGTGTTCTTTTTTTTTTTTTTTAAATAAGTCTCCTGGAGATTATCTAATGGTAGAATTCCAGTCATTCATCTTACTTCTCTGTCAAGGGAAAGCTGTCTCTGTGGACAGAGATACGGATAGATTGATAGGCATATATATTTTCATTTTTATCACGCTAACACATGCTACATGGCTAAAAGAGTACTGGAAAGTCATGAAGGCAACCATACCAAGCCCAGTCCTCTAAACTGTACCCAATCCTTTACTCAGGTAGAGCAACTTTAAATCTTTTTTATTTTCTAATATGCCTCCTAGAATGTATTTAATACTTCCATATCAAAGACACAATTATAGCATGGTACTATTTCTGACTCATCAACTTTAAATATCATTAACCTGGAAACGTGGAGATTTAGGCTCTCCAACTGCCACTCTGATATCCTCTCCTATTCTCCTCCCTCACCTCAAGATATAGTTATATGTGATTTAAATTCTTCTAGTAGATGCTTTTAATCTTTAATTTACTTTTACCCCTTTTCTTGTTTAATCAAGTATAAATAGTGTCTCTTAACACTTGCCTTGTCAGATGAAGGTAGCATCTCTTCTCTCTTACTCCGAAGTGGCAGCTTCTGTTATCTGTATGTTTACTCTGAATTTAATATACGTTTGTGTGTGTATGTATGCATATATACGTACACAAACCTATTGTGCTTTACCTACTGTTTAATCTTAAAAGATGAAAATCAATAATGGTGTTTACATTTAAATATAAATGCATGCATTGCTTTCTGGATAATCTAGTAGGGTATTCCTATCTTTGTAGCTTTGTGCTTGCCTAGGGTTTACAAATACCTTTTCTTCATTTTTCCCCCTCATGTTATTGATCTTATTATCTCCATAAATTGCTCCAAACTCTCGTGAATAAATAAAATTGCTGAAATCCCCTTTTGTTTGATACATACTTCCTAGCCCTCTGACCCCCTGTTTTTTGATGAATTTATCAAGTATGATAGGTTATATTTATATAGAATTTTTAACTACTCTCCTAGACCTTGAGATTTTAATGTTTTTAATATTCTTATTGAGACCCTAGTTGAAAAAATAGTCTGTATTGGTTTTATGATAACTATATTGAAGTGATGTTGATCACCGAGTTCTGAAGTTGCAATCCTGGTTTTGAAATTCATCCTGATTTGGGTTCCTCACTAAAATCATAAAAACTACATGTAATGGAAGAACATTCTTTTTTTTTTTCTGCTTTCCTTTTTTATTTGGAATGTCAGATTTCCTCATTGTTTTCCTTTTTCTGTTTTCCCATTTCTGTGCCGTTTCTGTGTTTCTTATTTCTCCAATCTTTGCATTGTGATTTCTGAAGTAAATCCTGGGTTCACTTAATCCATTTAGATAATTGTTTAGTCTCTGGTTGGTGTTGCTATGATCTAAAGAAGAGAGATCTGCATGTAAACTGAAATTACAGAGCCATAGAACCAGTGGGCTTTAGCATTGGGAACACTTTATCCAAATCTGCCATGTGTCTAGAGGAGCTGCTTTTTCACAAATGTAAATGTGGCTGTTCTGGAATCACTGAGATTGGCCCAGAGGGCAGACTGATAGCAGTTTTTCCCATGACTTTTCAACCTTTTCCCGAACAAAATTACCTGTGGACAAAGTTGAACACTTTTTCACTGAGGTTCTGCAGTCTGTATCCTATTAACAAAATAAGGTCTGTCAGTGCTTAGATAAGACCCTGGGAATATAATTATCAAGTAGTGGAAAATAAAACAAAGCAAGTCAACAACAACAGAAAGATTTGGAGAATTTAGGTCAGAAGTCAATATGTTGGCCTAAAATGAACCCCTTTTTAAATGTCACCTTGATTTACACATTAGTGTGGTAAAATAAATGCTGTAGCTGGGAGTACTCACAAAATGTTTAGAAAGAATTTCTATCTCCTTTTTTTGAAGAGAGGTAACCAATAGGTAGAAAATTAAATGCCAATGAAATTAGAAGAGTGTTAACATAAAATGAGTTATTCTATGAAGAGCACAATTAAAATTACATCATGATTGAAGACATATATTCCAGGCATCTCTAAAACATTGCAAATTTGCTTCAGCTCCCTAGACAGAGTACAAACTTCTACTCTTTTGAGTTTTTGCTGGTGAATTTTTGTGTAATTTACAATGAGAGACTAGTTGAATTTTTGCTTTTTGTCTGTGTGTATGTATTTCACTTTATTTTTCTTTAGAAAAGAAAGGCAAACAAGTGAATAAAATGGTAAAGGAAAGATAAATAGGTAGTTAAGGACACATTTATGACACAAGGATTGTCCCTGGTTTTCCCTTGAAGGAAAAGCAAAAGGAAAAACTGGGATTGCTTCTTCTACAAGGAATATTCTAGAAGTGGTAAATTCTCAGTCTTCATCATATTTGAGATCACAGCAGCATTTGATAAAGTTGATCACTCCCACTTTCTTGTAATACCCTTCAGTTGGACTCCAAAAAATCATAATGTGCTTTTCTTTTTAATGTTCTATTCCCATTCTCAGTCTCATTGGGTGGATTCTCTTCCCATCCTTAAAAGGCTGAATTGCTGTAATGCTCCATCACCTGACTTCTTTATCTGCACTTACTTCATAAATGGTCTCATTTAGGCTAATGGTTTTAAATACTATCCTGAAAGTAATATTCTAAAATTTGTCTCTCCAGCCTAGATCTTTCTCCTGAACTTCAGAGTTAAATACCCAAGTGCCTCCTCAGCCTATTTGAATACAAACCTAACAGGCACCTCAAATTTCACATTTCCAAAATATATCCTTTAATTGTTAACATTTTCCCCAAACTTCCCAATTTCTCCATCTCTGACAATGGTACCAATTTGCCTATTTTCTGTAGCCAGAAACCTAGGAGACATCCTGAATCCTCTCGTTCTCTCACACCTTACAACTAATCCATCAGCAGTGGTTTTATCTTCAAAATCAATCATTTGACCAACTTCTCCCACTGTCATTCTAGTCTTAAGTCACCATCATTTCTCACTTACACTGCTGCAGTAAGCTTCTAACTAAATTGGTTACCCTACTTCCTCTATTGACCTTCTAAATAGATTTTTCCCATAGCTGTTAGAGTCATCTTTTAAATGTGATTGTGCTGTAACCACACTCAAAATCATTTCACTTAAAATAAACTCACACTCCTTACCCTAGTCTATTGGGCGGTATTTGATTGGGCCATTGCCAACCCCTCATTCTCTCCACCCTAGAAACCTGTCCTTCTTGGTTTCTAGGAACATGCCAAGAATGTTCTATCACCAGGACATTTGCATTTGCCATTTTCATGGCCTGGAATGCTCTTTTTTTAGTTCGTTATATAACTTAGAGCCTCACATTGTTCAGATCTCTTCAAATGCCATCCTTCTCAGGGAGGCTGCCTCCGACAGCCCAGTCCAAAATAGTCCCTGCGTCCCGAGGGCAATCCTTAAAGTCTTATCATTCTTACTTTTCAGAGCCCCCATTATCCTCCTTATATTTACTTATCTTTTTGCTGAATCCCTACCACCACCACGATACACACTTGACAATAATTTCTGTGGGGTCAAAGATTTTGTTGACGTGTGTGCCTGAAGTCCCAGCTATTCCAGAGGCTGAGGCGGGAGGATCATTTGAGCCTGGGAGTTCAAGTCCAGCCTGGGCAATATAGTGAGACTCCATCTCTTAAAAAAATAATAAATAAAAAATAAAAAAGATTTTATCTGTAGTGTTCACTGCTGTAACCAAATACCTGTAATAGTTCCTGGCATATAATAGGAACTTAAAAATATTTATTGAATGATTGAGTGGATGAAAGAATGAAGTAGAACCCATTACCCACTATGTAGTATACAAAAATAATAAGCAAGATAATAACTATATTTCTCAAGAGATTGAAATAATACAGATGTTTGATAGACATAAAAAAATAGATAACCGACCCTCTCTACAACTATATGTGATTTGGAACCCTGTCCACCTCTTTCAGGTGCATAAATCTCCTATCTTAAAAATTAGTAGTTTCACGGTAGCATTTTCTCCTTTATTCTGTTTTATAAATTTTTAAATTAGTAATCTTAGCTGAGATTTCAAAGCGATGAACTATTTAGTCTACCTCCTTGGAAATGTTATTCCATTTCAGTAACTTTTGGACTTGTCATTACAAAGAGTGAAAAAGTCAGTATGATCACTTAAGCAGCCCACTGCCTGTTAAGTGTTTGGCACTTTACAGAGGTCATCTCACATTATCATCTTAAGAATTCAGACAATTAATGGCATTATCTCCATTTTTAGACGACAGAACTGAGGACTGTCTGTATGTGTGTCTGTGTATGATTCTGCCCCTGACAGTTGAGTACTTTGTAAACTGAAAAGGTGCCTTCTTCCTCCCTCTTTTCACTACAGTAGTAATGAGTGATTTAATTCAGATAATCTCTAGAAAACAAGAGTAATTTGTCTTATCAGACTGAGTTAAACAAACGTGGCAGGGTTTTTTAAAAAAGTAATTTAGTTTTGCTTTCTGAAATAAACAAGGCAAGACATTGCCCTTTTATAAATGGGGAAAATACATACTTACAAATAAGGAAAGGATGTGTTCCACATATGCAAATAGTGCATATAATCAAACCACCTATAAATGCAAAAAAAAGGATGCTATGTTTATAACAGATAACAGATAAATATCGTCTCTTTAAAATTAATTTAGTACTCTGATTATACCTAAATAGGAAATTAGAAGAGGTGAATTAACTTTCATAATACACACATATGTTTAACTGAAAGAGATAAACTAATGAAAAAGGTAAACTACTTTTGATATCATATACATGTCTTTAACTATAGATTTATATTAATATGTGTATACACTCTGAGTTGTAACCTCACTCAGGTTTCTATGTCTTTTTTGATTACTTACTTTTCCTTTAACTTCTCTGTTTATTGCCAAAATACATATATATATATATAATTTTCTTCTCTAATAATTGCCATTTATTTCCAAATACATTTTTTATTCTTTTTCTACTTCTGTATTCCTTTTCGTGACTTTGCCAATACTTCTATTTGCCACTACCTGCTGCTCACGTAGCACTTGTGATTTCTTTTATCTTTTTTATTTTCTCCCTCCTCCACATAATTCCTTTCTCTGGCTAACTTTTTTCTTCTCTCTTCTTATTTTTCAGTTGAATTTTGTTTCCATCGAATAAAAAGTTGATCACTAATAAAGTGAGTTGTGAAAAATGGAATTTTGTTTTATTAATAATTTAAAGGTAAATTATTTGATTTTCTGTGGTTATATGGGGGAGAGAGAGAGAATACAAAAGAAAACATAAACAGGCTGAGAGGTTTCTCAAGAGTGTTAGCGTAATGTATTGTTGCAATCTTTTCATGGTAGAGGGTGTGTTGTCATGAGCACCCATGTCATGCAGCCAGAAAAGGAGGAAGGATGAGGCTGCCTTAAGGTAAATCAGGAGATAGGAGATAACAATAAAGTTTTTCTGTTGCCTGGTGGAGGTGTTTAGGATGTGTTTTCTTTATATCTTTATCCGCCCCTAATTGAGGATGCTTTAAAATTGAATGACTAGCAGTCAAAACGTGTTTGCTTCAAGCTGAGAAGAAAAATGCTGGTGTCTCCGCTTCCAAACTGATTGCGCTTTGTACACAACTGACAGCTACAGTCACTTTGAGTGACTGATAAGTGGGAAGCTTTGCCACTTATCAAGGAATGCAGGCTGAAAAGAAAAGACTGGAGCCGTTTAGATGCTTTGGCATGTTCAAAATAACATCTTACATCAGTCAGACTCAGAAGTACAAAACGACATTTAAAATGAAGTAATCTATATAGAAATGTGGTATATGTCTATGTGTATATGGAAAGGAACAAAAATTATCTCACAAGACAATATCTTCAAAGGGGTGAAAGAAAAAGCATTGTTGTTAAGGTCACAGTTTGTGAAATGAAGCAATGGTTAAATCATTTACACACATTTGTGATGAAATTTCTGAATTTGAAAATATATAACTATAGATCTCCAACATTATTTACATGAGTAGCTAGCTTTGACCAAATGGATGCCTCGAAGCACCTGAATAATAAAAATGTCATCCACTTATATAGATAGTAATTTTCATGCTGAAGAAGAATCTCAGTTTGCCTTTCCCCTTTCCCTTCTCGTGTAAATATTTAATATTTAAAATATATGTTTAAAATATTCTGTTATATCTAACTGAAACAACATGGTTATGTAATAAAATAGGGTAGAAGTGTGTTTCTTCTTTTAATTTTAAAAATAATTTTGAAACTATTCTAATGAATATAAAGATTCACTGAGCTACAAGTTTGACAAATAGGACCTTACAAAAATAACAATTTTTTTGTATTCAGTGATTAAGCTTATGTGTACAGTACATGTATATTCTGTTGTAAATTTTCTAGGACATTTATGTTTCAAATATTTTATCTATGTATTCACACAAGTTATTCTTCCTTTGTAATAAGATACATGCACTGTACCTCAATGATTTAAACCCTTTTGCAAACACCATGCTATCTACTTAAATAACTGGTTTCAGTTTGATAACCCATAAATTCACTTTTTTCTGTCAGACCATGTATCCCAATTTTAGTTTGGAGACATGGTTACAATAACCATATCCATGGTTAATTCTTCAGGCTTCCTTGGCTTGAGCCTGTGTCCTGGTAGGTAGGCTAAACTTAATGTATAGTCTTTTAATTATTCAATGACTAGCCAACTGCATGCTTGAAGGATGTAATGCTGGATTCTACAAATTATTTCATTCTTCTCAATTGCTATAGGATGGAAGACAACTAATGTTTATACTATTGTAAAATGTTTGGGTTATGCTCAGAGATAATCATTTGAGTGAGTAGGAAAAAGAATGTGTTAGGACAGTGTGGAACTCAAAACAGTCTGAAGACTGGAACAGCCCCTCAAGGATATTAACTTATTAAACTCACTTTAATTCAGGTGATATTCTTTTTCAGTGCAAGACTTTTTTGAAGAAAAAAGCAGCTTGGTGGTTTACATTCTAGGATAAGCTGCTGATCTCATCACAGACCAACACTTTTGAGTAATATTGAATTAGAGCATTTTGGTCAATAAAATAATTATTATAGAAAAATAGACTTTAGAGCTAGCCTAGTCCAACATTTTCGTATGTTTTTAGATGAAAAAGATATGGTCCAAAAATGACAAGGGCCATGCTCAAGTCCCATAACTAATTAGGTACAGACTATGTTTTTCTGGGTTTTACTTTAGTCCTGGTTAACCATTAAATAGATCAAGGTCATAGGTACTCATAAACAAAATAAGCAGCAATTCTGCAGAGCCCATCAAATTGAGTTTATCTTATCTGGAATTTGAAACTAATACTAAATCTACTGCTAAAGAAATTTGAAACATTTGAATGTTCCCATAAAAGTTGTTAAATGACTCATTGCTTAGAGAACAATTAGGAATCTTAAATTCTTATTTCCTAAAATTATCAATAGTTCATTTGGGAAGATATACATACAAAACTTTTTTTAACAACGTTTATTTCATTGGTTCATGATGGGTCCTTTTTTTTTAAATGACCATTCTTACAGTGAGCTAGTATCTCTGTTTGACCCATTTTGGATCAAAATGTTTAACATCATGTCATTAAAATCTATAAACTAACCAAATAAAGAAAGGAAAAAATGGTATTTTAAGATGAAAATAACTTCTGCTATATTTCTTCAAGAAAAGTGTTCTTTTGATAAAGAGTAGTTGAAGCTCTTTCACAGTAAAACTCAACTATTTTAAAGGGTCTCTTTGATTTCTTGTTATGTTTTAAAAACCTAAATTAGGAAATGAATATTCTGGCTAAGGAAAGTATTTTCCCATTATCCACTTGATTTTACTTTTTCTCCCACTTTAAAATGGTGCCCATTCTCCAGCCTCCCCATTTTGGAATATTTGATATGCTTCTATTCTATCATTTATTGAAGGCTTTATCTTTCAGATGCCTATTGTTTTAAAGTATCTTTTCTGTTTTGTTCTGTAATAGGTGCTTCATTCATGTAAGGGAACAGGAAAGCAAGACCTTTTTCAAAATCTTTTTCCCCTGAGACATTGAGTGAAGTCTCTTTTGTGATTAAAAAAAGGCTACTGCTCTTAAATGCATTACAAGCATGATCTTGAGGGGTACAACTACTTCTATCAACATGTCTTTACTTTAACCTGTCTTCTTTTTAGCCTGTCTTCTACCTCCTATGTTTTTCTTCCTCTGTTTTACACTATTACCCAATTGCTCTCTTCCCAATTATTCCAGTGCTTATGAAACAAAATGATTCCTAGACAACAGATTGCATCAGTAAGAATTTAGGAGAAAGAACACAGTGTAGAAATAACCATTCATCAGATTTTTTTTTTTTTTGGTAAATAGCCACTTTTTAAGAAAATTGGTACCCTGGTAACATGAAAATGCTAATAATTCTTATAGTTATAAGAGCTTAGAAACCTTGTGAATCTCACGTCTCTCACAATACTATCATTATTAGATTTTATTTATATTTCTCTATAATATTTGGCCACTATAAGGTACAGTGTTAATACATGTAAATAAATCCCACTTTGAGTAATAACCAAGTAGATTCTAATTCATTTAATAAATGTGTGCTCATCCATGTTGTGACACAACTCAGGTATTTGATAATTTTCTTCTAGCATCCAGTCCTAATCATAGAAGTAACATTAGAAGGGTTGATAGCAGGGAAAAAAATAGTAAATATTGAAGCCAATCAATGGGCATTCGTGTGTTATTTTTACATAAAAGAATATCAAATTATGAGTTATGCAACTAACTGAAGTTCTCAAAACCATGTATGCTATCACTTTGCTCACTCTGAGATTTTTAAAGGCTTCTGATGCTAATAATATATATTATTTTCTCCATTGCTCCTTCTTTCTATGATTAAGTCATCAGAATTTTATATTCTATCTAAAATGAGAGAGAAGTACCTCTTTGCTAAGCTTTTTTGGTTCCATCCTCAGAGCCAGATGGAATTAATGTTCTCCTGTTTCCCATCTCCTCCATGTAGCTTCATTAGCAGCTATTTCTTTTCAGTCTTTCTTTTCCTCTTTTTTTCTCTTGCTTCTGTTGTCTTCATTTTGAGACTTGATCAGGGAAAATAGAGAAGAAATATGCAAAAACAAATAAAATCTTTCAACATAACCCTAAATTTGATGTTTTATAACATTTTTGATACAAGCTAGTAAACAATGAAATGATAACTGGAAAATAGAGGCAGAGAGGCTTTAGAAAAATCAAAATTATCTGAGTTTTCATTGGAAAAGATGAGCGAGCAAACATGGTTTGTGAAAACATATTTTGCAACCATCCTCATTCAATTTAGATTAACATACTGTGATCTAATTCTGCCATGTCCCTGAAATTATGGACCTTAAGATGTTGATTCCTTTTGTCCAGTCTCTTTTTCTAGATGCAAAGATTAGCCATAGGAAGTGTTTACAGCCTCACAATGAAACTGAAATATCCTCATGAAGAAACAATTCTTGAATTTTAAAATTTATTTTCACTGAAAATATTTTACAAAGCTCAAGAAATGTATATGTACCAGAAGAATTATTTATACACCATTTTGTTTTTTTGTTTCCTCTCATTAGTGTCTTCTAGTAACATTAAGGAGTGCTAATATACTAAAACTTGGATGATTTTTCTATTTGAAATCTTTAACCCATACACACATATTTGTTGTTTGATCCCTTTTATTGATTCTTTTGCAGAAAGATTTTAAAGAATTATTAAATATCTTGAACTTTGAGTATGTCTTTCATTTTATAATATTTTAAGGAGGCTAATAAACTACCTTTTAAAGACATTTTGAATCTTTTACTTTCATAACAACCATCCAGGCCATAAGGCAAACATAATAATTTACCTATTAAAATCATAAAGAAAAAATATCGAGGAATGACGTGAAAAGTTAGCTCGTGCTGTTGACTGTTCAGATCACTGGCATATAGTTATAAGTCTTTTCTCTTTATGGTATAACTTTAACTTAAAGGAGAAGCAGAAAATAACCTCAGAATGTGCTGTGCTTATTTCATTTCTACTCATCCCTTCTCTCCACCTTGACCACTATTAAGTTTTATTTCATTCTGGCTGTGTTATGCTGTACTAAATGTCAGTGGGCTGTCTGCCCACATCATCTGTTATAATGATCTGCTCCTACTCATAGGGACTCTCATTGAGGCTCTCTTTTTACGATCTTACATACCCACCTGCTTGCATAGGAAATATAATTCTCCCCTTATGTGATCCTGAGCTGGTCTTAATAAACATGGTGGTGAGAAATGCTCCAGGCCTGTTTTCTGCTCACTATTTGATAGCTTGATAAAAGTGAAAGAGCAGTAATTAAGAAAGAATACAAATATTTGTCATTGGTGGGGAAAAGAAAACAAAAATCAAGGTTGAGGGCTGACTAAAAAATATGAAATAGAAACTGTATTTGCTAAATACTTCAATGAATAAAGCCACACTTCATTTCAATGTATGTAGCCAACACAACTAGAATGTTTTTGGCCTTTTAAAGTTCAGTTAAAGTTGTTGCATTTATGAAAGGTTATAAAGCACTCCAAATTACTACCAATTAAGTAGAGATCAAATATCCCAGATATTCTTCTTAACTGTCATGAAGACATTCTTATCACCTTTAAAACCATGCTCACACCTTACTAATAGATTGTCAGAATCCTATGGGGAAAATGTAGCATGAAAGTAAACTGAGGCAGTAATGGTAGCCATTTCAATCTCAAAGGACCAAAGTAAACTAGAAATAAGAAGCATGAACTAAAAGGCCACAGGAAGTCCACAGGAGTTGGAAGAGCCAAGCACTGGAGTGCAAAAGCATTTCTGTGTGTGTGGATGGTGGCCAGATCTTTAAGGTTGCTTTGAGAGGGCACTTGGGAAGAGGACAGGTGGGAAGAATGATGGTATTTTCCTTGAAAGACTATTTGGGCTGTGTACCTAGATCATAGGATTTGGAAACAGGAGACTTTAGTATTTTTTAATCGTATGACTTTGGACAAGTCATTTAATACCATTGATTTCAGTCCCTTCAGCTGTGGACTGGAAATTTTGGTATCTCTCACACAATTGTTTAGATAAAAAACCAAATGTAATCATGTAAGTGGGCCTTGTGATTGGTAGGGCACTAGAACAAATGTGTGATGTTGTTGGTCATCTCTTGTTTCCTCCTGTGCTTCATCTCATTACTCTGAACTTGAAATTTGAGTAATCAGTATCCCAGAAAGGTTTTTGTTTCTTCTTGGTCCTCCCCCCACCCCCCAGGAAAAAACAGAGCAGGAGAGAAGACAGCTGAAGAAATACGAATTTACTTCACAATTGATATAATTAGCTTTAATTTGTGGCACACATGTTAGTGTGGTGTCTAAAGGACTTTGGTGGATCACAACCCTTTGTCCCAAAGTTATGCCGTACACCACATTTTATTATCATACATAATAATAAACGTGTCTATAAGAAAAATGACAGCATGTTGTCTGACAAAACCATTAGCTATCCCAAGGTTCTCTTTTTTTGTTTCTTTTCCTTTATTTATTATAATGAATGCTAGTATCTTTGTTGATTTATATCTCTGAATTATCTTTGACCTTCCTCAAATTGAATTTTCGTATTAACCTACTTTCTAAACCTTTATATTAAGTTGTATATGAGCACACTAAGTTATGTGATTTACCAAAATTTTACTTTATTTTTGTCATGGGTCACAATACCTTCTGTGTGTTGCATAACTTAAGGTGCCTCCATACCTTTGGAATCAAAAATTTTTAGTAAGCTTTGAGAAAATACTAGAATAATCTATGTGAAGAATTTAAATCAGTTTTTAGTTATGAAAATTTTATCTGGAGACTGGGAAATATTTAAGCTCAGCCCAAACTTCATAAGATGTATTACTAATGATGATCATGTTTGGATAATAGTGAGATTAAGGTTCTTTAATTGTTAGCTGATTTATTAACTATTCTTTGAGGCCAGACATTTCTTTGAAGAAATAACTACTCTTTCCTTTGAACATCATTTATTGGACTCTGTGCTAAGTTGCTGCATGCTTCACCACTGATATTTCTGTGTAGAATTCATTCTTTAAAGGAGCATATGGGAGCAGTTGATTGCTTCACCACAACTGGTGTCTTGCCTCCAGCTGTGTCCAATAATCTGGCATAGCTGTATTTAGTGGATAACTACTAATGTTGTTATTGGTCATAAAAGTTGTTAAGGTACTTAGAGTAATAATGGGCTCTCTGCAGAGTAGAAGTATATAATTTCCATCTGACCTTTTAAATATTACTGATCTATCATATAACATAAAATTAAAATAAGTACAAGTTATAACTATTTTATGTCATTTTAAACATTAAGTTTCTGTATTTTTGTTAGAGTTTACTGCATCCTATGTCACTAATAAGGTGCTGTGAAATGAAGAGACTTATCCTTAATTAATAAGGATATTAGAATATCCTTATTCTAATAACAGAAAAAGTAATTCTACCAGTGCCACCATGGGATGCATTTTTTAAAACATAGGAAACCTTAAACTTCTCAAAAAGAAGTTGTAAACAATTCTATGAAATTTCACCATATATTAATTTATATTTAAATTTAATCAATAAAATTAATATAGATTTCTTTCCACCAGTGTACTTTACGATATGCATAGATATTTGATCAAACTTTATGAACAAGTTTTATAAAAAATGACACTAAAATTCAAATGTCACATTTAAAAAAATATTACATTAATTTATCCTTTTCAAAAGGATAGATATTAATAATCCCTCACTATTTTTTCTGCATTTCGATTTATATATATTGCATCAGGTTATCTCAAGCATGGCCTATTTATATAGGAAATAGAATATAACTGTAGATGTACACAAAAAATTACTTTAAATATTTCTAACTTTAAGGCTGAGTATGGTGGCTTACACCTGTAATCTCAGCACTTTGGGAGGCCCAGGCAGGAAAATTGCTTGAGGCCAAGAGTTTGAGACCCGCCTGGGCAACATAGGGTAGACCTTGTGTCTACAAAATAAAAAAATTTAGTTGGACATAGGGTGCATACCTGTAGTCCCAGCTCCTGGGGGGCTGAGGTGGGAGGCTTGCTTGAACCCAGAAGTTTGAGACTGCGGTGAGATATGATTGCACCATTGCAGTCCAGCCTGGGAGAATTTGTCTCTTAAAAAAAAATTTCAATCTTCAGTTATAAAAATTAGTCTGCCATTGTTGCCTTAATATTATTTACATAAAGTATTAAGATAAATTTTAGAGAAGTATTTAGATGATGAATTCCTATTGTATATTCATACTGTGGAATATTGTGCAGATATCAAAGAGTAAGACAGAGTAGATGTACCAGTAAGGAAACATGACCAATAATAACCAACATAATTATTAAGTGAAGAAGTCTGCTCATAGATATTTTATATACATATATATAAAATCATTTCAAATGATTTAAATATACACATTCACACACACACACACACACACACAAACTAGAGAACATATCTGTTCCTTATACTATTAGTGGAACATGAAACTGAAAGAACTGAATAATGCCACAGTATTAATGGTTCAGATAATTCTAACAAAATCAATACCCAGAAATCCCCTAGGGTGGAATTAATGATATAGATTAAGTCATATCATTAAGTTATCCTGAACTGCAAGAAATTCTGCACATTTCAGTACCCTATACTGGGGGGTAAAATTTTTGTTCACTAGTTTTAGAATTGTTATTATATTAGTGCCATAGGCTTGGTATAGCAAATTACTGCAAACCTGGTGGCTTACAATGAGAGAAATTTATTCTCTCCCAGTTCTGGAGGTTAGAGTCTGAAATCAGGGTGTCAGTAAGATTGGTTCATTCTGGAGGCTCTGAGGAAGCATCTGTAGCGTGCCTCTCCATAGCTTCTGGTGGATGCCTGGTAAATCCTTGGGTTTCTAGGCATCAGCCTAGCTCACAGCAACCTCAAACTCCTGGGCTCTAGCGATCCTCCTACCTCAGCCTCCCGAGTAGCTGGGACTACAGATGCACACCACAAGACCTGGCTAATTTGTCTATTTTTAGTAGAGGCAGGGGTCTCACTCTTGCTCAGCCTGATCTTGAACTCCTGAGCTCAGACGATCCTCCTGCCTTGGCCTCCCAGAGTGCTAGGATTACAAGTGTGAGCCACCGTGCCCAGCCACAGGGTTTCTTGGCTTGTAGATGCATCACTCCAGTCTCTGCCTCTGTCTTTACGTGGTTTTCTCCCCTATGTCTGTGTGTTTCAAATATCCTTCTCCATTCTCTTATAAGGACAGTGGTTTTTGATTTAGGGCCCAACCTAAATCCAGGACGTTTTCATTCTTTATTATATCTGCAAAGACCCTATTTTCAAATAGGGCCGTATTTAGGTACCAGGGATAAGGACTTGGACATATGTTTTTTGGGGATACCGTTCAACCTACCACAGGTATTAAAATTATTTATACATTGTACTGCAGTTATTTTGACGATTGAGTATTTTATTTCTTTGGGAAAGTACTGCCTCTAAAAAGAATGAGACAAGTAACATTGCTTTACCATTTCAGATGTATTTAAATTTTAACTTTTAGTCAGACTTCACAGTTGTTATTTTTCAATGTACTTGTTATTTGTAAAGACAGTGTTATTATTGAGTGATGCAGTCTACACGTAGCAGTCTCCAACCATTTTGGCACCAGGGACCAGTTTCATGGAAGACAATTTTTCCACAGATGGGGCAAGGATGCTGCCAGTGGAGCTCTGCAGCCTGGTCCCTAAAAGGGACCTGGACCTAGCCTATGGGTCATTTGTAGCTAATCCATATTAGTTCATCAGATGAAATCTGTACAGATTGCCTTCATCACGAAGAAATTTTAAAATACCATTTTTTTCATATTTTCCATTATTCTTACCACCATACATTAGACTCTTGACCATTTGGATATAGAATTACGTATCACTTTTGTGCTCTGTCTGATATGATGCCAGAATACTTAGTGAATTCAGTCGAATTTTTAAACAAATGATCTTGATTGACTACGTTTTTATTGAGTTCACAGTGGTGGTGGGTGTATTGGCATTGTTCTGACATGGTTTTACCACATGAAAGGCGTAGTCAAAATAGCAAGGACTCTCACCAGTCAGACAGAGCAACATTTAAATGGCTGCTCAACTAGTCACTTAGTGATGTTACCTGAGCAATTTACTCTCTTTCCTCATTTCTAAAGTACAGATCATATATCTTTGTTTCAGGCTTATTGTGATCATTAGAAGTAAATTAAAGCACTAAGTCAGTGCCCATTAATAGAAGGTGCTTGATAAATGGTAATTAAAAAGAAAATATTAATAGCAACTATGTGGCAATGACGGTGATATTTAGAAATAAGATTTACAATGAAATGATCCTTTTTATTTCATTTTGAAGTAAGAGCCAAGATTTGTTGTATTGTGTTAGGATAATTACTTTATCAATATAATATTTTAAAGCTTTCCAGTTCTATTTTCCAGTTGCAATTACTTCAGGTTGTTTCTGTTAGCATTTTTCTGTTTAATTTTGTTTATGTATAACAAATCTTGCATCTTATGTTTTGTAAGCTATATCAAGTTCATCAGCATATCTTTTCATAAGATATATTTAAATATAGAAAAATATAACCCATCAGAATATACAGAAATATGCTATTAAGCTCAAATTTTATTAATAAAATGGTTTTTTGCCTCAAAGATGTACAGCAGATGTGTGGCAACATTGTTGATTTGGCATCAATATATATCAAATGCATAATTATTTTCTGTGCATATAGACACACACTTCTTTGCCTATATGTTAAAGTTTTCACAAAAATCATGCTAAAAACAAAACATAGGGTGTGTTTGATAAATATTAACTGATGGTGCTAAGTTTAAAAATTAAGAAGTGAGGACTATCCAACCCTATTGGGTAATGTGCATTTTCTTCTTAGTTTTATTTCTATGTGGGAAGTAATAAGGCTTCTTCAAGTAGCAGATCTTTGTTAAAGCTACACACTGATGTGTCACATTGTTGAAGTAAACATACAAAAAAAGGCAAAATAAAAATAGACTCTCTTTGAAAACAGGTTACCTCTTTTGTTTTTATGAGGATAAGAGTACATTTATAATTCAGGGAAGATAGGACTACACACTTTCTTCATTTCTAATTTCAAGATACTCCCTGAACCTGGTGGACCTGTATTGAATGTGATGCTTTTAATCTTATATAATGCACTGAAATTATACCAGGCAAAATTATGTACCACATATATCAAGTTATTTGTTTAATCCAATAAAGAACTTTCTCTTTCTCTCCCTGTGTGAGTATGTTTGAGAGAGTGAGAGAGTGCACGTGTGTGTATGCATGAAAATTATTATCCCACAATAAAGTCATGAGTTTTTTTGGATAACTAACTTTATCTATTAGAGTACCATAGAAATAATACTTTTCAGAAAAATAGGTGTTATGATGATAGGAAGATGCCAAAACATTCCATTCATTCTCAGCTTCAAGCTGTTGAAATATTGGACTGTGCAGAAGTTCCATTTAAAATTCATTAGTACTAAATACAATTAATATTATGCTATAATAAAATTTTCAGAACTCATCCAATTTCCTATAACAACCTTATCTCCAAAATATTACTGCAAAGTTACATTGATACTAGGGTGATTTAATATTTTCCATCCTGATTTAGTCATTTTCAATACATTGGTCACACAGACATGCACAGAGACACACAGACATGTACCACCCACAACCTCTAAACCATTAGAAGTATCATTACATTAGGAATCCTGTTTAAATTGGTGGCATAAGAATTAATGTCATCTATTCTCTAATTCCTATACTTCTACATTTACTCCTATTGGGGTAGAATTAAAATAGCTCTCTTAGAATTTTGGTTTCTTGTAGGGTGCTTGTTAATACATCTGAATTGTGAGTATACTGCCATTTGAGTACATTTTTCATTTTCTTTTTTATAAAACCCCAAGGGTCTGGGTACACTACAGGATGCCTCTGTAATTAGGTTTTCTAAAGGAAACCTGAACCCATTTTGTTTGTCCCTAACCTACTGTGTGGGAAATGTTTCTAACATAGTGAGGAATGATTCTTCATCTTAGTCAATACAACAGTCTTCCAGCTCTGTGCAGTGATTTCCATGATGATGGTATATGTTTAAATGGAGTGTGTAGTATGGCATAGACACACCGTGTATTAACATTCAGTCACTGATATATCAACTGTGGGGTTCTATGCAGAAGTACTAATCTTGTGAATTTGTGGTCTAGAGATAACTAATGATGTTACTACCAGTCTCCCAATCACTTAACTTCAGAACTTTGAATTCATTTTTGATGGCTTTCACTTCACATTCTGTTTTCTATAATGTAATGATTTTGCCATCATGATATCCCTTATGTCTTCTTCTGTTTCGATTTCCCTACCTCATTATTGCTCATCTCTGCAATGGCCACCTAACTGTTCTCTCTGACCCCAGGAGCTTCACTCTCCTGTCAGCTTTGTGCACTGCTGTCAGATCAATCTTCTTAAAGAAAAACTCCCCTAATGTTGATCCCCCACTCAAAAACCTTCTACAACTACTGAATAGCTATAAAATGCAGTGTCTGTTATGGGCTTGTCTTTGAAGACCCTATACTATTTAGTGCTAGCTTGCTTGTCTCTTTTTTTTTTTTTTTTTTTTTGAGACAGGGTTGTGCTCTGTCACCTAGGCTGGAGTGCAGTGACATGACCATAGCTCACTGCAGCCTTGAACTTCTGGGCTGAAGTGAGCCTACGGCCTTAGCCTCTCAAGTAACTAGGGATACAGGTGCATACCACCACACCCAGCTAATTTTATGTTTTGTAGAGATGGGTCTCACTGTGTTGCCCAGACTGGTCTCGAACTTCTGGCCTCAAGCAATCCTTCTGCCTGGGTCTGCCAAAGCACTGGGATTACAGGCATGAGCCACCATGCCTGGCTTAGTGCAATCTAACTTTATATTCTATTAGTTCCTTTTATGAGTTGTTAATCTGGCCATATTTAACCATTCTTTTGTTCTTCACATTTTTTTATATTTTCTAGCCTCAGATACATATATTTTTTTAACTTGTGTTAAAAGTGAGTTAGAACAGTATTCCCTGCTACTTCTCGCCATGTCAAAAATAGTCACATTCACAAAGGCAAAACTGGCATGGCCTCTTATGCATGATGTTCCCTAATTTTCCCAGAAGAAAAAATTCTTCTGAACTCCTATAGCATTTACCATCCTATACCTGTTTTATGGTCCTACTACTTATTACTTTGTATTATATTTATTTAAACAATTTTGTATCTTTTCTCATTAAAAGGAAAATCTAGATAGTATTTATCTTTGTATTTTCACAGCCCCATATATTTGAGTCTCTTGTGAGAAGAATATTAATTGCTCAATAAAGGCACCAATTGAAAAGAATTAAAAGTCCTCAACTTTCTCATCTATAAAAGGTTAACATAGAGAACAAAACTTTATCCTCTGAAAGTAAATGGTGTTTTAATCAAATCAGGAATCTTTACAATCAGCAACATTTTCAGATTGTTTTCTTGAAAATTTATAGACATGCAAATCAATTTCTTAGTGAATTCCTTAAGAACTATGAAAGTGCCTATTTTAAAACGCTGGTCTCATTATGTTAAATAAAAAGTCACTGCAAGGAAAATGTAATCTTAAAATAAGTGGATACATGTTTTTATTATTTTATTTTTAGGTTTACAAAAGAATTTCAAAGCTAAAATTCTGGCTATGAAAGTAAAATGATCCTATAAATTATGAGATTTTTGAAAATGTCGTTAAATTATAGCACATAATTATTGCTCTCGGTATGTTCTACCCTTATCTTTAGTGGAGAAGTCCCTGGCCTATATCATAATCCAAAATTTTATGGGACTGCATTTTCCTGAAACCAAATGAAAGCCATTAATATTCAGTCGGAATCATGCTCCTAAAACCCAGAGCAATTCACTAATGATAGACAGGACTAAGGGGCTCAACAGATAGGAATTTCTGTAGTTTGTTTTATTCAGAAGCAGTCTTAAAAAATCTAGCCCTCTGCTAGGTCTCTCTTGAAGTCTACTGCCTACTACCAAGGACTGGATGACCCAAAGCACCACCCTAGAGGCAAAATAAATCTCCTAATCAGCAATGGATGCTAATACTATGAATAGGCCTTTCATTAGGATTGAGCAGAAGGCACATACAAGTGGCTAAGGCCATTCTTCAGTAGAATAAAACTTAAGTCTGACCCCGTAACCCTATACAAGTTACTTATTTAATACTTTATTTCATAACTGTACAAATAGGAAATCTAGTTTATGTTACTGGCTATTTGAACATCATAGAGAATTTTTTTAAACTATGAGTTAAGTTAAAATGTCTTTAAATGTCTGAAGTGTGATTTGTTACTATATTAACTATGGATTGCATAGATATAGCTATATCTTCTATCCCATTCAGTAACAATTTCAAATTTGTCTGTAATAAAATTGGATTAGTACTAAAATATAACATCCACAGAGAAGTAAGTAGTTTATATCAACATAAAGATGCTGACCAGGTACGGTGGCTCACACCTGTAATCCTAGCACTCTGGGAGGCTGAAGCAGGCGGATCCTTTGAGTTTGGGAGTTCGAGACCAGCCTGAGCAAGAGCAAGACCCCGTGTCTACTAAAAAAAAAAAAAAAAAATGAAAGAAATTAGCTGGACAACCAAAAATATATAGAAAAAAATTAGTCGGGCATAGTGGCACATGCCTATAGTCCCAGCTACTCAGGAGGCTGAAGTAGTAGGATTGCTTGAGCCCGGGAGTTTGAGGTTGCTGTGAGCTAGGCTGATGCCATGGCACTCTAGCCCGGGGAACAGAATGAGACTCTATCTCAAAAAAAACAATAAAATAAAATAAAGATGCTATTGGAACACTTCATTAAATGTAAAAATTCTCATTGTTAGTATTTTAAAAGTCTTAAAATACATAATTTTAACAGAATATTTTAAAATACTGTTTATTTGAAACTCTTTATATTGACTTCATGTGTTTTAACTTAAAGGTTTAGTCCTATTTTGAATAAATATATTTTTCTTTAGTGCTAAAAATATTCAAAATCATTTTCACCTAGCCAGAGTTATCAAGTGTGGTATATTTTTGTTCCTCTGTAGTTAAAGACTTTCTGACTTTTAGATGCTTCTGGAGTTTTGTTGTAAACTTCATGAGGCCATGCATTTGACATGCTTTCACTTAGATTAGTCCAAACTACCCAATTCTACAAGAATTTTATCTTCCTAACTAGATAGAATTTATCCAGCAATGGACTAAGTATCTTATTTGTGGGATTTATGTTCATTCTAATAAGATTTGGTCTTTAGTTCCAATAGTGTGTATAAGTGCTAAACATAATATTTCATACTAGGACCAGTAATTGGGGAAGATCATCAGACGACTGTAATTTGTACTCTTTTATCTACTTTCATGGCTGACTCATATAGTTTTTTTTGCCCTCTTTGCCATTTGTTTACTATATTCCAAATTGTTTTTAAACAGTTACACAAGGGATTATGTCCCTTGGGAATGGTCCATTACATTTTGAATATCAGTGCCATTCCAAGTTATTTCAACCATGGCATTAATCTCACTTAAAGCAATAAAAAGCAAATAGTGGTAAGAAGCAAGATGCATAAAGCATTACTTTAAACAGTTAAAAAAAAAAAAAAGATGTTAAATGTTCCCTCTCTAGGAGCTCCTGCAGCTCTTGATACATTTGTGTGCAACTGAGCAAGAGAAAAGTAGCAGTGGGATTATTAGTGGAGAAAGAAGCTTACAAGGAACATGAAAAGGAGACCGCTTCACATTCTGCCTCCTTTCTTCCTGCAAGCAGTTAAAAAGAGAGAATCATTTAAACAAGCTTCTGTAGAACTCCCTTTTATTGGTTCTTTTCTTACGTAAAGTTACCAACAGGTTCATTCATAAGGTGATCTTGAAGGTTGTTTCACTGTCACTGAGCCACAGTTAAGATGGTTTGTAAAGGGTACCACCCAAGTATAAAGATGCCTGGTAGGAAAATAAGGCCTTTATACAAAAAGAGCAGCAGCCCATCAGATCTTTCCTTTTCAAACCAGACAGGTCCCCCCTCAGAAAGATTAATTACAGTCAGGTTGAGAAGACAGCCTTGCTCTGTGTGTGTGTGTGTGTGTGTGTGTGTGTGTGCACGCGTGTGTGTATATGTGTGTGTTTTCCCCCTCAACATTAGAAAGATAAAGGGAGTGATTAGTGTGCACAAAGCCTCTGATCAAACTAGCTCAGAGGTTTGTGACAGGAGGTTCAAACACTTTATGGATCACTAGTGCTGACAGGTAGATCACACAGGCCTTAAACAGATGTTTAGTGAGAAGATGAATGTGTGAGATCTCAAACACGCAGCACTCTTTTACTTGGCCACTTTAGTCTGTGAAGTATTAAACGTTGCTAAAGGAACTGCTTCCCTAAAAAGGGTGAAAAAGTTACTAACAAGCCTCCATGAAATCTCAGCCTTTCTTTTATTATCAGGATTTAACACAGCTGAGATTTGAAAGTTATGGAACTTTCTACAGGAATTGACGAACATGACCACACTTTATCTTCGAGTATATGAAATGCTTATTAATTAGCTCATGACTATTTCTGCCTCATGAGCTATATTTGAGAAGTTTAGTTGGAATAGGTAGAATATTCAAGGCAAATTAAATTTAGCCAAAATCCAGAAATGTTAATGTAACATATCTTTTATATTTGTAATATATAATTTAATATTGGATGAAATCATTCATGATCATGAAAATACACCAAATGTATATATTTACCTGAATTTTCATAGTGAATTATATATCATTAATAATTCTTTAAAAGAGTGTATGGATGGCTGGGCGTGGTGGCTCATGCCTGTAATCCTGGCACTCTGGGAGGCCGAGGCGGGCGGATCATTTGAGCTCAAGAGTTCGAGACCAGCCTGAGCAAGAGCAAGACCCCGTCTCTACTAAAAATAGGAAGAAATTAGCTGGACAACTAAAAATATATAGAAAAAATTAGCTGGGCATGGTGGCACGTGCCTGTAGTCCCAGCTACTCGGGAGGCTGAGGTAGTAGGATTGCTTGAGCCCAGGAGTTTGAGGTAAATGCTATGAATGCCTTCTGTTTTCTTCTTTAACAGGTATGTATATATGCATGTATATGTATGTATACATCCAGAGGTAAATACAAAGTGTCATCAATTATTTTTTTATTTCATTATATCACAGGGACCTGAAATTTCTATCAGTTGGATTAATATGTTTTGCTGATAGTAACAACTTTGCTAGGTATCATTAGAAACTGTCCTTCCCTTATTATTTGTAGAAACATACAAACTAGTAGAAAGAAATATTCTACAGAGCCTGGCACTTTTAATGCCTTAAGGCCATGGCTCTATGAGAATATCCTTCTCATATTAATGTTAGGAAAACATTTATACATAATTGACAAAATAAGGGAAAATAATTGGTTTTGGATTATCTAATGGCAATTTTTCAAGTCTTTTGATATTAACTTTAGGTTATTTTTAAAAAAATTTTATTTCTTTATTTTAACGTTTTTGGTAGAGATGGGGTCTTGTTACAGTGCCCAGGCTGGTCTTGAACTCCTGGCCTCAATCAATCCTTCTACCTTGGCTTCCCAAAGCACTCCAATTATAGGCATGAGCCACTGTACCTGGCCTTAAATTTATTTTAAACAAGAGATGGCTGTCAGTCTTATCACCTCTAATAGAAAGATGATCATTAATGAGCTCATAGGCATAGAAAATAATTGTGAAGTATTGTGTATGAGAGCACTTAAAATAATAAAAACTTTACACACATGCAAAAATATTAGAAGAGGAGGCAGGCGGTATTGGAGGAAATAGAAAAGGAAGATAGGAAGCAGAAGGAAAAAATGATAATTATTTAATGGAAAAGACCATGTAGTCTGTCTGCTGCTATCTATTATAGTATTATCTGACTGCCATTTTAAAATCACATATATTAATTAATGCACAATCTATTTTTAGTTGTGTTGCCAAAATTATTGACAATGCGAAAGTGTCCTGTACATTTAACCAATACTTACTGAATGTAGTATTTTCAAGATACTATTAACAGTCATAGGCAATAAAAGATGGGTGAATAACATGCAGTCCTTGTTCCTGAGAATTTTAGATGTAGGGCAAAAGGTTCTTAATAGTATTGGAACTCAAAATTGTTTTGATAACATTTCTCAAACTGTATCATGGTGAGTGTGTGTGTGTGTGTGTGTGTGTGTGTGTGTGTGTATTTCCCCCAAGAAATGAAGGGGGAGCCTTTGGTATATAGCTCAAAAATTTTGTATTAAGAATCACTTTGTCTATCTCTAATTTTGTCTGTCCAAATATGTACTGAATTTCAGTCACCTTGAAGGATTCATTCCACTGAAGTTGACTTCTTAGTGTCTGGGATGTCAGATGGGAAACAATTTTACCTCATCTAATTCTCTGTCCTTCAGCTTTTTCACTCCCTGATTTTTTTTCCCCCTTTAAAAAAAGATGTAAGAATTGTTTGTAAGCAACTTCACAATTATTTCTTTCCCAGAGTGTGGGACTGCCTGTTTGAATGTTTCCAAGAAAGTATTGTTCTTATGTGACAACAGGTCAGAAAGACTCTGCATTAATTACACTAACATATGGTTATTAACAGATTCTAGCTCAGGGAGCAATACTTTACAATGTTATCTTCCACATAGTCAGATGTTAGCCATATTGTCAGTGCTGGCAGCTATTGTTTCACTCATTTACTTCACAGAGCTAATTACTCCCTAATAATAACTTTACCTTGGAGTTTTTCACTTGCTTGTGCCAGCAAACCTGTTCACACTACATATGCTAATTATTGGCACTTATTCATTATGTTAAGATAGCTTTAAGTTCAAGCTGTGCAGCCTGGCTTTCGGTATGGAGCCAGCTGGCTTCAAAGTTCCACCTTTTTTTACTAAAGTCATTAAAAGTTTTAATATGGGCCCATCTTGTTCTCTTTACAAGATTCAGTCTTTCAGGAATTCAAATGAATGTGCAGTTACTCATGGACAATTGCAAATTATAATAAGGTCTTTGGTTTCTTGAGAAATTCTAAAAGCTTGCACTTATTGTGGCCTTTTCTGTTAGATTAGAAAAGATGAGTGAATTCTTTTACATTTAAACTATATGATCACTTTATCTACTTGATTACTCCATACACAAACATACATGCATGTGTGAGCACACACACATGCACACACACGCACACACATTCTCTTTTTGATTCAGTTCCCTTCAGAATAAGTTTAACTCACTGGTAGTAATTAATTTGTGCATGGCAAAATGATACAGAATCTGGAATTTTACTGTTTATGCAACATCCTTTATGAAAAATTTTTTTCTTATCATTTCAAGAGACTTAGGATTAATGCCAGGGCCAAAGACTGTGCTTGAACTCTATTCAGGATTCCCATTGATACCAGCAGGAGTTAATATTTAAGTGTTGTTTTCAGTCAAAGTAAAATATGGTTTCTCTAGTTTTAATGAACAAATAGCTTCATTTGGTTCCCATCCAAATATAATTAGTAACTACCACCACTCAATTAAATACCCAACTTTGATGAGTATGAATCAAAATGGATTTGACCTTTTAGTTGGTAAATTTGGGGAGGAGGGGTTCATCTTTTGAGAGCTAGAAATGAATGTATACTCAGACATAAATTGTCTAAAATTAGATTTATCTTAAAAAGATAACTTTTAAAAGAGTCAACCTCCTGATCTTCACCTTAAATACTACTCATCTTTTATATTATTTAATATTGCATGTAGGCACTAAACACAAGAGTCCTGAAATATGAGTATTTAATAAAAACTGGTGTAGATATGTATTATTATACTTAAGAGAGAAAATTAGAAGATACGAATCTGTTTCAACCATAGGCAAAAGCAAGAGGCTTGAGTTAGATTATCAGCTATGTATTCCATGAGATAAACCTTTCTTTAAGTTTTTTCTCCCACTTATATTTTGTTACTCAGCAATTTGCTTCTAGAATTCTCAAGACTAATATTTATTTTTAGCCAATAGAATGCCAAATACTAATTTCCAGTGTTTTTAAGGATTGGTGTAATTTTGTGTGTTCTGGGGTGTGGAAAAAGAATATATGACAACACATGGAATTAGAAGAGAAATGGAAGAGAATGTCAAAGTCTTTTGATTTTAACCTACCAAGCACTCCCCTGGTGGGTGGTGGTAATGGTTGGAGGGAGCCAGTACAAGTTACTAGGATCTTGAGAGGAGGCTGCATGTCAGTACAAATACACTGTTGCTAGGGGTTCTAAAAATGTTTTCACTGGAATATAACCTCTACTAAAGGTCTTGTTTACATTTTAGATATTTATACAATAATATGGTTGGCTGATGAAATAGCCAGGGTTGACGGAATTAATAATTAGCTGCTAGGTCTAAATGTTTACACTAGTTGGGAAATAAAGATGGTATTTGAACTTGATATGTTTATAAAGATGAACAATTTACATGTTAGTTTAATATTTCAATTATATGAGTTATCCATTACTGTGTTTCTGATGAAGAGAGGAAAAGATTTGGAGAGAGTGATAAACAATGTTAATAAAAATAAATAAGGGGTGCTTTTTGTTTAACAAAAAGTTTTTCAAGAGACCTCAAAATTCTAATTTCTGCTTTTCCAATTTCTGTGAGTAAACATTTGTTTGTGATTTGTTGCTGTATGAGGTTTATTGGAGACAAGAAAACTTGTGGTTGCTGTGCCACAGGTATTGGCACATGCTGAGCATTTCCACAGTTTCTTTTCAGAGTGGTTAGAAAGTTAGATCAAAATAAAATAAAATTATAATTGCAATGATTAAGTGTAACAGAGAAGTCTAAATAGGCCACCTGAAATTCCTTGAGGCAATTCAAAAATCTCTTTTTTCATAAGGAAATTGCAGATAAAATAAGAAAAATAGTTTAGTGAAAATAGTAAATTTTGCCTTTTAAACTTTTACATTCTCCATGAAAAGTTATAATACTGAGATATATGTACATGTTTCCATTAGAGGCTTTTGAAACTTTAATTGGTTATCAACATAATGATAACATTTAATGATACATAAATAGCCCCAATAGACTGAAGAAGAATTCATTTTGGCTATTCCCTGTTTTCTGGGTAATCTAGTTTCATACTTTTTATTTGGTTTGAATAATTTCTGTCACCTTGATTCTTCTCTACATGTTTATATAACCCATTCCTTACTTCATCAAGGGGGAAAAGGTTTCATGATTCTTACCCTCTCTGTCATGTTTTAACATTTAAAATCACAGTGGCCACTATCCAAAGGAGAGAGTTTTTTGGAATCCTTATGACCAAGAGAGTATGCTTAACTTTTACTACCCACACCCCAAATTGTGAGGCTTCTACTTGCAGCATTGTGAAGGAATGAGTGCTCAAAGGCTCTTTAAGCTTTGCAAAACAACTAGTTTCTGGATAGAAATGCTTTTTAATGCATTTTTGTTCTTATGAGAATTAAAGGAAAAATCTTGATAGATAAAAATAAGAAAAATCTTTAAGATCAGTCCAGAACATAGACTGTTGACCACAATAAGCTATCACAAAAGCTGGGCTTACTTGCAGTCAAATACAAATATCAACTTTAGGATCAGAGAATAAGCTTTAGATTACCCATAAGATGATGATACTTAACCCAAGACTCCTTCATTATGTTTAGATTAAGTTATGCTACAGCAACAAAAAAAAAGCCAAAATCTTAGAGATACAAATTTTACTCATGTTAAGTTTGTTGTATGTCAGCAGCAGCTTTGCTTCATGTTCTCTTCAATCCAAGATCAAGGCTTAAAGTGCAGCTGTAGTCTGGGACATGATAGTCTAACAGCAGAGAGAAAAAAGGTTGGAGCAGAAATATGCAATGGCTCTTAAAATATTTCCCATAAATTACACATATCATTTCTTCTCATGTCTTATAGGCCACAGCAAGTCCCATGGCTAAGCCTGAGCCTGAATGGGAAGAAAAATTCTCCTACAGGGACCCTGTAAAGTAGGGCATCAACTATTTTATAAATAAACTCTACCACAGTGGGTGCCTTCAGGCTTGACAAAACAACTAGTTCAGTAGTGCTGAACAGTGATCAGTGCATATGTATGTAATCCAAAGAAGCCAGGTAAGGAACCTTTGGAAAAGAGCTGGCAGGAACAATAATCCCAGATTCTCACATGGGGCTAGGAATACTTTGTGTTTCCACCAGCCAGTGTGGAACAACTCCTAACATATATATGGAGCACTGGGTTTAATCTTCAAGAAGGGTATTGGTTCAGTAGGGGAACCAAATTAACTTTAGTTTAACAGGCTATTGTAGACCTGACCTAAAGAAAAGGTGTAAAGTAAGACTTGAAAGGATCAGACCGTTCCCAAGTAAATAAAGTGCATCATCCCAGAACAAACCCCCAAAATAAAAAGATTACAAAAAAAGAAGACAAAATTCAAAACATTTATCATGTGATCAAAATTATTAATAGCATGCATATAAAGAAGCAAGAAAATGATAATACACAATTAGGAGAAAAATCAGTCAATAAAAACAAAACCAAAAACAGCACAGATGTTAGAATTAGTAGGCAAAGATGTTAAAACAGCTGTTATAAATATATTTACTATGTTCAAGAGCATGATGAGGAAATGAATGGAAGCTGTAAAAATGTCCCAGATTGAACGTTTAGAGGTGAAAAATACAATATCTGAGATGAAAAATATGCTGGATAGGATTAGAAACTGCAGAAGATAGGATTATTGCATTTGAAAACATAGCAATAGAAACTATTCACAAATAAAACAAAAAGGCTGATAATAAATAGAGTATAATGAGCTGGAGTGAGGAAAGTGGGAGGCAGAAAAAAATCTTTAGAGAAATAGTGTCCAAAAAATTTAAAAATCTTTTATTAACCATAACTTCATATATCTAAGAACCTCAAGCAAAAGAAACATAGTCAAATTACTGAAAAGCAACGATGAAGAGAAAACCTTAAAAGCAGCCAGAAGTAAAAGACACATCCATACAGAGAAAGTAAGTTGTTATAAGATTCTTCTTATACTATATATGAACTGATGTGGTACCATTTAAAGTAGACTGTAATATGTTAAATAAGTGTACTGTAATTCATAGAGCATCCACTAAAATAAAACAAAATAAAAAGAAATACTTAATAAGCCAATAATTGAGTAAATGGAATTATAAAAATACTCCAAAAGAAGAGAAGAAATAAAAAGGGAATGAACAACAAATGAAATAAATAGAAAACAAATAGCAAGATTGTAGATTTATTTCCATCCATGCCATTAATCATATTAAAGGTAAATGATCCAAACACACTAATTAAAAGTCAGAGATTGTCAGATTAGGTTAAAAAATAAAAAAGCAAGACCTACCAATATGTCTGTCATCTGCAGGAGACCACTTTAAATATAAAGACTTAGATAGTTAAAGCAAAGAGTCAGGAAAAGATACCCAGTTAACACTAATCAAAAGAAAGCTAAAATGTCTATACTGGTGTATCAGCATAGATGTCAGAGCAAGGAATATTACCAAGGATATCAAGAATCATTTCATAATGATAACTTGGGCAGTTCATCAAGAGAATATAAGAATTCTTAATGTTTATGCACCCAATAACAGAGCCCCAAGTTACATGAACTGAAAGTAAACAGAATTAACAGGACAAAAAGAGAAATTCACAGTTACACTTGGATATTTCAAGAATTCTCTCTCAATAATTGATTGAAGAAGAAGTTGGAATATTATTAAGAGTTGAGTGACACTATTCACCACCCTGACCTTATAAACATTTATAGAATCCAACAGAATAATTATTTTTTTAATGTGCACATAGAAAATTTACCAAGCAGATCATATTCTCGGTCATTAAAAGTTTTAATACATTTTAAAGGATTAAAATAATTTAAACTATTTTTATGATCACAGTGGAATTAAAATAGAAGTCAGTAAGCAAATATTTGGAAAATCCCAATTTATTTGAAAACTAAATAACACATTTCTAAATAAAGAAGAAACCACAAGAAAAATGAGAAAATATTTTTAACTGAATGAAAATGAAAACATAACAAATTACAAATTTCATGGCACATAGCTAAAGCAGTGCTTAGAGGTATATGTATAGCATTTAATATTTATATTAGAGAAGTAGAAAGGTTTAAAATCAATTACCCAAGCTTCCTGCTTAAGAAATTTTCTAGAAAGAGATGAGCAAGAGAAAATTAAACCCAAAGGAAAATATAAAGAGTAGTAATAAATAAAATGTAAAATGGGAGAGAACAAAGTGAATTTAAAAGTTGGCTCTTTGATATCAAGAAACTTGATAAACCTCTAGCTAGACTGCTCAGGAAAAAAATGTTGACACAAATGAGAAAATATAGGAATGTGGAAAAAGACATCACTGCAGATTCTACAGATCATGAAACAACAAGAGACTGTTAGGAAAAACTCCAAACCCATGAATTTGACAACTTAGAGTTAACAGATGCCTTCTTTGAAAGACAAACTACTGAAGCTCACTCAGGAAAAAATGAGTGCCCTGAATACCTCTACATAATAAAGAAATTGAACTGTCAGTTAAAAATCATTCTGCACAGAATATTCCAGGCCCTGATGGTTTAACTGGTGAACTATCCCAAATATTTAAGTAAAAATAAGCAAACCCCCCAAAACCAATTCTACACAGACTTTCAGAAAATAAAAGAAGAATGAATAGTTCCCCAAACCACATGAAGATATGTCAAGGAAAGAACCATAGACCAGTATCCCTCACAAATAGAGATGTAAAATTTCTTATAATTTTAGCAGTCTAAATCCAGTAATATATAAGAAGAATAATACATTGTGATTAAGTGGTATTTTTACTGGAAATGCATGGTTGGTTTATCCTCCAGAAATAAATAAAGGTAATTCACTAGATTAATAAAATAATTATCTATTACAAATAGATTACTCGTAGAATAATCATCTTAATAGATGCAGAAAGAGCATTTGACAAAATCCAACACCTGTTCATGATAAAATCATATCAGCAAAATAGGAATAGAAGGAAGTTTTCTCAACTTGATAAAGGATTTCTAAGAAGAACTTACAACTATTCTCATATTTAATTTTGAAATATTGAACATTTTCTCCCTAAGATCTCCCACTCTTGAAATTTTTATTCGTCATTGTATTGAAGATCCTAGCCTCCAGTACAATACATCAACAAAAATAAATAAAGGAATTCAGATCAAAAAGGAAAAAACTAAACTGTGTTTATTCACAAATAATAGGATCATCTATGTGGAAAAGTGTAAAGAATCTATTAAAAAACTCATAATGAGTTTAGCAGGGATATAGGATATAAAGTCAATGCTCAAAATAAGTCATTTCTAGAAATAAATCATGTTTATACTAGAAAAAAATCAAAAATTGAAATGTTTTAAAACATTTAAAACTTCATCAAAAATATGAAATACTTAGGAGTAAATTTGTCAAAATATATGCAAAACCTCTGTGATGAAAATGACAAAACTTTTGCTGAGAGAATTTAAAGAGGACTTAAAGAAATGGAGAGATAGGCCACATTCAAGGATTGGAAAACTCAATAGTTTTAAGATGTTACTTCTCTACCACAAATTTATCAGTACATTTGCTGTCTTCAGAATCAAAGAACGTTTCTTTGTAGAAATTGACAAGCCAATTCTAAAATTTTTATGGAAATTCAAAGCATTTTTGAAAATGATGAGCAAAGTTGGAGGATTTGCACTTGCTGATTTTAGCTTATTTTTATGTTATGCTAATCAATACAATGTGCTGTTGGCATAATGGCAGATGTACAGATCAGTGGAACAGAACAGAGAGTCTAGAAATATACACATACAAATGTGTGTGTTCAATTGATTCTTGTCAAAGGTACTCAGGCAATTGAATAGGAAAATATAATCTTTCCAAGAAATCGTTTAGGGACACTTGGATATCCATATGCAAACAAATGAATAGCAACTATTTTCTCATGCCATACACAAAAATTAACTCAAAATGGATCTATAGACCAAAGTATGAGATAAAACTATAAATCATTTAGAAGAAAACATAGGAGCATTATTTAGTGGCCTTAGGTTAGGTCAAGATTATTAAATACCACCCCCCAAAAGAGCAAGTATAACTATCAAAGAAAAAATCATAATAAGTTGGGCTTCACCGATGCTAAAACCTTTTGTTGATTATTTTAATACTATAAAGAAAATGAAAAAGCAAGACACAGACTGACAGATATTTGCAAAATGTATCTGAGAGCGGACTTGTATTCAGAAAATATCACGATCTCTTTAGACTCAACAATAAGAGAAGTAACTCAATGAAAATGAGCAAAAGAATCGAACAAACTTTTAATCAAAGAAGATAAGAGGATGGCAAACAAGCATGAAAATACGCTCATTAATCATTGGAGAGTTGCACATTGAAACCAGTCAGATCCCAGCATACACACAAAAATGGCTCAGATCAAAATAAGTGACCATACCATAGGTAAAGTGATTGTGGGTCAATCAAAAATCTTAGTGGGAATTCAGAATGGCACAGTGACTTTGGAAAACAATTTGGTAGTTGTTTGTGAAGTTTCACACACACTTATCACATGACCTGCAATCCTACTCCCACTTGTTTTTCCAAGAGTAGTGAAAATATATCCCCACAATAAAACTTTTACATGAGTGTTTGTAGGAGTTTATTCATAATGTCTCCAAACTTTAAATAATACAAATATTAACCATTTAGGGGAATGGATAAATTGTGGTATATGCATGCAGTGAAAAACCAGTTGGCATTAAAAAGGGACAAACTGCTTATACACACAAAGCTTGGATGCATCTCAAAAGCATTATGCAAAGTGAAATAAGCCAGAAACAAAAGACTACATACTATATTATTCCATTTGTATTTATAAAATGCAAAACTATAGTGATAAAAAGTGTATTAGTTGTGTGATAGGTAGAAAGGATTGACTCCAAAAGGGGTCACAGGGTCGTTGTATTGAAGGAATTGTTCTATGTTGTTATTGTGTTGTTGGTGATTATATAATTGCATACAATTGTCCAAATTTTGTAATTTTTTCACACAAAAAGTGTAACTTTTATTATATGTAAATTATTAATATATCTCTGTGAAGCTGACTCCAAAAAGTTAATTTTAAATGGCTTGAGTAAGCCCCTTATTAGACATAGTTAAAGAGAAAACTCATCAACTGGATGAGAAATCTGAAATTAGCTAGATTGCAGAGAAACACAGATGAGAAATATAAAAATGAGGTTAAAAGAGATAGATTGGGAAGTTTTTACATATTTAATTGGAGCCCCAGAATATGAGAATAGAGACAATGGATGAGAGTTAATATTTAAAGAGGCAATAGCTGACAACATTCTACAACTGATAAAGGACATAAGATAGTATAAGTACTAGATATATGAGGCATAGTATTTTCAAGTGGTATACATTTTAAAAAATTCACTCATAGATACTTATTTTTATTTAGAGGCAGGTTTTTGTTGTGTCACCCAGGCTGGAGTGCAGTGGAGCGATCATGGCTCACTGTAATCTTGAACTCCTGGACCCAAGGAATCCTCCTGCCTCAGCCTCCCAAATAGCTGGGACTACAGGCACAAGCCACCACGCCCAGCTAATTTTTAAAATTTTTGTAAAGACAGGAACTTGCTAAGCTGTCCAGACTTTTCCTGAACTTCTGCCCTCAAAACATCCTCAGGTCTCGGCCTCCCAAAGTGCTGAGATTACAGGCATGAGCCACCACGCCCAGCTTCACTGACACTTTATTTATAAAGATGCAGAATACCAAAAGACAAGATATTAAAAACAGTCAGGAAAAGACAGATCATTTACAAAATCTGATAAGTAGACAAAATAGATAGATATCTCAAACATATTCATGGAAGCCATAAGTCTATAAAATAATACACTAAAAAAGTAACTGTTAGCCTAAAATTGAGGACTACTGTGAATACATCTTTCAAGAATAAAAGCAAAATCAATATGCTTTTGTAAAAGGCAAAATAATAAATTTATTGCCTAAATAATAAGCTTACTGTTATCTGTATTTACTAACTGATCTTCTAAAAGATACAATTCAGAATAAGGAAAATGAACGTATAGATGCAAGGATGAATGGAAAGCAGAGGAATTAAACATTGTAATAACGCTAAGTCTCTGTGAAATTGGTCATAATTTATAATTGTATGATTGAAAAAAGGCAGACATATTGGAGAATAAAAAATATAAGTCAGGAGGCAATGATTAGAACTGAAATATCCTTATGTTCTTTTATTTGGGGTGGGTAATGGATGTTAACTTCCGATTTTTGAGCTAAGTTTATGGTAAACCTTCTAAGGGTAACTACTAAAAGAAAACAAATAAAAAACGTATGACCTCTAAACAAATAGCGGGAAAAAAGCAAAGCAAAACAGAACAACAATTGTAAAACTCCATAATAATGAAAATAAGCATTAAGCAAAAGTAAGAAAAAACATTTTAAATATCTGGGCAAATAGAAAACACAAAGTAAGTTAGTAGAAATAAATTCAAAATATATAAGTAATGAAAGTAAATATAGCTTGAAATAGTTGATGAAGGTGAATTAAAAATAAAACTATCCCTACGCTATTATTGAGAGAAACATAAAAGGAAGCACATGGAAATAGAAAGTTCAAAGGTCAACGAACAATAAAAAGAACAAGCAATCTAGAGAAAGCTAAGGAACTCTATTAATATCTGAAAAAATAGACTTTAAGCCAAAAAGCATTATAGGTATAAAGAAGGTTGCTACATAATGATAAAAGTTTTAACTTACCAGGAAGATATTGCCATTCTAAACTAGAATGCATGTAATGAAATACCCTCAGATTATATGAGGCCAAACTGATAGAACTACAGGGAAAAATTGTGAAACAAACGATCATTGTGGAAAACATTACCATGCCTCTCTCAACTATTGGAAGGTCAGGAAAATAAAATATTATTAAAGATATAGAATATTTGAAAAAACAATGAAAAACTTGATTTAGTAGAAATTTTTAGAACCCAGATTCAATATTTAGAGGATAAATATTCTTCACACACAAATATGCAGTGTAATTTTTTAAGAACTGGTTATATACTAGATCATAAATCATGTTTCAACTTGGTTTAGTAGAGCCAAAGGGTTTTTTTTTTTAATTTTAACAAACTTGTAAAATAGACAAATCTTTGGTGAAATTTTTATCACTCATAAGAAAAGAAGACAAATAATGCAAAGAATAAAAAGGAAATTAAATTTAGCAATAGCAAGGATTAAAATTATAATACAACTGTAAGATTACCTTTTGCTAATAATTTTTAAAAAATTAGGCAAATTTAGGAAAAAATATAATATATAGAAACTATTTAATTACTAATAGAAAAGTGAAAGCCTTAATGGTCTTATAACCATTAAATAAATTCACTTAGGAGTTTAAAACCTTCCCACAAAGAAACACTAGGTCCAGATACTCTTAAGACAATATGAAAAGAGAGACTACCCTGTAATTTATTCTGTGAATTAATATAGCCTTAACTAAAACCAGAGGAGATTTCAAGGAAAAAAAAATATTCTTCATATCGCTTTGGAGGCTAGAATTGTGACAATCTTAAACAAGACAGAAAACAATGGTTTGACATAAGAAAGAATTTAGGAATCCTGCTGGACCCATTGTTACTGCCTTGTTTCATGCCCATATCCTCCCTTACCTGGTCATTTCAATAGCCTTCCAAATGGCCTCCCTGCCTTTCTCCTGGCTGCCTCTCCAAATTTCCCTTACTCATTGCTCCCAAATTGGTCTTTCTAGAAGGAAGAGTCTTTGCCATGCTTAAAATCCTTTACCAACTCTCCATTGGTTCTACTGTACTCTGAGCTCTGCCCTCAAGATACTCAGTCCAGTTGGAAGACAGAGAAAATGAGTATTTGCAATTCTTTGTGGTGTGTGTAACAGAGTGAGACTGTCCTCCTTTTTCCAGTCTGGCAAGTGGAGGAGGAAGACAAGCATCAGGATTCAGGAGCTAAGGAAGGCTTACTGGAGGAAGTCGAACCAAGAGGAGTGCCAAAAAGATGAGTAGGAGTGAGTCAGTGAAGTTAGGAGAGGTACATTTCAGGTAGAGTGACTAAATTTAGAAGGCCACTGAGATCCTGGCAAGCTGGTGTAGGTAGGGAACTGGGAATCTTCAGATGTTAGTAAGGCACAAAAGGGAGCAGGCAAAGCAGGCATGAGATAAGGTAGGAGGGAATTAGGTCAAGGCCATTTGATAGGTTGAGAAATTAGTGCCTCAATATTTTAGGATAGGATATTGTTGAGAGGTTTTAAGAAGGAGAAATTTGCGTGTTGGGTACACCTAGTGGCTGAGTGGAAACCAGTTATCAGTTCTACGAATAGTGGGAGGAAGAGATGAAGAGGATCTTCATTTCTGTTTACCAGCATTGGAAATATGTAGGAATGAAGAGTTGGGGATTTATACCAGCTTAGGGTTTTCTGTCGTATAATAATTTTCTTAAAGAGATGCTTATGAAATAATGGGATAGATGGGGAAAGTCATATGAAATTTGCTGATCATTTTATTAAAAAGATACACTCTCATCTATTTAGTCATTCATTCAACATTTATTAAACACCTATTCTTTCATGTACTCCTTCAAATAGAAAAGATAAAATTGTAAACAAGAGAGACACAATCCGTGACCTCATAGATCTTATAGTGTAGTGCATATATGTAATATTTATGTTATTGTGGATATATTGAGATTTTCTAGTTAATGATAGCATGATTCATACAAAAATGGCAAAAGTGAGACCAACTGATGTCAATTATTGCCATTTAAAAAATTTATTATTATTATGTAGTCAGATGAATCTGATGAAATTATTTTACACTGGAAGAACGTGTTGCTGTTCTTGCTGCTCACTGAAATTGCTTAAGTAAAATGTAAAATTTATA
The DNA here is from genome assembly GCF_020740605.2 of Lemur catta. Lineage (NCBI taxonomy): Eukaryota > Metazoa > Chordata > Mammalia > Primates > Lemuridae > Lemur > Lemur catta. The sequence goes on from NC_059133.1 coordinate 78,897,493, forward strand.
GTGTTTCCAATACTGAGAGTGTATTAAAACCATTTGATTAACTGAAGATGTTACTTCCTGATTATTTAATGACACAGTATAGTTGGAAACGTGTCATTAATGTTGTCATATGTCTAAAAAATAATTTTCTAAGTGCAGCTCAGTATTAGAGGTGACTAAATATCACATTATAATTGAGATGAGAACTATATCATTGTATTGTTGAATTGATGATGTCAGGCCATTCTACTTCAGAGCCCCAAAGAACCATATAAAAGACATTTGCAAGCAAGATGTAAGTAGAGCATCAGCATAATTGTAGCCAAACCTATCTACAGAGTTTGTGTTTGGGACCCGAAGGTCCAGCTGTTCCTTAAGGATTATCAGGATTTAATGGAAAGCACAGATGGAACCAATACTGTTGTCTGGAGTATTCTAGGGCAGACGCTAATACATGAAAGGTGATCAGTGACAGGCTGATTGAAACACAAAACAAAACTTTTTTTGTTAAAATGAAAAAAAGCAAACTGGCACTACTCAATAACACACTGATTGGGAGGAAATAATTCCCAGTGCTTCATTTTAGCCATTGTAGAGATGGTAATATGTGTAAGGCAGCTATAAGTGGTTCTTTCTAAATTATTATACACTGAGCCCATTATTTATAGTATGTTTAGGCAGTTTTACTGGATATGGACCATTGCAACTATATAAGCTCTCTGTTATGTGACTACTGATTTGGAGTGCTACCATAAGCCAGCCACAGGCCCCATGGCTTCTGTGAATGAATGACTCCTGTGGAAAAACAGACTCTCATTATGCAGGCTCAAATTTATTATTTAAGAGTTTAAATATATTTAAAATTCTATGAGTTCTTTGCTTGTTGAAAGTTTAGTTAGGTTTGTTGGGTCATTGAAAACATTGTTTTCCTTTAGATTCAGTTCATCCAAAAGAGTGCTTTTTTAAAAAAGCAATACTGTCATTTATTTTCTATCCTAAGTGTGCTATTATGTGTGTGTATACATACTGTATGTATAAAATACTGTATATATAACACACACATTCATATATATGTGTGTATATATATATATACACACATATATACATATATTTGTATACACACACACACACCCCCATACACAAACTTCCAAATGTTGTTAGACCTCAGCATTCATTTTAAGAACTCCAGTAATTTTGATCATAAATTATTTTGCCTTAGGTTTACAAAATTCTACCTTGGAATTACCAGTTTCCTTCCTTAATGATGACACACATAGGCCAGACAATTTTTTAGGTTAAGTGATGTTACTCTGACTAGTGAATATTTATAGTATATATGAAAACATTTTGATCTTATTATGCTCCCTCACTGAATCTCAGTACACAAGATACAGAATGTCTTTACACACCCCCAATCCAAAGTAGTAAAGTAAATCTTCAGCAGCAAACTGAGTTTACAGTGTGGTCAATTTATCACTTGTCATTAAAATGATACAGAGAGCCTCTTTTTAAATAAAGGCTGCCTATCAATAGAAACCTCTTTTTAATTGTCCCTGCAATTTGTTCTAATGGAAAAGTATCTGGACTTAGTGAACTATGTTTTATTCAGTGTTATTGTCTCCTCCAGTTTTCAATAGTAAATGTATCTCTTTTCACATATTTTCTGTTATGTTATCAATAATAACTTTTGAGAGTCATAGTCTTGACTACAGAAGAGAAATCCCCTTTCTGCTACTGCCCTTCTCAAAGAAACAACTGCACAGGTAATTACTACAATTTTATAGGGTATAGGAAAGATATGTCATATGCTTTTCTTAAAAGAACTTGCATTTCTGTGAAAGCAATTGATATTTGAACCATTTCCTAGTTTTCTTTTGCATAATTAAAATCGGTTTGAGAGCCCAGTATTTGCAACGTTTGAATGGCATTAGAGAGTCGCCAATTGGCATTGCTTGGTAGTTCTACTATTTGTTTCAGTTTTGAGTTGGGGAATATTTTTGTATTCCGGGAGAAGCTGTTCTGAAATATGTCATCCATTTCACATTTTCCTTTCTTAAGCTGATATTTTAATTCAGTACGAAAATAAATAAATAAAACATTTACTGGGGCTACAGGATGGTCATAATATTGGAAAATTGGCCCTCAGCCAAATTAACCAGGAAGTGGCAAGGATATAGCCAATTTTTTCATTCTGAATTTAATATCTGGCTCATTTTTTTAGCATAAATTTTGCACTAAGTTTAGTTATTTTCATTCAGAAGAACCTGATACTATTTCAGCATTCTCTTTTTATAGACTATACTCTGTTCTACAAATGTTTGTTCTCTAATTATAGCTCATTTCAATAAATACCTGGATTAATAAATTAGAAATTATACCAGAAGCTTAAACAATATGATAAATGAATTTCATACCTAAAAGGAAATTAATTCTGTGACCATTGTATAGAAGATCTTTGTGCTTGGTTTGATTTTTATTTGGGAGATATAAATACTCTTAAGTTGGAATTGGCTTGTGTATTATTACAAGTTATATCTATGTGACACCATAATAAGTGAGCACATGATTGTGTTAGACACAATGTTCTCTCCTACATCAATTATATCATCAGATTTTGGTATTTCATGTGGTAATCAATAGTTTTAGATTGTTTTGATAGTATTTCATTAGGTTCATGGAGTTCCTCCAGAGTGTGGGGGACTTGTTGTGGGATCCTGGTGCCAAGAGGGAAGACCTGGTTGGTATGGGTGAGCCTGAGCTTTCCATGCTAAGCTTTCATGATTAAGGTTCTGTATTATATTTTGTTTGTAAAAAAGATTTTTGGAGCTTGAAAAAATGAGAAACCAATGCACATAAGGTTCTTTTGGTACACTGACATTCTTCAGGGAGTGAATAATCTTGGCATAAAGAATCCTTTGTCAATGTATTTCACTACGTTATTTTGATTTGTTCATTCAAATATGTAGACGCACACAATTAAAATGTTAAGGTGCCAAAATTCTCATATCCTCTTTTGTCTTCACCTCTTGATTAAGGGGTTATCTTTATACCTGAGCTCTTTTCTGGTTTTCATGGTATCTTTACATGGAAAAACCATAGAAAAACTTCTCTGTTTACCATGAATTAGGATTTTTCAAACTATGAAATTATAATTTCTTTACCCTTTCTCCTATCTACTCTTTAAAGTAAAAAGCAGGAAAATAGAAAGACAAAACAGAAGAGAAGAAAACAAAGAAAGAGACTAGGAAAAAAACAGTGGGAGATAAAAGGAGACCTCCTTCTTTTAGGATTGCCTATTTTCCTCCACTACCACCCTTGACTGTTCACTGGCTCAGTTCACCATAAACTATTTTGTTTCTGAGTAGGTTCAAAACCTATGAAGTATGACATAGTGCTAATCTAATAGTTGTCTATACTCTGAGAAATATTCCAGGAAGATGATAATTTCAATATACATTTTACATGGGTGAATAAATTATCTGATGCTTTATCTCTAAGTATTTTATAGGGATATGCTTAGCCCGTACTTTTCCATTCTGATAAATTAAAATTAATATTAAACAAAATAACAATGCAAAAAGAACTTTAACAGCCATGATTATGTTAATGGCTTTCATTTCTATTTTAAAAATTAAACATATAGAATGAAGGTTGACATTAAGCCAGTTGCTCAGTTAGGAAGTCTTGTAATTTAAATGACAGATGAGATCGCCCACAGTTCTGAAGGCTTTACCACCACTGTAAGCACTACAGGATACCTGTAAGGAAGAGTTTTGAACTTATACTTTTGTATTTGCAGTCCTTTGTATTAGCTGTCATTATATTAAATTTTTAAAGTACATTTATCTATAGGCCTGTATTTTCAGACACGCTAAAACCTCAGGTTCTTTTAAAAGTATGCAAATGTACAATTAAAAGAGCTGAACAAATAGCAAGTTCTTGAGGGAAGACCTGCAGTTTGTCCTTATTGTAGAAGAGATACGTGAAAGATCCTGAAGAGAAGTTAGCAGACCAATACTAAGAAGTTCCAGCAGATCTACTAGCTGCCTTTATGTAAGACAATAGATCTTGTGAATATTTCTCTTTCTCTCCAGGCAGCTAGCTAGTCTGGTTAACCGAAATTGTTGAGTAATTGTTCTGTGGTTGAGAACAAAATGCTGAATTAAACTGTTCCCAGCACAATAATTGTGTGATTATAGCATTTATGTTGCTGGCCAAAGGAACAGTCATTAGGTTTGGAAAACTTACCAAAACCACAAGTACAAAAAAAATGCAAATCACATGTAAATTGCTGTTTAATACCTATAGTGGTTTAGAAATGCAACTAAGAGTAGAGCACATATCTAGTTAAAAGAGATGAATCTGGAAATCTTGATTATACATTGACTATAATACTGAAATTAGGAAGATGTTTAAATGCATTTTTTATGTTTTTCCCTTGTCTATGCTACTTACATTCTCGGTCATATATTTATTTCTCTCAACATCTTTCTCCCTTTTCTTCCATCACCAGTCTCATCTTTCTTAACCTTCTTTGTTAACTTCAATATTTTTAATTCAATATGCCTATCTGAAAAGCTTTTTCTTTTTTTCCCCCTCCTCAAAATTACGTGGTGAAAAGAACTTACCAACCAATGGAGTGTTAGGGCTAATGCAGAGAAAGATTTAATAAGAAAACTGTCAGCAAATACATACAAAATGTCAAGTAAGAACTAGTTGCTAATAAAATTGAAATAATATTTTTCCTTGCATTTTGAAATATTAAGATTTGAAATATTGCTGCTAAATGCACATATTGAAACATTGAATTTTTCTCCTGTTATAGCATTCTTCCAGGTGAGCCATTTACAGACTAAAGTCTCTCTATGATGAGGATCAGATCTTGCTAAACATTTGCGTGTGGTGTTGAGAACCACATGTGACCTTTAGGAGAAGTAGCTATGTAAGCAATATTAATCATGTTTTAGACTAAATGAAAAACAGTAGTTTTGAAAGACGAATGATCCAATAAGAATGAGTGATACACTGACATTTTTTCAGATCAGTTATGAACTATGATATCCTTAATTCAAGGATGTGGATAGAAGTGTTTACAAAAATTTTCTTTATGAGATTCTGATGCATTTCATTTAAAAATATACGGTGAAATGTATTGAAGAATAATCCCACTGACAGTGTGGACAATCAAACACAAGGCAGAATAAATAAAAGGCTGAAAAATCTTTATGCATCTTCCTATTCTGGAATTAGAAATATGTTTAACACTAAGATTTATACCAACATTAGGGCTTAGCTTTCATAATTACTTACATATCATATTGGAAAATTTACTTTATAAATTTGTGTAAATGCTATAATCTATAAAATTAGCCTTTATGAGCTATTTCATATTAATATAAATGTGGTTTAATCTACATTAAAACATGCAATTATAGTTTTTGCCTTTATTTACATACTTGGGTTCTTTGAAAAGTACTCAAGAAGTCAGGTAACATGAGATTTAGTGAAAATTTTTAAAATTTTGGTTTCATTAAAATCTATATTCAACTAATTAAATGGCTTTCTCTTTATTATACAAGTTAAGTCAATTTTCATGTTACTGCTAATATCTTATCAATTTCATTTCTAACATTTACAACTTTTGAAAAACATTATTATATGTACATATGTATTTTTTCAAACATATATGTAATAAATGTTTTTAACTCTTTGTTATTTCAATGAAGAGATATTGTACAAAGAGCTTAAAATACATGTTCAGAGTTTAAAAGCTTTGTGTATGTGTGTGTGTGTGTTGTGTTTTTTTTTACAAAATAGTGGCTTTACATTTATTCTTCCTGATTGTTTTCCCCAATAGTGCAATCTTCAAACTGTACAGGTTTTGGATTGCTAACCACTATGTGATATTAAATAATTTCTAATTCCTGCCAACCACCCACACATTAATGAGAACAGTGATGTTAATGATCCTACTTGTCAGTGGTAAAGCACATTTAGAAAATAAAGATCATATTTCAATAACCAAATTGTATTTTTAGTGGAAGCACAGACTCAAATTCTCAGGTAAATAAATGTTCCAATCTTTTCTATAATAAAATATACCTCATATTTTATATGTATATGGTGGCTCATGCCTGTAATCCTAACACTCTAAGAGGCTGAGGTGGGAAGATTGCCTGAACTCAGGAGTTCGAGACCAGCCTGAGCAAGAGTGAGATCCCATGTCTATTAAAAATAGAAAAAAATAACCAGGCTTGATGGTAATGGCCTATAGTCCCAGCTACTCTGAAGGCTGAGGCAAGAGAATTGCTTGAGCCCAGGAGCTTGAGGTTGCAGTCAGCTGTGATGACACCACTGGACTCTACCCAGGGTGACAGAGTGAGACTCTATCTCAAAAAATAAAATATACCTTATAAACCTAAGTTAAAGATAAAACCATTCATTCAGAAAATGAAATTGTTATTTTTGGAGTTCATTTTTAAATATAAAGATTTCCCCTTTCATTTCAAACCAAATTCTGTCATCATATTTTCACACAATACTAAATCTCTGAAATCTGTTCATTCTTGCTTTATGGCTTAGTGTGTGGACAATTTTTATAAATGTTCTATGTGTCTTGAAAAGTATTTATATTCTGTAATTATCAGATGAGCAATTCTACATATGTCCATTAGATTAAGCTTGCTAATTGTGTTGTCCAAATTGCCTATATCTCCTAAATGTTTTGTCTACTTGAACTATTAGTAATTAATAAAGTTGTGCTAAAATGTTCCACTAGAATGTGAGAGGTTGCTAATTTCTCCTTGTAGCTCTCTCATTTTTTGCTTAATAAATTGTGAGATTCTTCTATTAGATGCACATCACTTAGGAATTATTTTGTCTTCCTGTTGAATTGTAACTTTAGTGTTACTTATAGAAGCTTCTTGCTTTTTGTATTAAAGTCTATTTTGTCTGATACTAACATAAGTACTTTAGGCTCTTTTTGGTTAGTATTTGCCAAATATATCTTTTTCTATCTTTTTCTACCTTTTTTGGTCATTATGATTTAAGTATATCTTGTAAACTACATATAGCTGGACTTTTAAAAATCTTCAATGTGTTGGTCTCTGTTTTTTTAACTTAGCTTAGTCCACTTACATTTATTGTAATCAAACTTAGGTCTTTCATTTAATTCATGTTTTCTATTTGTACCACATTTTGTATGCATCTTTAAAAATTTTTATGCATTGATTTTCAGTTTGTTTTTTCTTATATCATGATTTATCTTTATTGGTTTTGATATTATCTACTTTATTTACATTTTATGGGTTATCTTTGAAAATTTAGCATTTCTACTTACATACATAGAGTCTAAAACTGACAAATATCTTATTCCTCCTCCTGAATTTTAAAATAATCTTAGAACTCCATAGGTATGGTCATTCTTCTCTTGTTTTACATGTTATTATCATTGAATTTAGCTCTTTTTTCCTTCAAATATTGGACATTAGATATTTTCATTCAATAAAGTATATTTGTATTAACTTACATGTTCACCAATTTTCTCACTTAGTATTCTTCTTGTATCTTGACTATTCCTTCTAAATTCCATTTTCTTGTTTCTAAAATATACGTTTAGAAATTTCTTTAGGAGGTATTATGATAGACATTTTTTCTGAAAAAAAAATAGCCTTTATTTTGCATTTATTCTTCAAAGTGTTTATTGGGAATGTATTTTGAAGTTGGTAGTTATATTATTTTATTACTTTCCATTAACTTCTAACACTTCTGTTTAGAAATTTGTCATCAGACTAATTGTCATACCTTGGTTGGTGACTTTTATCTGGCTGCTTTTAAGATATATCTTTGCCTTTGATTTTCTGGAGTTTTAATACAGGACATTAAGTGACATTTTCTTTTCATTTATTCTGTTTGTATACATTTTACCTGTTGCAGCTATGGACCTATATCTTTCAAATTCAGAAAAATTCTCAGCCATTAATTTTTACAATATTGCCTTTCTTCATTTTGTTCTAGTTTCTCTTAAAATTTTTGCCTAGACATTTGTTAAAAACATCTTATTCTAGCCTCTAGGACACTTCGCCTTTCTTTCATATTTTTCATCTCCCTGTTTCTGCAGACTAATCTGGCTAATTTCTTTAGTTTTATTTGTGGTTAGTGACTTCTCACATCGCTTGTGTCTAATTTGCTATCCATTCAATGAATTTTAAATTTCTGTTATATATTTTTCATTTCTCAAAATTCTTTTCAATTATTTTTCAAATCTTCCTGAATTTCTTTGATATTTTCTTAATGTTTTTTGCTACTTTTATTATAACTCTTAATGAAGTAAATATTTTAGCATGTTATTTTATTTTTCCTCTGACTATCCAATATTTGGATATCTTTGGGTATGTAAGCCTGTTCTTTCCTGTTTTTTCGTTTACACATGCTAGATTATTTTTCATTTATTTGTTAAATTTTTGATTGTGAATTCATGTTTGGCTAAACTTAATCTGTTGGAATCAGAGTATCTAAATCGATGATGCTTAAATACTGAACTGCAAGTTCTAGTAGGCAGTACAAACAAGGAAACACTTATCTTTCATTTTGTAGCTTGAGGTTTTACTGATCACATAGGAAGTTTTGATTTGAACTCCAGACCTAAGTGAGGTAAAGTCTGTGGTTGAATTATAGGAGTACATTACATCATTAGTATTTTATAGTAATAGAATATAAACTCCACAAAGTCAAGAATTTTAGTATGTTTTGTTCACTGTAGTATTCCAAGTACCTTGAGAAATGTCTGGCACTTCATAGACAATCAATAAATATTTGTCAAAAAATCATCACGATTATCATGATCACCATCGGTAGTATTCCACCAAAGCTGTTATATAAACATCCAAGAAAATTGGAGGTGGTAGAAAGAAAAAGCTAGTAAGTTGAAAGTAGTTAAGGAAAATAGGGTAAATGTAGATAACAGCACCTAGAACCCAAGATGAAGCCTTGGGTCCTTCCAAGCTTCCAATTTTCTTGGATGCTCTGCATCAAAAAGTAAGTTGGTTATTATGTATTCATGATCTACTTGTATTTTAGCAGGAGGAATTTCTAGGATATATAATGTTTAATATTCTTTTCATAATGCTTAAAAAATTTACATGTTGAATAATTATTTTCAAACTGTGTCACTCAAAAGTTTTTGTCATTTTAAAATTTTTCATGCAACTTATAATTTATTTTGATATTGTGGGATTTATTTATAAGTATTATATCCTTTGCTCTGGTGATAGTAATGCAAAGTGAATAAAAGCCTAGTTTGTAAGTAGGCCTGGATTTGAACTCGAGCTCTTTAATTTGCTATCTGTCTGACTTTAGGCCTGCCTCAGTTTCCGTACCTGTAAAATGGGGGCAATGAAAGTATTTATCTCATAGGGTTTTTGTGAGTTTAAATGATTAAAAATGGAATTTTGTGATAGTAAATATGCATCAAGAGAAGCTGAGCGAAACAGAACAGGTATTAACATTAACAGCTATCTATCAAAAGAATTTTGGTAAAAGGCAGATGGATGGAAAGAACTCAGTCCCTGTCATCTTTTCATCCCATAAAACATGTATATAAAACTAGAATTTTCACAATTGTGAGAACAAAGAAAATTTTTTTCTAATCAAGAAAATAGTCCATAGATTTAATAAAGTACCCATGACATTATATAATTCAACATTCTTTAAGTATTGTCATTATGTGTAGGCAACTTGCAGTGCTTTATGCTGGAAAGAATAAAGTAAATTTAGCAAAGTAGTAAAATTAGCCATACTTTGCTTAGATTGTTGAAACTTTCTATTATTGAATGTATTTATAATGGTATATTGTATAATTTTTCTTCTTGACTAGAATATTAAAATCTTTGATTACATAAATGATAGATACTGTGTTCAATTACAAAGATATTTCACATTTTCAGCTCAGGAAACATCTACCATGGCCTTTTTGGTAATTTCACACGTGTTTTCTTTTCAGTGATAAATGTTCAGTGAGTGGCTTACTGCTAGCATGTCCTTCGTTGTTATACAGTTAGACAAGCATCTGAGTGCTGTGTTCTAGCAGAAACTGAGGCAGCATCTATAGTTACTCAAAGAGCATTATTTTTGACGTCCTAAAGAATGGAACTAGACATTAACTTGCCCCTAATATAGTTGCATTTGGAGGGGTAGTTTGAAATGTTATTTTTGTTTTTGTTTGCAGGAACACTGCCCTAAGGACTTCTTACAACTAATACAACATTTTTCGTTACTGACTCAGTCAGTTTGCTCTTTGTATGCTATAAACAAACAAACAAAATACCCAATCACTAGCCATTCACCCCATTCTAGCACCTGCTAACTAAAAAATTGAAATTACTCACTGGAAAAATTTGAACAAAAGAAATGTAAGCAGTATAACCACACATTTATTTTCTGCAACAAAATAAGGATAATACAAAGAGTTTAAGGATACAGCTATTGATTTCAATTTTTAACAAAAGGTTTTGTTTTGCTTTAGTTTTAGTTTTTTGTGGGTTTTTTTTTGAGCATATACAAGATCATATCTTCAAATAAAGCTCTGTATTTCAAGTATTTCTAGACATTCAAGTTACTTCACTTTATATAGTGCTGGTAAATGAGATAGCAAAAGTTAAAGTGCATTTAATGTCTCATATTTGAGCACATAATGTCTCATATTTGAACTTATTTTCTAATTATGTTTGTTTGCATTCATTTCATATGAGTAATCAAGATTTGTATTTTTATCTTGAAGAACGTAGCAGTAATTCTTGGATTATTTCTTTATGGGTGTGTCAGAGTTCTTATTTCCCTCTGTTTAATGAAACCAAACTGTTAGCGTCATCAAGGGTAAAACTAGGATCTGAGAAAGGTAATGGATTGGGTGGGGAAATTGGTGTCAGTTATCTGCCATAGTTCAGGGCATTGCTTTGAGGAAAGACCATGAATCCTGAATGAGATGAGATAAAGCCCAAGATCCGTTGTATAAAAGGAATGGTTTAACAAACTAGTTACTGGCCGGGCGTGGTGGCTCACGCCTGTAATCCTAGCACTGTGGGAGGCCGAGGCAGGTGGATTGCTTGAGGTCAGGAGTTCGAGACCAGCCTGAGCAACAGCAAGACCCCGTCTCTACTAAAAATAGAAAGAAATTATATGGCCAACTAAAAATCTATATAGAAAAAATTAGCCGGGCATAGTGGCGCATGCCTGTAGTCCCAGCTACTTGGGAGGCTGAGGCAGGAGGATCGCTTAAGCCCAGGAGTCTGAGGTTGCTGTGAGCTAGGCTGACGCCACGGCACTCATTCTAGCCTGGGCAACAAAGCGAGACTCTGTCTCAAAAAAAAAAAACAAAACAAAACACAAACTAGTTACTATTTTTAAAAGAAACTAAAGCTAAAACATGAGGATACTTTTCTAATAGTGAATATCTTTTAAAATAATCAGTTCAGTTGACAAATGCTGAGCATCTGCTATGTATGAGGCATTAAGGTTGGTACTGTGGATACCAATATGAGTTAGCTATGCCCCTGTCCTTGAGGTAGCTTAGCCATGGAAACACACTCAAATAATTTCAACCTAAGGGGATAGTTATTATAGATGGAGTACATACAGAAGAAGGAAACATTGTTGAACACAGTAAGTACACTCTTACCTTAGGTTTTTAACATCTCTTTTTCCATTTTCCTGAAACATTTTCCCCCAGATTGACTCAGAGGTTTATATTCTGTCCTCCTCCAGGTTTTCAAATGTCACTGTGTCATTGATTCCACATTTAAACTTGCAGCCTCTATTCCAGCATTCCTTTTCTTCTGCCTCTGCTTTATTTTTTCCATAGCAGTTGTCTGTCTTATTCAGACTATAACAATGCCTGGTATGAAATGTATGCTCGATGAATGAACTAATATATTTTGCTCGGAGAGTTTATATATATAGTCTTCATAAAGACAGTGACACCTAAGCTAGGTTTTGAGGAAAAGTTGTTCCTGAGTATGAGTCAGGTGAAGTTTATTTGGGCAGGATTCATGGGTAAAAATCCAGTTATTTATTTGTTTTCATTTATAAAGTGTACAGCATGATGTTTTGATATTCATAGACACAGTGAAATGATTATTACAGCCAAGCACATTAACATATCCATCACCTAACAGAACTACTTCTTCTTCTTCTTCTTTTTCTTTTTTGTTATTAAGAGCACCTAGAATCTAGAATCTACTCTCTTAGCAAATTTCCAGTATACAATAGTCCTCATGTGTGCAACGTAAGATCTTTGGATTTTTTCATCATACATAACTGCAACTTTGTACCCTTTTACCTACATTTTCCCATTTCCACCACTCCCTCCACACCTGTGATAACAAACATACATTCTGTTTCTATGCATTCTACTTTTGTTAGATTTCACATATAAGTGAGATCATGCAGTATTTTTTCTTTCTGTGTCTGGCTTATGTTACTTAGCCTAACGTCCTCCAGGTTCATCCATGTTACTATAAACAGCGGGATCTCCTATTTTTCTTTAAGACTGACTAATATTTCATTGTATATATAGGCCATAATTTCTTTACCAGTTATTCCATTGACAGACACTTAGGTTGTTTTCATATTTTGACTATTGTTAATGATTATGCAATGACCATGGTAGTTCAGATTTCTCTGCAAGATGCCAATTTCATTTCCTTTGAATATATTCCAAGAAGAGGGATTGATGGGGGATGTAGTAGTTCTCTTTCAAATTTTGTAGGAACTTCCATACTGTTTTTCATAATGGCTTTATTAACTTACATTCCCACCAACAGCATATAGGATTCTCTTTTCTCCATACCCTTTTCTAACATTTGTTATCTTTTGTCTTTTTGATAAGCCATCCTAACAGATATGAAATGATATCTCATTGTGGTCTTCATTTGCATTTTCTAGATGATTAGTGATGTTGAGCATGTTTTCATATGCCTTTTGGCCTTTTTTTTTAATTTCAAAATATTATGGGGGTACAAACATTTTGGTTACATGAATTACTTTGGTACAGTTTGAGTCAAAGTTGTAAGTGTGTCCATCACACAGATAAGTGTGCATTGTATCCATTAGGTGTGAATTAAACCATCCTCTCCCCCCACCTGCTTGATTTCCATTGAATTATACTACCACATGTACAAATGAGTGTTGATCATGTAGTTCCAATTAAATAGTGAGTATGTGTGGTGTTTGTTTTTTCCTTTCTTGAGATACTCGACTTAGGAGGATGGTCTCCACGTCCATCCAGGTTGTAAAAAAAGGTATTAATTCACCATTTTTTATGGCTGAGTAATGCTCCATGATATACATATACCACATTTTATTAATCCACTCATATATTGATTGGCACTTGGGTTGTTTCCATATCTTTATGATTGTGAATTGTGCTGCTATAAATTGAGTGCCAGTGTCTTTTTTATAAAATGTCTTTTTTTCCTTTGGATAAATGCCCAGTAATGGGATTGCTGGATCAAATGGTCGGTCTGCTTTTAGTTCTTTGCAGTATCTCCATACTCCTTTCCATAGGGGTTGAACTACTTTGCAGTCCCACCAACAGTGTATAAGTGTTCCTTTCTCTTCACACTCACTCCAGCAACTGTTGTTTTGGGATTTTTGGATAAAAGCCATTCTCACTGGAGTTAGGTGATATCTCATTGTAGTTTTGATTTGCATTAGTCAGATGATTAGAGACATTGAACATTTTTTCACATATTTATTGGGCATTAGTCTATCTTCTTTTGAAAAGCTTCTGTTCATGTCTTTTGTCCATTTTTTAATATGATTGTTTGATATTTTCTTGTTGATTTGCTTGAGTTCTTTGTAAATTCTGGTTATTAGCCCTTTACTGGTTATATAGCATGTGAATATTTTCTCCCATTCTATAGGTTGTTTATTTGCTCTATTTTGCTTCCTTGGCTGTACAGAAGCTTTTTAATTTAGTCAGGTCCCATTTATTTATTTTTGTTGTGCTGTGATTGCCTTTGGGGTCTTCTTCACAAATTCGTTGCCTGGGCTGATAATCTGTATGAGTTTTCCCAACCTCTTCTACTAGAATCCTTATAGTTTCATGCCTTAGGTTGAAGTCTCTTATCCATGATGAATTAATTTTTGTGAGTGGTGAGAGGTACAGATCCTGTTTCAGTCTTCTACATATGGCTATCCCATTTTCCTAGCACCATTTATTGAATAGGGCTTCTTTTCTGCAGTGTATGTTTTTGTCTGCTTTGTCAAAGATCAGATGGCTGTATGAGGATGGTTCTCTGGATTCTCTGTTCTGATCCATTGGTCTATGTCTCCATTCTTGTGCAAATACCATATTGTTTTTCTTACTATAGCCTTGTAGTATAGTTTGAAGTCTGGCAAAGTGTTGCATCCCAATTTGTTGTTTTTGCTTAAGGTTGATTTTGCTATACAGGGTCTTCTCTGGTTTTATATGAAGCATAGAATTATTTTTCCTAGATCTGCAAAAAAAATGACGTTGGTATATTAATGGGGGTTACATTGAATCTGTAAATCACTTTGGGTAGTATAGACATTTTGACGATGTTGAATCTGCTGATACATGAGCATGATACATTTTTCCATTTGTTTACATCCTCTGCAATTTCCTTTCTAAGTGTTTCATAGTTTTCCCTGCAGAGGTCTTCCCCTCCTTGGTTAAATATATTCCTAGGTATTTTATTTTCTTTGTTGCTATTGAGAAAGGTGTTGAGTCTTTTATGTGATTCTCAGCTTGACTATTGTTGTTGTATAGGAATGCTACTGATTTGTGTACATTGATTTTATAAACTGAGACTTTGCTGAATTTATTTATCAATTCCAAGAGTCTCTTGGCAGAATCTTTGGGTTTTTCTAAGACCATATCATCAGCAAAGAGCAATAGTTTGACATCTTCTTTTCCCATTTGGATACACTTGATTTCCTTCTCTTTCCTGACTGCTCTGGGTAGGACTTCCAGCACTATGTTGAACAAAAGTGGTGACAGTGGGCAACCTTGTCTTGTTCCAGTTCTAAGCAGGAACGATTTCAATTTTTCTCCAGTTAGTATGATGTTGGTTGTGGTTTGTCATGCATGGCTTTTATAATATTGAGGTATATTTCATCTATGCCTATTTTGTTAAGAATTCTTATCATAAAAGGGTGCTGAACTTTGTTAAATACTTTTTCTGCATCTATCAAGATTCCAATATGGTTTTTATTTTTCCTTCTGTCTATGTGGTGAATCACATTTATAGATTTGCATATGTTGAACCATCCTTGCTCCTCTGAGATGAAGCCCACATGACCATGATAGATTACTTTTTGATGTACAGCTGAATTCAGTTTACTACCATTTTATTGAGAATTTTTTCATCTATACTCATAAGGGATATTGGTCTGTAGATTTCTTTTTTATTGTTGTTGTTGTTGTTGTATCCTTTCCTGCCTTTAGGATCAAGGTGATATTGGTTTTGTAGAATGAATTAAGGAGGATTCCTTCCTTTTCTATTTTATGAAATAATTTCTGTGGTAGACGTAGCAGTTTTTCTTTGTAGGTCTGGCAAAATTTGGCTGTGAAACCATCTGGTCTGGTACATTTTTTTGTTCAGAGATTTTTATTGCTGCTTCAATTTCTGTGCTTGATATTGATCTGTCCAGGAGTTCTGTTTCTTCCTGATTGAGCCTAGGGAGGTTGTGTGTTTCCAAGAATCTGTCCATTTCCTAAACATTTTCAAGTTTATGTGCATAGAGATTTTTATAGTATTCAGAGATGATTTTTTTGTATCTCCATGTTGTATTACTTGTAATATCTCATTTTTCATTTCTAATTGAGATTATTAGGATCCTTTCTTTTCTGTTTCTGGTTAATCTATCGAGAGAGGCCTGCCAGTTGTGTTCATCTTTTCAGAGAAACAACTTTTTGTTTCATTAATCTTCGGTATAATTCTTTTGTTATTAGTTCTGCTCTCACCTTAGTTATTTGTTTTTTTCTGCTGAGTATGGGATTGGTTTGGTCTTCCTTTTCCAATTCCTTGATGATTCATTAGACTGTTGATTTTTGATCTTTCTGTCCTTTGGATGTCGGTATTTATGGCTACGAATTTTCTTCCTATGACTGCTTTGATGAATTCCACAGACTTTTGTAACTTGTGACCCATTGCCATTTATTTCAGAGTATCTTTTGATCTCTATCTTAATTTCTTCCTTGACCCAATAACTATTCAGCAGTAGGTTGTTTAATTTCCATGACTCTGTTCAGAGTTGAGTGTTTCTCTTATAATTGATTTTTAATTTAGTCCACCGTGGTCTGAAAAGATAAATGGTGCAATTTCTGTTTTTTTAAATTTGTTGAGACATGTTTTGTGGCCCAGGATGTTGATCCATCTTAGAGAATGTTCCATGAGCTGTTGAGAAGCACATGTATTCACTGGTCTGAGGGTAGAATGCTCTGTAAATGTCTACTAGGCACATTTGTTCTAGAGTTCCATTTAACTCCATTGTTTCTTTGCTTATTTTCTGCTTGGAATATCTGTCCCATTCTGTCAGTGCGGTGTTGAAATCCCTGGCTATTATTATGCTGCTGTTTATCATTTTGTTTAGGTAAAGTAGGGTTTTCTTTATGAATCTGGGTACACCTGTGTTAGATGCATGAATATTTAGGATTGTTACGTCTTCTTGTTGAATTGTTCCCTTCACCATTATATAATTAACATCTTTTTGTTTACTTTTGCTGATTTGAAGTCTATGTTATCTGAAATGAGAATGGCTACATCAGCTTTCTTTTGGTTTCCATTGCCATGGAATATTGTTTTCCATCCCTTCACCTTGAGTCTGGATGAGTCATTGTGGGTCAGATGTGTTTCCTGGAGACAGAAGACACTTGGTTTGTATTTTTTTATCCAGCCAGCCAGCCTGTGTCTCTTGAGTGTGGAGTTCAAGCCATTCACATTTATTGAAAGAATTGATAAGTGGGATGTATTTCTGTTTGTCCTATTGAGTAGAACTTTATTGCTTTGTTTTACTTCTTGAGCCATTGTGGTATCCGGGCTCTGACCCTTAGCTTTTGGATGATTTTACACTCGTGGGTGTGTATTGTGCTGATCTGTTTATAATGCAGTTCTGAGTACTTCCTGCAGGAAAGGTCTGGTCTTGACAAATTTCCTCAGTGTTTGCTTGTCTGAGAAAGTCTTTATTTCTTCTTCATATAAGAAACTTAGTTTTGCAGGATACAAAATTCTAGGCTAGCCATTATTCAGTTTAAGAAGACTGACAATGGGGTCCCAAACTCTTCTGGCTTGTAAAGTCTCAATTGAGAAGTCTGCAATTAGTCTGATAGGTTTTCCTTTGTAAGTTACCTGCTGCTTTCATCTTATGACTCTTAGGAGTGCCTCTTTCATGTTTACTTTGGCCAGTCTGATGACACCAGTGTTGTGATGATTGCCTGTTCATGATGAATCTCCCAATGGTGCTCTGACCTTCTCGAGAATGCCTATATATCTAGATTTCTAGCAAGGCCAGAGAAATTTTCCTCAATTACTTCCTCAAATAGGTTTTCCAACCTTTGTGTATTTTCTTCTTTGCTCTCGGGGATGCCTATGATTCTTGTTAGGCATCTTTACATAATCCCATATTTCTTATAGGTTTTATTCATTTTTCTCATTTCTCAGATCTTTCTCTTTGACTAACTTGTTTAACTCAAAGGTGCTGTATTTAAGCTCTGAAATTCTTCTGCCTGATCTAGCCTATTCTTAAGGCTTTCCACTTTTGTATTTCTTTGAATGAATTTTTCATTTCCAGAAGTTCTGTTGGATTTTTTAAAAATAATTTCTGATATTCTTAGTTAATTTTTCATTCATTTCCTGCATTGTTTTTGTGGTTTCTTTGTGTTGGTTTTCAATTTTCTCTTGTATTTCATTGAGCTTCCTTACAGTCCATTTTTGAAATTCTTCATTTGTCATTTCAATCTTTTCATTTTGTTTGGTATCCATTGGTAAGGACTTACTGTTATCTTTTGGGGGTGTCCTTTTGCTCTGATTTCTCATGTTTCCAGAGTTCTTTTACTGATTACTTCTCATATGGCCTCTCAGTTGAGACGTGAGGGTGCTAGGCCTGGTTTACAGGCCTGTCTCTGTATCCCCAGAAATTGATCCCTGAGCATGCCACTGAGAGGAGTGCCAGTCCTGAGTTGCCTATAGGGTGTTCTAGCAGGTTTAGTGTACCCCTTGGGTTACCCCTGACTTGCTGTCTTCACCTCTTCCCAATACAGTGTAGTGAGTTAGGTCCCCCAGCTTACTCTCAGTGATGGTGAGTGGTACTTGTGAGTGTGAATCAGCCACACCCTGTTTGAGCTGGAAGATGCTATTATGTGCTGCATTGTTGTTCTCCCTATTATTGGTTGATGTTTGTGTGATCTGGCCAGCTGCCTAGATGTTCTTTTGTGTCTGTGGTAGACTCAGATCCCCTAGGTAGAATACTTGAGTACCTCAAGCTTTAGGAGGAACCTCGCAGCTCCCATGGGGGTTCATTATCTCAGCCTCCACTGAGGTGGGGTGAGGAGCAAGGCAGTTTGTGGCTAGGTTGTGGGAGCCTGAAAGGCTTTGCAGAGCCTCAGCAGGGCTCAGAAGTTGCTGCTTTTCCAGGCACTCCTCTTGGCCATTTTTATGTCTTCTTTGGAAAAAATGTCTATTGGCCATTTCTTAATTGCGGTTGTTTTGTTTTGTTTTTTGCTATTGAGTTGTGACAGTCCCTTATATACTTTGGACATTAATACCTAATCAGTTATATAGTTCACAAATATTTTCTCACAAACCGTAGGCTGCCTTTTCATTTTACTGATTGTTTCCTTTACTGTGCAAAAGGTTTTTAGTTTGATGTAGGCCCACTTGTTTATAGTTGTTGTTTGAACTGTTGGTGTGATATTCAAAACATCACTGCCAACGCCAGTTTCAAGGAGTTTTTCCTCATGTTTTCTTTTAGGAGTTTTACGGGTTCAGATCTTATTTTTAGGTATTTAATCTATTTTGAGTTGACTTTTTCTGTATGGTTTAAGACAAGGATCAAATTCAAATCTTTTACATGTGGATATACAGTTTTCCCAGCACCATTTATTGAAGAAAATATCCTTTCCTCATTATGTGTTATCAGTATCCTCTTTGAAAATTAGTTGACCTTCTAGGCTTGCGCTTATATCTGGGCAAAGTCAGGTAAAGTTTTCAGCTACATTTTACAGTCTCTAATCTGAGGACAGGTAGAAGAATAAAAGATCTCTTAGCCAGAAACAATCTTAAATCTGTTGGGGAAGAGAAAACCAACATAGGCAAGAACTGGAAAATGTTAAAACATTTCATAATCCAATGCTCTCTGCACAGAATAAGTACCAATGGTATAGGAAACATCAGCAAGAAATAAATAAAAGTCAAAATAATTGGGAGTGATTTTAAGAAACTTTAAAGTAAATGTTAACATTACATATTATGAAAATTAGAGCCTGTTGGAGTGAAAATTTACATTTATTATCAATCTTTCTTTAGTTGAATATCAAAGAATTTTTTTCCTATTTTCTAGCAAAATAAGAAGAAATGACTAACAATTTAAGATCTTTGGATAGGGTGTATGAAGCAGTTAAGAAAAAAATGGCAATTCCTGTGTTAAATATTTTTCTGCTGTATGCCAGGTACTACGATGTTCTGTTGCATCTCTATTTTTCTGATCAGTTTTCAGCTTGTTAAATTAATACATGTACACATAGAAATTTTGAAAAATATTTTGTGCAGAACACATGAAGCAAAATAAAATGTAATATAAAAATTAAAGTTAGTCAAAATGCCACCCTTGGTATAAAAATCTCTTCAGACATAATAGAATTTTATATTTTAAAGATTATTTTAATGTGATTTGTTTTTACAGTGAGAAAATTTGGGGAAATTTATTTTCTCACAATGTTTTTGTATACTTTATCTGAATCAGTATTTTTATTTTAGGAAATTATTATATTGTGTTATAAAATTTGTTAAGAAAAATCAAAGAATTTTTGTCTGTGTGAATTATATGTAAAGTACCCCAAACTATTTATTTTCCCATCAGTTTTCCTCATTAATAAAATTGGAAATAGCAACATCTGACCTACTGAATCCAAGAGGCTAGATAAAGTATAAATGAACTAATGTATGTGCAAGTGGTTTATAAAAATACAAAGCATTTTTCTAATATAAGCCATGACTATTCAAAGCACACTCAGTCCTTCAGGCAGTAAAGTTATATATTTTTATAAGGGTTTTTTTTTTCCTGCTTTGGTTATTTTTTTAATTGAGGTATAATTCATATTCCATAAAATTCACCCTTTTAAAGTGTACAATTTGGTGGTTTTTTAGTATGTTCAAAATGTTTTGCAGCCATCCCCACTAGTTCCAGAATATTTTTATCACTCCCAAAAGAAACCTTGTACCTATTAGTAGTCACCTGAGTTCACCTTTCCCCCCAACTGGTAATTTTTGTGATTTTTTTTAAACTTATGTTGAACTGATATTCAACATAAGAATACTGAGTTTCTTATGAATTTTATATTACATGAGAAAAAAATCACTAACAATCTATTATAAGCCTTTACCCAAAACATCAGAAATCAGAAATTAAGTAGTGAATTTTGTTAAGCTTTCTAATCATGGACTCCAGACAAATATAATTGAAAACTATATTATATTTCATATAGACTATTATACTTTATGTTCTCTTTCATTTTCTTATAAATAACAATTTGCATAGTAATGTAATGCATGATATAAAATAAGATTGTATTAGTAATATATGCAAAGCCGAATTCTGTTCATGTGAACAGACAACCACATATATGAACCATGCTGTTTTGTTGTCAAGAACCATGATAAATAATACAGATACACACATTTGAGAGCATTGTTTAATAAAGAAAGATTTTTATTTGATTAAGCAACAGTTGTGTGAAATATTGCTTTAAGAAATAGCAATGATATTAAGATGATAATCATAAATAATCCATCATTTAAGATATTTTAATCATTACCTTTTTGAATTCTTTTATTCCACTTAAAACTATCTTTGGAAAATAAAATAGGTGTGTTCCTGCCATAATTTTTCACAATTTTTAAATACCACGTTTTTGCCACCCTTAAGTTTCTGTGATTATGAACTTTTAATATAGAGATTTTACCTGAAGTCAGCAAATATACTTTGTTTAAGCATGTATTATATTTATAATAAATGTCATCATTTTTGTGGAACTTTGATATGAATTTAATATATATTAAAATGGTGCTTTATAAGAGCATATGCTTAAGATTAGAAAATTAATAAAATTTATAATTAGACAATAGGAATATATAAGTCAAACCTGCATAACATTAAGAATGAAATTTCATTGCCTTAAAGTGACAGAGGTCTTAATTCTACATCATTTGAAAGTGGTTGTATCCTGGTAACAATGCCAACAATAAATACATCATGCAAAAGTAAAAATGCAGTAGTGAAATGAGCCATTGAAAGAAAGAGTCAGTGACCGTATAATATTTCAGTTGCTATTATATCTAGTAGCAATCTGGTTAAAAAGAAATGACAGTTGCCCTGAAGGAAATAAAGTGGAGGTATTATTGTAGTAGTAGTTTGGAAAGAAAATTGTACTGTGTCTTGACTGGATTATTTTTGTATCCTTGCAAACTATCTTCACCTCTCTGTGGTGCTGCTTCTTGCGTTCTTTATACAAATTGAGTTTGCATCATCTAAACTCATAGGGCCCAAGGGCCGTTTGGTGACAGGGAGAAGAAGGAAAAGGGGAATTAGAAAAAGAAAATGTGACAGGCAGTTTTGAAAAGAAAAGCAATTTTCCTTGTGGGTCTGTTCCTAAATAGGAGTTCTTCAATGCAATATTTTGCTTCTGCAGAGCAGTCATTCAGAATCAAGTGCATGCTTGTGCTGTTTTGTGGGGCTTGGCACTGACAGGTTTTATTTAGGAGGGGTGGGAATACAGGGGAGTTGGATGTGGGGAAGTTAGTATTTTGGCTATATCAGCCCTGGAGGCAGAGTTAGCACTTGCAATGGGACAAAAGTATTTGTAGTCATCAGATAACTTTGCAGTCAGCTTCAATAGCATCACTTTTTTTTTTTTTTTTTTTTTCCATTTTGGCAGCCAAGCTCTTAGTAGAACCATCTGTCTTTCTATTAGTATTTTTGAGGCCTGTTTTGAAGCCACTTTGCTTGGCAAAGTCACTTTCATCCTTGGAAACGATTTTTAAAAAAAGTTGTGTGGCTTTTTGCCGAAGAAGAGTACTATGTAAAAAATCCACATGGCTGTTCATTTTTGTTCTAAAAGAATATGGCTACTTTGTCTTTGTCTTGAATCAAACGAAATTAGAAGTGATACAACTCCAATGTGGCTGTTGGGAAGTGAGAGGCAGTGATTGCAATTTTAGCGATGTTTTTATGTTCCTCTATTCCTCAATGAAATTTTCTTTAGTCTTCCTAGTAGATTAATTGGGAGATAAATTGACTCCTTTATTTTTAATTTTTTCTAAAGACCATTGCATTGAGTAGGATAAACTGACAAATTGACTTTCTTTTATATGAAATAAAAAATCACAGACTATTAGTGGTCATTGAAGATCCCATGCCTCTTCTTGCTAACGGTGGAAAGTCGGCTTTGTTATCCTGGTTACTCCAGTTTGGGTAATTATATCCTGCCTACCTAAACCCCTCTTGTAATCTCACTTGGCTATTATATTCTTCATTTTCTCAGAAACTGCTGTGTAGTGTTTCTGTGTGCTTCTAAACAGCTGCTCTGCTCCCCACTGAAGGTGACTGAGTTTCAGTTGTAGGTGAACTGATCCCTAAGGATGACGTGTGCCTGAACACTGCGGCACTCATAGAACTAAACTCTTGAGGAACATTTGAGAAAGTTGTAGATATTACAGTTTATTTGTAATTGTGCTGACATAAACCATAGAGCTGCCTTTCATTTTAACATTTGTGTATACAGTTTAAACAAATCTTCTGCCATAACTTTGTGCTGTTTGAGCTCTCACACAAACTCACTCTCAGAAGACCTGTTCCTTGAGATCGTTCTTTGATTTCTGTATTTTCCCCGGTATAGTAATGCTCTCCTGGCCTCTCCTCCTGTTCCAAAGCCCAAAGCCTATTGTTGATCAAAAGCAATTTTGATTTCTTCATAACCCATCCTTGCTAAAGTCCCCCCAGTCCCCTTTTCTTCCCCAGCGTGAATGATAAAGTTCATCTTCTCTGATCCTCAACCACAGTGACTAGGTACATTTTGAGGAAAATCACAGGGGAAGTGTGACAGCATTATAATTCATGTGCTTTCACCTAAGGTCTTAGCATTTTCTATCACTCTTTTAATTGTCTATGGTTTGCTTTCTCTTTCATTTCTCACAAGAGCCATCTAAAACTTTCTTATCTTGTTCCAGATTCCTTCCTCAGTCCCAATCTCTCTTATTTTCCAGACATGACCTTGCCTTCATCACTGAGAAAATTTCTTCTGTCAGGCCTGATTATCCTTACTTTCCTATTTTCCTACCTATAAAGCACACCTGCCTCCATCCATGTATATAGCTCCATTCCTCAGGGCCCAGAGGATGATATGCCACTTCCATTCAAAACCAATTCCTCCAGCTCTTCCTTGCCTTCTAGTCTCCTCTGGAATTTTGGTCCACCAGTTAGTTTCTCTCTTTCCTCTTTATAAAACTCTCAATTTCTATTTGCTCCTTTCAGCTGGTAAACATGCTCAAAACTGCTACCTAAAGAAAGCCTTTCCTGCATTTCATATCCTTTTGCAGATGCTATCAAATGTCTCTCCTCACCTCCTCTCAGCTTCCTCTGAAGAATAGTCTACAATTGTTGTCTCCTTTTCCTTGCCTGTCATTCAGTCCTCAGCCCTTTGCGATATGGTTTCTACCATCTTTTCTGGTAGAATTGATAGTATTAATTCATCTTCCATTTAGCAATTCCAAAAGACATTAATTTTTGTCTCTAAAAATATTCTTTCTCCTACTTTTTTTTACTGTTAGTTCACTCCCTCAGACTTGCAATTCCCTTGATTTTTGTGACACTGTACTCTCATGATCTTTATTCTTATCTAACCTCTCTGCTCATAGATTCCACTTCCTCCCCTCTGTTGAATTGCTGTTGCAACCCAGATGACTTTAAGCTGGTCCTCTCTTTATCCTTCAGAAATTCTCTAGATTGTCTAGTTCATTCTCATTAATGATTCCAAAAACCATGGCCTCTAAAGATCTCTTAGATTCAGACTGGAGTGTCTGTCTGCTGGAAAGATATCTCCAATAGAACATCATTTAGCCACCTCAAACACATCATGTCCAAAACCACATCCATCATTTTTCCATGAACACTATTACTATTAAGACCTCTCTTTTGTTTTTCATTTGTGTTATACCACTACAAATAGAGTAACATAGACTAGACATTATTTTTGATTCTGTTGTTGTTTTCAACTCTGAGTTCTGTAATTTTTTTCCCTAAATATTTCTTGGCTTTTTCTCCTCATCCATAACTGTGCTACTACTGATCAAGCCCTCATAATCTATTACCTAGTTCCACTTTATTAACCTCCAACTTGGTCTCTCTGCTGGGCCTCTCAAATCTCTTTTCCATATATCCATCAGAGTATTCTACCAACCCTACTTAATCCCCCGGTGATCCCCCAGAACCTACAGGGGACATCTCGAGTTTCTTACCCTGATACATAGACTGATTCAGGCAGACTTCTCACCACTAGTTTCCTCTTACTTTTTTTTTTTTTTTTTTTTGCTATTCCAGACTACTGGTAGTGTCCCTTTCACATGATGCTCATGTCTGCCCCTCTGCTTGAAACTCTTTTCTGACACACCCATCCCTGAGCCTCTCTAACTCCTGCTTATCCATTCAAGCCCCAGACCTGCTGCACCTACCTCCACAGAGCCTTTGTTGACTTCTCCTGGCTATATTAAGCATCTCCCTCCTGTGCTTCCATAGTATCCTATAAAAGTCTCTATTGCTGAATTAACAACAGTGTATTACAATTATCTATTCATTTGCCCCACCAGATTCAGCGCTCCTAGAGAGCAGGCATGTATGTGAATTCATCTTTTAATCCCCAGTTACCAGGAAGTGCACATTCTGCTTAGTGAACATTGATTGAATAAATAAACTAAATTTAGTTTATTAATAGACCCATGTAACTTGAAGCCAGATTAATAATCTTATGTATCTTCTTAATATATTAATTTCAGGAAGCAACTGAATGGTTTAACAACAGAATGTTTACATAAAATATAAAATATTTAGCTATGAATAATTGATAGGTATTTACTTGTTTTTTGTCAGTGTGATGGTATGGTTGATTTGTGTTGGATTCATAAAATTTTAGAGGATAAGACTATATGCAGTATTTTGTGGTAGAAGCATAAAAAGTGCTAAGACATAATATTTCATTTTAAGGTTTAAAAAATATAGGAAGTAGCTTTTAAAATTTATTATGAATTATTCTAACTTGTGAATAACATGCCCCCTTTAAAAAAACTAAAATTTTATGACCAAAGTATTTTATTGAAACTATCACACATTTTAAACCTTAATTAAGAGTTTCAAGGGAATTTCATGCATTCAGTGAAAGAAAAGAAATGAAGTTAATAGTGATTCGGGTTTGAAAATACTCAAAAGTAGCAAATATGTGGAATGAATTATTAACCCTGTAACAAATTAGTTTTAAAATTTGCCCAGAAAACGATATATTGTTTTGATCATGTGTCCTTTTCTCCCAAATGATGGCTAAATTTCAGCAACAATGAAATGCAAATTGAGCAATGAGATGAAGATATAGGAATAATACAGTCCGTGCTCATTATTTGTACTAATTATGGTCTATAAAGTTGCTGTGAACTCAGAATTAGTGAATACTGAACAATAGCTCCTATGGGGAATATAGTTAGGTTCCTGTGAGCCTTTGGTCACAACATTTTCATCAGCAAATCAATACATAATCTTGTTTTATGTGTGTTTTTGTTTGAAAATATCTTGTTTAATATTTATTATTCATTCATCAATATTGAACTCATGGCGAACAGCACTATAACTCATGTCTGAATGAAGCTTATCTAAGACAAATTTTTCTCCATAAGTCACATCACGGCCTTCTCACCTCAGAAACACTAAAGAGTACTTTAGCACTATGCTTGGGGCATTTTAAACGGTGAAATCACCAACAAAATTTTTCACTGCTCTGCACACGTGTGCACATGACCAGAAGAGTGCAACCAATATTGATTTGGGGGTACAGGTAAATTTTAGGGAGTAGGCAAATTTAGAAATACAGATCCACAAATAATGAGGATCAACTATATTTTGAGATGCATTTTTAGTTGCATGCATAGATTAACCACACATTTTGGATTACATTTATTTTACTGTTAACTTTATTCCAAATATTAATAGTATAATACACTAAAATCTGTTCTACGATATTCTAAAGAAAACCCACCATTGGGAGTATGAAATGAGGTTTATTTTCCATTTTAGTTCCCCTTTTAGTTCCTTTCTGGCCCCCTTTCCCC
Organism: Lemur catta; assembly: GCF_020740605.2. Classification (NCBI taxonomy): domain Eukaryota; kingdom Metazoa; phylum Chordata; class Mammalia; order Primates; family Lemuridae; genus Lemur; species Lemur catta. The sequence goes on from NC_059133.1 coordinate 78,924,075, forward strand.
TACATTTCCTACTGTGTAGGGGAAGGAATACTAGATTTGGAGTCAAGAGATGCAATTCCAGTGTTAACTTTGCTTTTACCTAAATGAGGGATCCTGAACAATTTATTTGACTACTCTAGGTCTTATTTCCGTATCAGCATGATTATTGTGTTGTGCCAGACGATCTCTGGGATCTTTTTCAGCTTTAAAATTCTATGTCACTCTTTATGTGTGGATCTTGAAAAATGTAGACACTAAAACAAATTATAATACTAAAACAAAATGCATTTCAATTATTTGATAGATAAAAGATAAAAGTTTAGAATACACATTTAATAAAAGCCCCTGAATTCATTGTAATTTATTCCTTAAAATATCAAAAATTGTATCTGAAAAAATTATATAAACTGCTAAAGTATAAATGAATTATCTGGATAAAAACTACCATAGACAAGTATGCTTTATGTACAGATAACAAGCAGTTAAATGATACAATCAAGAAAACTTTTCCTATATAATGGAAAAAAATGCTTTTTTAAAAAACCTTAGAAATAAAATTACCAAAGAGTTATACCAAGCAAACAAAGATTTGAATAAATTGAAAGATATAACCTGCTGTTAGCCAACAAGGTATCAGGTTAATCAATTCAAATAGAAATTCCAGATTCTAAATTAATATGAAAAAATAAATGTAAAAAATCTGGCAGTATTTGAAAAAGAAAATAGTAATTATAGAATACTTCTTACCTATTATTAAAACATAGTGCAAGGCTATAATAATTAAAACAGCATGGTACCAGAACATGATAGGCATATCTGTCCATTACAACAGCGTGTAATAAATTTCTAATATTTCTTGATTACTTTTCTATTTCTTCATGCATACGTTATTCCAAAAATCATGGATATATCATAATGTATAAGACCATTTAGTCATACTTTACAAGTAGGAACACAAAGCAACCGGTACTTTATCATGCTACTCTTCTCTAGTGAAATTGGATTCCTTTCTGGTCATTAGAAGACTTAGTTGTGCTACAGGCCTTTTGTGGACATTTGGAGTTGGGAAATGAAGATGTAACTAGAATGGTGGGACAATATAATTCATTGGACTTCTTTATTTATGAATTGTTGCTACATAAATAGTTGCAGCTGTTGAGCTCTCAACATACAATAAGAAATAAGTTACAGCCCATTTCCTAAATAAGCTCATAGATCATAAGGAAGACTCAACGTTATATAAGTAACTATTATTCTATACAGACGGTATTGTATTGGCTTTGTGAAATTGAGAAAAATGACAGTTCTTTCTGCCTGAAAACTGATACCATAAGAAAAAAGTGCTTTATAGGCAAATAATTATATGAGTCTCAAAAGCCTTTGAAGAATGACTATGTTTTTGCCAGGAAGAAAGGAAAAGATACATCACTTAAAACAGGAGAAAATAGTATTGGCCACATGCAAACATAGAAGAACATAGATTATGTAAGGAACTCTTTATAATCCATTGGGAGAAGAGTTCAGGTTATATGAAGAAGGGCAGCAGAAATGTCTGGAAAGATAAACTGGCGATAAATTATGAAGAATTTCGAATACCATGCTGAGAGATTTGGTCATTAATCTCTAGGTAAAAGAAAACCATTTTTTAAACAACAAAAGCATATAAAATACAGATCTAAGACTCATTTAGAAGGAATTTTATGAGGAATATGGCTTAATATTTGCTTTTCTCCTTCTGGACACCACAGCCTGTAATAGTCAGGTAGAGTCTCCCTTTCTTCTACTTATATACTGAAAGGAGCTTTGTGAAAGACAAAAAGATTTGTTGACAGTGACTGGAAGCACTTTTTAAAACAGTACTTCTCAAACATGGATACTCACTGGAACCATCAGAGCTTTAAAAAGTGCTGATAGCTGGATCTACCCCTGGAGATTCACATTCACCTGGTCTAGGAGGCAGTTTGGGCATTGGCATATTTCAAAGCTTGCCAGATGATTCTTTCTTTCTTTCTTTTTTAAAATTTCTAAGTATTACTGGAGTACAAATATCTTTGGTTACATGGATCAGTTTTATAATGCTTGAATCACGGTTATGAGTGTGTGTAAAGCCCAGTTAGTGTTCACTGTACCCATTAAGTAGGTTATTGCCCATCTGCTCCCCGCCCCCCTTCTCCCTCCCCCCCGCTGCCCCGGTTTGGTCTTTGTTGGGTTTTACTTCCCTCTATGCACATGTGTGCTCATTGGTTAGTTCCAATTTAATAGTGAGCACCTGTGGTGTTTTTTTTTTTTCCATTCTTTAGCTACTTCACTTAGGATGATGGTCTTCAGTTCCATCCAAATTGTTGCAAAGGCATTAAGTCATCTTTCTTCATGGCTGAGTAGTATTCCACCATATACGTAGAAAACATTTTGTTAATCCACTCATGAATTGATGGGCCTTTTGGTTGATTCTACATCTTTGCAATTGTGAATTGTGCTGCAATAAACATTCTAGTATAATTGTCTTTTTGATAAAATGACATATTTTCCTTTGGTTAAATACCCAGTAGTGGGATTGCTGGATAAAATGGTAGGTATACTTTTAGTTCTTTAAGGTATCTCCATACTGTTTCCATAGAGGTCATACTAATTTGCAGTCCCACCAACAGTGTAGAAGAATTCCTTTCTCTGTGCATCCATGCCAGCATCTATTATTAATACTTTTGACTCTTTAATAAAAACCATTCTAACAGAGGTAAGGTGATATCTCATTGTGGTTTTAATTTGCATTTCCCTGATGATTAGTGACATTGAGCATTTTTCTTATGTTTATTGGCCATTTATTTGTCTGTATTCTTTGGAAAAGCTTCTGCTCATGTCTTTTTCCCACTTTTTGATGGAGTGGTTTGATTTTTTTCTTGCCGATTTGCTTGAGTTCTTTGTAGATTCTGGTTATTAGCCCTTTATCAGGTACATAGCTTGCAAATATTTTCTGTCATTCTGTAGGCTGTCTATTTGCTCTTTCGATTATTTCCTTGGCTGTGCAGAAGTTTTTTAACTTAATCAGGTCCCATTTGTTTATTTTTGTTGTTGTTGTGATTGCCTTTGGGTTCTTCTTCAGAAATTGTTTGCCTAGGCCAATGTCTAGAATAGTTTTTCCTACATTTTCTTTTAGTGTTCCGATGGCTTCATGCCTTACATTTAAGTCTTTTATCCATCTTAATTTTGTGGTGAGAGATATAGATCTTGTTTCATTCTTCTGCAAGTGGCTATCAAGTTTTCTGAGCACTATTTATTAAAAAAGGATTCTTTCCCGCAATGTGTATTGTTGTCTGCTTTGTCACAAATTGATTGGCTGTATGTGGATGGTTTTATATCTGAGTTTCTGCTCTGTTCCATTGGTCTATGTGTCTGTTTTTGTGCCAATACCTTACTGTTTTGGTTACTAAAACCTTGTGGTGTAGTCTGAAGTCTGGTAATGTGATGTCTCCGGATTTGTTCCTTTTTTTTTAAGATTTGTTTGGCTATTTGGGCTCTATTCTGGTTCCAAACAAAGTGTAAAATTATTTTTTCTAGATCTGTGAAATATGATGTTCTTATTTTGATGGGGATTGCACTGAATCTGTAAATCACTTTGGGTAGTATGGATATTTTAACAATGTTGATTCTATCTACCGACCCATGAGCAAGATATGTTCTTCCATTCGTTTGGATCATCTGTGATTTCCTTCCTCAGTGTTTCATAGTTCTTTTTATATAGATCTTTTATCTCCTTGGTTAAGTATATTCCTAGGTATTTTATTTTCCTTGTAGCTATTGTGAATGGTATTGAGTCTTTGATTTGACTGTCAGCTTGACTGTTATTGGTGTATAGGAATGCTACTGATTTGTGTACCTTGATTTTGTACCCTGAGCCTTTGCTGAATTGGTGGAATCTTTGGGGGTTTCTAGATATAAGATCGTATTATCAGCAAAAAGCAAGAGTTTGACCTCCTCTTTCCTGATTTGGATACCCTAATTTCTTTCTCTTGCCTGATTACTCTGGCTATGCTGAATAGAAGTGGTGACAATGGGCACCCTTGTCTTATTCTAGCTCTTAGTGGCAATGCTTTCAGCTTTTCCCCATTCAGTATCATGTTGGCTGTGGGTTTGTCACATATGGCTTTGATGAGTTTGAGATATGTTTCTTCTATGCCTGGTGTGTTGACGGTTTTTATCATGAAAGGGTGCTAAATTTTATTGAATGCTTTCTCTGCATTTATTGAGATGATCATATAATCTTTGTTTTTGCTTCTGTTTATTTGGTGGATCACATTTATTGATTTATGTGTGTTGAACCATCCTTGCATCCCTGGGATGAAGCCCACTTGGTTATGGTGGATTATTTTTTTGATGTGCTGTTGAATTTGGTTTGCTAGTATTTTATTGAGGATTTTCACATCTATATTCATAAGTGATATTGGTCTGTAGTTTTCTTTTTTTGTATTGTCCTTTTCTGGCTTTAGTATCAAGGTGATACTGGCTTCATAGAATGATGTGAGGATGATTCCCTCATTCTTGATGTTATGAAATAATTTCTGCCATATGGGTACCAACTCTTTTTTGTAGGTCTGATAAAATTTGGCTGTGAATCCATTTGGTCCAGGGCTTTTTTTTTGTTGGAAGATTTTTTATTGCTGCTTCAATCTTGTTGCAAGTTATTGATCTGGTCAGGAATTCTGTTTCTTCCTGATCAAGTCTTAGGAGGTTTTATGATTTCAGGAATTTTTCCATTTCCTCTATGTTTTCAAATTTATGTGCATAAGATTTTCATAGTATTCACAGATGGCATTTTGTATTTCTTTGGTATCAGTTTTAATATTTCCTTTCTCATTTCTGATTGAGCTTATTTGGGTCCTTTCTTTTCTATCCCTAGTTAATCTTGTAGGAGGTCTATCTATTTTGTTTATCTTTTCAGAGAGCCAATTTTTGTTTCATTGATCTACTGTATTATTTTCTTCTTTTAGATTTCATTTAGTTCTGTGCTGACCTTAGTTATTTCTTTTCTTCTACTGGCTTTGGGTTTGGTTTGTTCTTCCTTTTCTAGTTTCTTGAGACATGTTATTAGATTGTGAATTTGTAATCTTTTTGTCTTTTTGTTATATGCATTTATGAATTTTTTCTTTAGGACTGCTTTTGCTGAATCCTGCAGATTTTGATAGCTCATGTCCCCTTTGTCATTCAATTCAAGAAATCTTTTAATTTCTATCTTAATTTCATCATTGATCCAATAATCAGCCCAAGGTTGTTTCATTTCCATGATTTTGTATGATATTGGGTGTTTCTCTTGGTGTTGATTTCTAGTTTTATTCCACTGTGATCTGAGAGGATACATGGTATGATTTCATTTGTTTCAATTTTTTGAGCCATGATTTGTGGCATAAAATATAATCAGTCTTGGAGAATGTTCCATGTGCTGATGAGAAGACTGTATAATCAGCAGTTTGGGGATAAAATGTTCTGTAAATGTCTTTTAGGCCATTTATTCTAGAGTCCCATTTACGTCCAGTGTTTATTTATTTTCTGCTTGGATGATCTGCCTTCGTCTGTCAGTGGGGTGTTTAAGTCCCCAGCTATTAGGATGTCGCTGTTTATCTCTTTGCTTAGATCTAGGAGGATTTGCGTTATGAATCTGGTTGGTCCTGTGTTAGGTGCATAAATATTTAGGATTGTTCTATCTTCTTGTTGAATTGCTCCCTTTACCATTATATAATGACCATCTTCATCTTTCTTTACTGTTGTTAATTTAAAGTCAATTTCATCTGATAAGAAAATGGCTATACCTGCTTTCTTTTGGTTTCCATTTGCATGGAATATTTTTTCTCCGTCTTTTCATTCTGAGTATGTATGTGTCCTTACGGGTTAGATGTGTTTGCTGGAGACAGCAGAAACTTGGCTTGTATTTTTTTTATCCATTCAGCCAACCTACGTCTCTCGAGTGGGCAATTCACATCATTCATGTTGATTGATAGAATTGACATATGGGATGCTGTCCTGTTCATCCTGTTGGGTAGTAACTTATGACTTTGTTTTTCCTTATTTACTATTGTTTTGTATGAACTCTGATCTTTAGCTTTTGGGTGGCTTTAATCTGGTGGGTGACTATTGTGCTGATCCACATATAATGCAGTTTTGAGTATTTCCTGCAAGGCAGGTCTGGTCTTGACAATACAGTCAAGTTTGAGAACGACTGCACTAAAATATGCACCTATTGTTTCTTCAATTCTAGAAATTAATTTCCAAAATTTTAACACATCTGAAATTTTTATGCCTCTTATAACCCTTTTATATGTTTAATTTGAGGATCCTTTTCTTCTTCACTCAAAAATGCTCTCATTAAGTTTATGGTACATGTTATAATCAGTGGTATCTTAAAAATAAGGAGATGTGCTGTATAAAATATAATAACTTACTTACAAACAGTGAAATATAAAGAATATATAGGAGATGGTGATAACCCTTAACTAATGTGGCTGATTTGTTATTTGTTTCTTTGTTATTTATGTCTGCATCGTCTTCTCACAGTGAACTAGCCTCCATGCTATTTGCCTTGGAATATCTGCCTCTTATTTTAGGCTACTTGTTTCTACATGCTTTCTCAACATGCTGTCTCTAATCTTTGAGTCTTTAATCAGTTGGTTTTTTCATAAAGTTTTTCTTTCTTCCAGTATGCTCTAAAAATGCTGGCTCTGGTGTTACAAACCTTCAGCTCTAACCTTAAGACACTGTCTTTTTGATTCCCTGGTTGTTGTCATTTCCTTTGCAGTTTCACTCTGGTGGCAATGATAGGTTTAAAATCCTTTTGGCAAGAAATGCTTTCCAATTTGGAGTCATTGCTGAAAACAGATCTCCCATTCATATTGTATTTTTCTCTCTCTCTCACTCTTCTCTCCCTCCGTCGCTTTTCCCCCTCTATCTCTTTCTCCCTCTCTCATTCCTCACTGTCCTCCAGACTCGCCAACCAAAATCTCAGAAATAGCTCAGAGGGTTACTGTGGAAGATGAAATAAAGGAGAAATTGAAGGTAGATTTTTAAAGTGAGAAATGATGAGAACTGTAAGAGTCATAAGAACCCTGGGAATGTGTAGTGCCACTGGGAAAACAGGAAAACAGATCTGAGTGATATTTCTGAGGTGCTGTTAGGATTAGTGACTGAATAAATTTATAATTGTTTTTGTGCATTTGTTTGTTTTATTTTTTAATTTTTACCATCATCCCCACTATAATCAAAGCTTCATGAGCCTGGGTTCACTATTATATCCCTACTGCCTAGCTCAGTTTCTTGCACAAAGTAGGCATTTATTAAATATTTTCCAATAACTGAATTATTCAATGTGTGGGAAGATTAGTGACGAATAAAGTGTCAGATATGTAATTTTTAACATGATCCTAAATTCTCATCCATGTATCCAGTGACAAACCCTAACTCTAATAATCAATGTTCACCTGAGAAATCTTGCTTAAATATTTAATTTTAAAAATCCTAGGGCTTTTAGTTCATGACAACTTCAACATTAGTCAATAATGTGACATGGTTTCAGAAATGACATTAGGTTATATTTCTAAAAATTCCTGTTTAGTTCAAGGAAGACAGTGATTTTATTGTGCTTGACTGTTTACTAACTGATATGAACCCCATACTCTGAGAGCAGCACCAACAAATTAGCATATTCCAAAGATGGCAACCAAAATAGAGGCCATGTAGTTTAAGGAGTGGCTCAGTTGCTTTAAAAGGGCTAGGCAAGGACAAAAGTGTAGTAGAGACGGTCTGTAGCAGGATTCAAGAGACTGGATATGAGACCCAGTTCTGACTAATTCCATGGCCTTAGACAAATCAGTTCTCTTTTGGCACCACTTACCTATTCTATAAACAAAGGGGTAAGTTTTCATTCTCTCTAAACTTTCTAATTATTCTTTTGAATAACTATATTCAAGAATTTTGACATTTCAATGTTATACATGAACATGAGAATTTATCCTCAAATAGTGAAGAGCTATTTATATATAAAACAACACAGTTAGTTAGTTTTGTTTTACAAGGAAGCATTAGTCCTTACAGATGGGATTTATAAGAGGGAGATTACAGTTCATTCTATGGGGTAGTTTTTTTAACCATTACATTAGTGCAGTATGAAAAAGACTTATTATGCAAAGTAGTGATGTTGTCATCACTGTTAAGGATATCATATAGGGAAAGTATTGATCAGATTAGAGGTTTAACCTTCCAACTCTAGGATTTTCTGCTTCTCCTCTCTTAGGTAGTCCCAAGGCATGTCCTCATACAACCCCAGTGTTCTAGCAAGCTTCTATGCCGGTGTTTTGAATTGAATGAATGATTGTCTATTATCATGAAATAAGGAGGGTGGGAAGAAACATGGAGCATCAAAACTTCTTCTCTTTGATTCGCTTTATCACGTTCAGCAGGTTCAAGGTCAGCTGCCGCCATTAATGATTCCTGTATTCCCTCCTGATCAACGGACGCTGGCTGCAGCTGCCCAGCAAGGATTCCTCCTTCCTCCAGGCTTCAGCTATAAGGCTGGATGTAGTAAGTACCATTGCTTTTTCATTTGGGAGTGGGTGGAGGGCACAGCTTTAAATTAGGCAGTTTAATATTACTGCCACACCAAGAAATGAGATCACCCATATAGCATTTTTATTTTGAAGAGGAAACACACAGAAGATGTGGAAAAGTATTTTGTGTTGGTATTTAAAAGACCTTGGATTATTTCTATGCGTCTGAAGCCAATATTTGCTCTTTGTAATTCAGTTTCATAATATCCATTTCCAGTGTATTCTTAAAATATGAATGTAATTTGGGGATTCATTTTATTTTTTGCATAGAGGACATAGGACTATGCTTTTCAATAGCTTTCCATTGCCCAGTAAGATAAATCCAAATTTCCTAATGTGAATTAGTTGGCCTTCTGTTATTTGTCTCCTCCCTATATTTATAGCTCAATTTCTCACTAGTCGTTTTTGTTCTTAGACTAAAAAATTCTCTTTCTTGACTATGGACTTGTATCTCAGGATTCACTCTCCTTGGTATTGTGAATCTCTTCCACCTCAAAATAGGGAGCACTTGCCTGACCTAGGTTAGGTTCTTTTCTCCTGCTTTCTTTGGATTCTGAATATTTTCTTGTTCACCTTAATTGTAAGCTTTGTGAGGCCAGTTGCTGATTCTATCCTATCATTGTTACATCTCAACTTTTAGTACAACATTCAACATTTTTGAATGAATGAATGAATGAATGAATACTCAATACAAACAGTAGAGAGGACATGTTTTGCACTAAGTGATGAGTTATACCAAGATAACTGTTTATATTGCTTATTAACTTTAGACACCTCTGATTTTATGCCTTTCTCTCTTTTATACCCAAATCTAAGTTGGATATTGTTAGTTTTCAAAACAAACTAGTAGTTTATTTCTAAAAATTTAAATGGTCAAAATGCCAGCTGTTTTCTATAAGGTAAAAATAGTAACTCATATTCCAAAGATGGGCTAGACTGCTAAACTAAGTATCTTCTGGGGCATCATTACCATGGCCAGAAGCAGGATAGAAGAAGAAGGTTTATTGAAATATTTTCATTGATAAAAGTAGAAAACTATTGAAAAAATTAATGAAATATATTATTTTAGATATTCATATAAAATATCTTTAAATTCCAGTAGATTCTGGCTCATATATATTTTAATAAGTAGTTCCATTAACATCTTGATACGCTTTAGCATTTATTGCATTTGAGAAACTCTAACATTACTAGAAATCAGTTCTTAGTTTCCCAACAGGGGATGTCTTGAATTTTCACATTGGGGATTTCAGTATTTTTTCTTAGTCTTTAAGTCTCTATGTCATATTGAAGAAATGGATTGTAATTTCTTAAATATAGCCATTTGAGATGAGTAGCTTGCAACTCTGGAGATCAGATCAAAGCAATCAGCCAAAACTCTGGACTATAAAAATTCATACTTGTATATACTTACTCTTTGAAATTTTTATATTGCTTTTGTAAATCTTTCTCTTGACTTTGGTGTTCTGTGTTTCCTATGTTCCTATGTGTTCTCACTCTGGAGCCTTAATTTATTCATTCAGTATTATTTTCCATATCATTTTGACCTTTGTAGATCATCAATGCATCCAGATACACCAACTCTTTTTTAAAATTAATGACTGCATTTATTCTAAATATTTTAAATTCTAAGAATAGAATTTTAAATTCTATTGCTACACTAAATTCTGAGTTTTTAATCATAAAAGATTTTTTCTTTTGTTTCCATTTTCCTAAAGAATTACTTTTCACATTAAATACATGTTGACAATGTGTTTTTGGTAATCTTAGTAAAGTTACTAAAATAAAAAAAAAAGAGAGACTTTTAAAAGCCATTGGTTGCCTCAGACTGTATGTGCAATATATACATATGGACTAGTTCTGTTTTCCAAAAAAATAAAAAAGTTTTTTGAAGCAGCTGCAGAAATAAGTCCTATTAGCAAATACTGTGCTGAAGAGAAAACCACATTGAGTATGAACAGCATAACTGTAGGCCTGGAAAAGGTCAAGAACACCTCTGCCTCACTCCTGTTTGACAGAGTTGGCATACTAAATCTGTTCAGTGTTAATGCAATGTGGCATGGAGAAATCTTTCCCTTTCCAAAATTGTTAGTATATTAACCATTTGATATTCATACCTTCAGTGCTTAAAGTTAAAAATGATGCCACTTCTTTTGTAACCTTGAAAATAAAATAGAATAAAGCTTCTATAGCTGCTGGCAAGCTTGAAACTGACATCATGCCAAACTCTGGAACTAAACAGAAGCCAGTAGCAAAAGAAAGTGCCACCCTTGTTGACACCCTGGCACACTGAGTCAGTTTGAATGAAGAGCTGTGTGGAAGTGATAAATAGTCCAGACTATTTCTCCTTAATCACATTGCAGGAAAGGAAAAGAGGTAGGAGAAAAAATCGTGCCAATTCCTCTCTTTAGTGGGACTTCCTATTTTATTCCCCTTGTAATTGTCCATAATTTGTGACTTTTCTGGTTGCCTGTTGTTTTAATTTAGGTGATATTGCTTAGTTCTCAATGAAAGAGACTGACCAACCCATCTTGATTTTAATTTCAAGTAAACATGAAAGATACACTATTTGTTGCAATAAAAAATCCTGATACTTTTTATCAATCCATTCATAGAACGTACTGATACAGTTTCCTGTTTAGTCTGTATTTCTTGATAAAATACATAAAAAATAAAAAATAAAAAATTCTCTGGAACCAAACCGGAAACTTTAAATGTTCGTGAAAGGGGAAAAAATAAAATAAAAATATAGGTTGAGGAGCCCAACCATTGTAGATTGAGTTAGTATCTCCTGTTTTCTGAGAAAGAAGCTTTTCATTGGACACAAAGATATTTTCCCTTTAAGAAATATAGTGGTGGAAATATGGCATGGAATGGTGACACACAAAATGTAGTTGCTGGACCTCTGTTAAGTGCTAGAATGCACATCATTAGGCAGTACAAGAATAAATTCATAGCAGCACAGCCAGAGACTTCAGAGCAAACTGACTAGATAGAAAAGGAGCTTTAGAGAATGTTATAGTCCACTCTTATGCACAAATATGTAAATGAGTTTACAGATATTGATATATTATTACCATAATCTCAGATTCTGTTTTGGCATTTGGTATTAATAAAATCAAGTGTGAAACCACACGTCTTCCTGGATCCATATTTAGTTATTGCTGTTCCTACTTATTTCTTAAAATATAAAAATATTTGCAAACTTCTAAGGAGGTAAAAGTAATTGCATATTATTAAATTGAATCCTTTTGAGAGATATATATAAAATAAATAGAAAACTTGAAAATACCTATGTAAAAACACTGGTTTAATCAGCCAACTTCATTCAGACATCAGTTCATTCAGGAAAAAAAATAGTCCATTAATCCCTATTTTTAACTTGTCAGTTCTGCTAAACCTGTCCTCCAGGTTGCTATATATAAACACACCCCAGATTTTATAACACATAATTAAAAATCCAAATTCTAAATTATATTTGTGGATAATAACTCATTTTAATCAAATAATAATCTTTATAGGCTTTAAATAAGTTTGAGAAACTAAGTAACTATGGCTTAAATTCTAAATTGTAAAATAACTGAGTGTGGAAATGAATTGGTTCAAGAACGCATTGGATGGTTGAAGAGTCGGGAACACAGTCCATTTGCCTCTGCTGGAAAGTCTGAGTCGTATCCTAACCTATTAATCAAAGACTTCAACATGTGCGCGGTGAAGTTTGTGTCTAGTACATATTTTTGAATTAAAATTTAAATGCCTTTGACACCTGCAGAACTTTATGTTTTCAGGAAGAGAGCACTTTTGTGTTCACTCATATTAGAAAAAAATTCTACTTAAAAAGGAAAATAATTTTGAATGTGCGATTGGTGTTAGCTCAGCAATTTAGATTTGAGAGAAATTTTTGAGATAAGGTGATTGAAGGGAATAAGTTTGGTCAGTAACACTTTGACTTGCACTCCAGTCCTCTTTGCACAACACGCAGCTTCCTCAGGTTCACTGCTGCTCCTGCAGAGTACGTATTTTAGAGGCAGAAATGAGAGGAGAGATGGAGGTGCTTCTCTTACTACTAATGACTGCAGTCCTCTGCACCCCCTTGCTGTTTGGGTGCAAAATTTCCAGTCATTGTAATAGTTAGATGCTTTAGAAATTTTGACAGAAAGACATTTTATGTGAAAATTAAAAAATCTGCAGGAATGGCAAAATCCAATAAAATAACTCATTTTCTATATATGGTTTAAAACAAACAGTTGTAAAAGAGCTGGCTTGATAGTGTAGCCCAAAGAGTCAAATTGGATGTGTCATATACCAATAGGTATAGAGTCTTTCCCCGTAGTCAAGCATGTGCCTAATGCCATGGCTCTCAAACTGTGCAAGGTTCCCAGGATGCTTAGCTAATTCATAGGGGCAAACAGGATATTTTAAAATTTCAAGAAAAATATAGAGGCATCTGTCAGACACTATGTAAACTACCACAGATGAGTTGTTTGGTCTTTACTACTTAATAAAATGGAGTGATTGGATTTCTTTTGTCCAAAAGGTACACTGAAAAAATTATTGAACCACTCATGGTGCTTTAAACCAAAACAGTTTGGGAAATTTTGTCCTACTCTAGTGTATATTCATTTTAAAAATTACTGTGATCTTTTCTAACCTGAAAGTTGTTTTTTTAACCTGAAAGTTATTCTTGTCCTATCGTATTGCCAACCACAGAACAGAATATTATAACAAAATTTAATTTGTACTTACAGAGCTATATATAATATTATGAAGATAATTAATTCATGCGTCTATACCAATTGATTCATTTGTCTATATGATTTCAAACATTCAATTTTTGTTTGTTTATTTGTTTTAATTTAATTAACCCAGTTTCCAATAGGCAACTACAAATGGAGAGGTACTTAAAATGAGACAGCCTGGACTTGGCATCAGGTTTTGCCTCATTCTCCTCTTTGTCCTTTTGCAAGCTACTGAGTTTCAGTTTCCTCATCTTCACAATGGATTAAGAAGACCCATTTTACTGAATTGTTACAAAGATAAGATTACATATGAAATAGTTCCTAGCACTGTATCTGTTTTATTAGATTATTTATAAATGATAAATACTGAGATAAAATAATGCAAGCAAAACATAGATCCTGTTTTTTAAAGAAAAAGGATCCTAAAACTACACCCACCCAGAATTTAATTGCATTTCATATCTTATGGATATGACTCATTCTGAGTTAGCATTAAACTCACTCTGCCTTACCTGAAATGAGGCTTCCTCTGACTGAGGAAAATAATAACTGCAGTAAAGCAGTACAGTGCCGATAGAAACATTTGTTGTATTTGATACAACGTTAACCTTAACTGTTTTCATTATAATCACCAAATTTAAAACTTTTCCTGTTGTCATTTTTCACTTTTTTTTTTATCAGAGCTCATGTTGGAAAAGATCATATGATTTTTAGAAAATATATTTAGTCGCTGTTTTGGCTGTATAAAACTAGAAATACAGTCATATACTCATTCTGCATTTTTAACACATTGATTAATTTTTCAGAAATGTGCTAAATAAAATAGCCATATAAAGTTACTGATTGAAATATTTAATTGCTTCATGAGATTCGCTTAAATACATAGAAGTCGATGAGCCAAGCTTAATAAACTTAAAATATGCTGTATTTACTCTTCATCAGTTTTCTGAACAGTATTTCCGCTTCCAATAAAAAAAGGAAACTCTCAGTTAATTAGTTCCTCATACACCACAATAAAATTAATGTTTAGGAGTTAAATACCATAAACTTCCTCAGGCATATTTGCTGATGTGTTCCTGTTTTCAGTTAATGTCACATGTTTCATTGTTTAATGGGGGTATCATGTGGATTCCATTATATCTCTCTTGTGCAAAGGGTCTCTGTATCTGGTATTTTAGGAGACTACATGCTAATTTCTGATTTGGCTGTGTCAGCTGACATACAGGTCATTGACAATCAGTGCTGAAACAATCACCAAATCACAAGCTAAAAACCATTGACATGGTACACTTTTATCAAACTGACATAATAGGAGACATGTGTTGTCAAGATCACATACTGTAGGCTTTTTGTAAATAAGCAGAGAGAAGTGGCTGTAATCATATCTTCAGGCTTCAGTGTTTGTGTGTGTTAGAATTATAGTGGCCAACTATTCCCTCTCTACTCCCCACTCTCAAAATTTTGTAAACCAGTGACTTTGGGAACACCTGACTTAGTTGTAGAGCTTTGTAAATATTTACTTTTTTTAAAGAATTGTTTTAGTACCTAAACAGCCAATCATTTAAATTTCCATTTGAGGGAAGTTAGATTAGTGGCTCAAAAATATGAAATGATTGAAAAATGAGAACTGGATTTAAAAATGCATACAACATTCCATGATTATATGGTGACAGCCACCATCCAGTTCTCATGGGAGAAGTGTTTCTAGGTTAATGAAATATATATTTTCTTATTAAAAAAATGGAGTTGATAACATTTTTACAAGATTTATCACTGAAACAAGGGAGATGCCTTTATTGTGGCAGTCATGTTATTATAACTTGATATATTAATAAAAATAATAGCTTATAACTATGCATTATTTATAAAACATAGTCACATTTTAATCATAACTCTGTGAGATAACTGATCTATATTAGCAACCAATCCTCCTCACATATATACACTACCACCACCAAAACATATACACACAAATAAAAAAGTGAAACTCTTTCTTTGATAAATTCCTCAGATTTTATTAGACTGTAACTATAGCTAATTTTTTAATCCATCCTGTTTGCTTTTTAACAATGAATAACATAAGAATGCCATTCAGTTTAAACCTAAAGCCAATTCAGCTCAGTATTCTCTTTTTGACATGATTTTCCTCCTCACAACGTTCATGTATCAAATGAAAAGAGTGGCTAGCACCTCTATGCTATCAGCCAGGAGTCCTCAAAATGTAGTATTACCATATGAATTTGCCACAGTCGAGCCTAATGCTTAGATTTCTGGGTTTATATTTTTGTTGCCACAGCAAGAATGGAATCTCATCTCAGTGGTTGAGTCAGGCTAAGCTCGTCAAACTGAAGTATAAACGCAGAAGAGCAATATATTATTTTATTTGAATAAATGTAACTGTTCACAATACTGGACTATGGCAATCTCCCGTAAGCATGCTCTTGCACTGTAGAAAGCTCCATTAGAAGGCAAATTTTTCTCATAAGATTGATTGGAAACTATGGAAGCAGAAAAATATTTAGTGAAACAGGCTAAGATAACATTTTGCTTCAGACTGTATAATAGATACATATTTTCCATGAGGACAGAAAAAGTCATGCTCTTGGAATATAATATTGTGGAATAGGATACTGCATTTTGTTACAGGTTTAGATGCTGTAAAAGTCCAAAATAATACTAGCTTAAACATGGTAAGAGAATAGTTTTCACTCACATAATAGTCCAAGCATTGCTTATGCGGCAACTCCATGATATCAAGACCTAGGTTTGCTCCCTTACTTACTACTCTGCCCTCCATTAATTGTGGCCTACATCTCATAATCTTAGATAGCTTATCCAGCTACCAAATCCCCATTGCAGCCAATGGAAAGGGAAAAGGCAGGGGAGAAAGAACTACAACCTTTTAAACAGTACTATTTCCCTATTAATTTATTTTGGCTCTATTTTCAAAGAGTATATTCGAACTTTTCTCAAACCTATTTATATGAGGTCTGTCCAGGAAGTATCCAGCCAGTGTTAATATAAGGAGAAGGTTTGAGCAGCATGGATGTAACCTGGCAGCCAAGGCGAATGGACTGTAGTGTGCATGCGTTGACAATGACGTCTTCACAGTAGTAGGCGGTGGGGCGCTAGATGCCACTGAGTGTGCTGTGTGGCCGTGGCATTCAAAATGAGCAAGTAGAGCAATGAATCTGCATCAGATTTTGGGTTAAGTTTGAACATTTCTCTGCGGAAACTATTCGGATGACTCAGAAGGCTTTCAGGGACGATGCAATAAGCAAAGCTCAAATAAAAATGTGGCACAAACGCTTCAAAGATGGTTGAGAATCTATTGAAAGTGATCCACGTTCTGGAAGGGCTGCAACAAACAGCACCTGAGAATGTTGAACATGTACAGCTTAGGTTAAGAGACACTGGGAGAACTGTGTGAGGTCCCAAGGTGCCTGCTTTGAAGGGGACTGAGGCGTCGTCCTATGTACAGTGTTTTTGTATCTTGTATCTTCTTCAGTAAATGTCTCTATTTTTCATATTACATGGCTAGATACTTTCCAGACAGACCTCATATAATTAGCTCATAATCATCTTCTCATTTTTTCTAATATATTAAAGGCAGCACATGCTGAATGCACAAACCTCAAATGATACAGAAGTACAGAAAACAGAAGCTAAAAATTATCTGCCTGTGCTCATACACTCACACTCCTGTAATCCCACTTCCCAGAGGTAACTCCTGTTAATCTGCTGCTTATTTTTCCAGAAGTAAACATAGATATAAATATGTATCTATTATATACATCTGTCATATATCTAGTTATAGATATGTAATATATAGGATGAGAGCATATTTGTATATTATAATAGGCATATGATACATATACTATGTATATATATGGTATGTACTATATAATATAAATGTACATAAGGATATATGCTATATGGACTATAAATTACTTACAAACATAAAAAATGTGTCATGGGCATCTTTCTTCTTCCACACTTTCAGACATAAATTATCCCATATCATATTTCCTTAAGCTGGATATATCATATTTTATTTGGGTTCCCCACCAATGAACACTTAAGTTTGTCTACAACATTTACAGTTCCAAACAATTCAACAATGGATATTTTTGCATGCACATATTTGCCTCCACTGAATTCTTCATGTAACCAGTTCCTTTCCCAGTATATGATCTTTTACTTTAGTTTATTTGTTCCTTTCTGAACATTTTTCCCCTGACAGATTGCCTCTAAAGTCTACTGCTCTCTGAGTCAGTTAATGGAGGATTTAAAACATTCAGATTTGGTCCAAGTTAGCTATGAATAAGTGACGATCGAACTTGTAATCTGAAACTATTAATTTGTGGTGTTAATAAATTCTGTCAGAAAAAAAATTAAACAAGGGGTCAGAATACCTTAGTAGTCTCAGACAGTCCCACTTCATTTTATTCTGTGTCCTTAGGCAAATCATTTTTCTCTCTGTGCCTTGGCTTTTTTGTCTTTCAGGCAGCCACAGTAATGTCTGCCCTTCCCATTTCATAAGGAGATTGTAAAATTCAAATGGAATGAGTATATGCATTTCTAAAGAAGTAAAATCATTGTATAAGTGTAATATAACATTATTTATTAAATATATACTCCCATTTTGAAAATTTAGAATATGTGTCGTAATGAAAAAGATTTGAGGAATTTATTTTAGGTTACTATACTTCTGACCATTCAAGACATTTGCATTATGTATTTTTTTTTTTCATTTTGGGAAGGGAGGGAAAATTTCATAACATTTATTTCCAAAGGTTTAAAATTTATCACTTTAGTAGAAACCTCTAGGCCAAGTCATCCCATATGTATATCCCATAGGCTGACTGTTACAGTGGTTTAGGAAGCTTCGAGTTTTCACCTGTAGACTACAGTCTGGATACACTCCAGGTGGTAAGATGTCTGTCAAAAGCCCTGATTGAGAGAACAGTGGAATGGCTAGAAAAAGGGTGTCAAAAAATTAAATGCTTGATAAGCCTTAATATTAAAAGTAGGAAATGAAAGAGAAATTACAATTGATTTGGTTTACTGTAGCTTATAAGAATGTTCCAAATTCCTACTTTCTAATACTTGAATCATTTGGGATGCATTTTCTCTTTCCATTCATTTCCTCATAAGACACAGAGGCCAAATATAGACACAGTATTCTGATATATCAATAGATCTGATGTAGAAGCAGTTCCTTAATTAATGATTCTCTGAGCAGTTTAAAATGAATTATTGTGCAGTAGTTTAAATGATGCCTTACTAGTAAGGCTGGAATACAGAAGGAAAAGGAGACTTTTTGATTCATTGTCTCCTTTTCATGGATACTCAGATTTCTTAGATAATTAATCCAGGAATTTTCATTGATAATAGAATTCTCCAATTTATGGGCAAAGAGGTGATGAAGAAGAATGCTGTATCTTTTATATGCAGAAATGTCTTCCCACTCTAAGAGGTGTTTCTTAAAAGAGTTCATAAATTAATCTGTTTCTGAACTAGCCAACTAGGTAACTATTAAATTATGATAAAGTTTTCATTTGCTATGCCACATTAAAAAGTCATAAAAATATATTTTATTTTTAAAATCTCTTATTCAAAAAAAATTGGCCTGTAACAAGCAGTTAAGAACTAACAATTACCTCATAATATTTTCTTATAAAATAGCTATATAGTCAAACAAGAGCTAATTTATTAATTTTGCTTTCTCAAATAAAATTCATATGAAATATTTATATTCAGTACTTAACATTCTAGGAAAGTTAATACAAAATGTTAGCATTTCTCATGAAGTTTTAAATGTTAGTGATATTATATTAGTCTAGCAAATCTAAAAAGGCTTTGCAGATTTTTTACATTTAGAAACCCCTTTATCTTAATGTGTATATACCAAATCAGTGGTTCTTGGTTCCTCAAGACAGTTTAGGAGGGAAAATGGTAATAAATTTAACTACTTGCCATGAGGGAGAAAGTATAGCTGAGCTTACTGCATAACGAAGCAAATTTCAACTTGGGTAGATTTTGGAAAGTCTAAAGTGACGCATATTTTAACTTGGTTGGTTTTCAGGAAGTCTAAAATAATATGAAACAATCATGACAAAGAAGGATTTTGTTTTTATTATTTTTTATTTGTATTTATTTTTATATGGAATATCCCTTTTCTAGTAGATAATGACATCATATTAATTCACTGACAAGAATCCATCATATTAATGGATTCTTGTTAGTGAACAGAAATCATTTTAAGACTTCAGAAATGCATATTATTTTTAATGCCAAAGAGGATAAGAATTTATAAAAGAGAAAATTATGGAATATTATAAAAGAATTATTATTGTTTAAAAATATGTTACAAGAGATTCTTTAATTCTTTACCTTCTCTGTGTCCTAATTTCCTCAAATCCCCAAACTCTAGGCCTCTCTATTCCCCTTCATTTTCTATCCTTTTAGTATTTGTAACTGAATACTATGTTTGTTTGAATTAAACCCTATACAAAAAACTAATTTGTTACTTATTTGTATGATAATTTGCTTATAATCTGTTTCTTCTGCTAAACCTTAAGTTTTTGATATGCCAAGAGCTATCTCCTGTATTTGATATTTGTAATTTCTTAATTAAATGAATTCCTCTTTCATTTATTCAGTCAATAAACATTATAAGCCTTAAGTGTGTCAGGCATTATGCTAGGGACTGAAGATGTAAAGATGAGTAACACATAGTCCCTGCCTTTAGAATGCTCATAGTCTAGTTGAGGAAAATGAAATTGATATGGTCTGAATGATTATGTCCCCCTAAAATTCATATATTGAAATCCTAACCATCAAGGTGATGGTATCAGGAGGTAGAACCTTTGGGGAGGTGATTAGGTCATAAGGGCAAAGTCTTTATAAAAGAATCCCCTGAAAGCTGCCTGCCCCTTCCATGATGTGAGGACATAACAAGAAGGCACCATCTATGAATCAAGAAACAAGTGTTCATCAAACACAGAATCTGCTGGTGCCTTGATTGTGGACTTCCCAGCCTCCAGAAATGTGAGAAATAAATGTTTGTTGTTTATAAGCTACCCAGTTTATATTTGGTTGTAGCAGCCCAAATGGACTAAGACAAGAATATAAGCAGTTGTAATATGATAGAGATATGGATAATATTTTAAGAGAAGTCTTTGGAAAGGGAATTAATTTAAATCCAAGAGTGTAGAAGTATCTGTGAAGGATTCTTAGTGTGGGGGGGGTCTCTAACTTAAATACTAAAGGATAAAGGCAAGTAAGCAGTTAAAGAAGTGGTTGGGGTGGAGAGATACAGAAAGAACAATCTAGGCAAATAAAACAGCCTGAAGACTGGAAAGCAAGAGCTAGAATAGGGTGTACATAGACCTATAAACTGGTATTAAGAGTAATCTATAAGGTAATAAATTATGAGTGAGTCATAGTTTGAGGACATAAAAGACCAATACAAGGAAATATTTATAGACGTTATGTGCTGGAAGAAGTAAAAAACCACTGAAAGAAGTAAAAAACCGCTGAAACACAGATTGAAATCATAATGGCTTCCACCCATCCATCCATCCATCCATCTATCCACCCATGTCCAGGCATACTTTTCTTGTTTGCTATTGTATTTTTCAGCCCCTAACACATAGTATATAATCAATAGATATTTACTTCACTTTTTAAATAGAGGAATTAATATTTATTGAGAACCTTTAATAAGTGCCACAGGAAACTGAATAGAGAATTAATTTCTTTAGCAGAGGACTAGAGCCTGGAAGACTATTAGAGAGGCTCTTGTCATAGAAAGAAATGTAAACCTGGGAGTCAGAAGGAACAGTTCTTAGTGATTGGCCATGAAGGGAGGGAGAAATGAAAGATACTTTGATATTTACAGTCCAGGTGACTGGATATCACTATGTGATAACTGAAATACCAGGAGTAGAAGCAGATTTTAGAAGAAAGATGATGAATTAAGTTTTGCACATGTGAAGATTGAGCTTCCTATGGGACAGCTAGGGAGGATTGATCTAAAAAATCAGTGGTAGAGGTCTAAGCTGGAGTCACTGGTTTGGAATATATTAGTTTTTATATAGCTGTTGAACCATAAGATTGGATAAGATCGTTCAGATAAAGTGAACAGAATGAGAACCATAAGATTAGATAAGATCATTCAGATAAAGTGAATAGAATGAGAAAAACCAAGCACCAAGATTGGACCCCAAGGAATACCAATATTTAAGGGATGAGTGAAGGAGGGTAAAACAGCCTGATACAGAAATAATAAAGTCAGCATGAGCAAGGTATGAGGAGAGCATGTTTTAAGAAAGCCAAGGCAGTATATGTATAGAGAAGGGGGGAATCATTAACAGAATTAGCTGATGCAGAAATATGTTCATTAAAATTTGGCAAGTCAGAGCTCATTAGTAAATGTATAAAACTTTTCTAAAAAAGTATATGTATTGAGAACTAACGTGTAGGAAAAAGATTTGAGATTATCACTGAGTGATAGACTAATTTCTAACAATTTAGATGATGAGAGAAAGTA
The DNA here is from genome assembly GCF_020740605.2 of Lemur catta. Taxonomy (NCBI): domain Eukaryota; kingdom Metazoa; phylum Chordata; class Mammalia; order Primates; family Lemuridae; genus Lemur; species Lemur catta. The sequence continues at coordinate 78,945,938 of NC_059133.1, forward strand.
GATAGTGATTTTACAGGAGTTTTTGTTTTTTAGCCTAGGTGGTAATTGCGCATGTATTTAAAGACAAATTGTATACAAATTTCTTACCTTGGCATTTGAAGTCCTCAATAGCCTCTAATCAAACATATAAATATTTCTTGCTACTATATGAAATGGGGTCACCTGCAGGCTAGCTCAGGAAGACATTTTGTTCACTCACTTCTTTGATCCTGGAGTACTTCTTACTTTTAGGCTCATTGATTTATTCATTCAACAAACCTTGTTGAGCAGCTACTTCACAGCAGGCATTGCGACTCATAGGCTTCTCTTATGTTTTCTAGTTCTTATTTTTTATTCAAGGCCTAACTCAAACCCAGCCTTCCACTGATATTTTCCCCAGTGATTCCAGCTTATAAAAATTCTTCCATTCTCTGGTAATTCCTGCCTTTATTATTCATTTAACTGTAATCATATAGTTTTGATACATTTCACTGTCCATATATATATGTTTTATTTTCATAACTGAAAGTGTCACGAAGGCAAGGGTTGACTCTTTTATTTCTTTGTGTTCTCCATATTATAGTAAGAGTTTGATATATGTTAATAGAATGAACATTAAGTGAATATATTATGAAAATTGAAGTATACATTTGCATAATGCTTTAAAAATAGTCATTGTTTTCTAAAACTTAATTTTTTTCTCTTTAAAATACTAATGACTGATACTTGTTAACTGTGGGATCATCCTTGATACTTTTTTAAGTTTGTATGATGGGAATAATATCTATCCTACTATGTTGTTATAAAGATTAAATGAGATTTTACATACATATATGTACATATATTCATATCTATATGGATAAATATATGTGTATATGTATATGTAAAATATTTTTAACAGTACTGAAAGTCAACAAATATTAGCTACCCATATTTCAAATCAGTGGAAGAATAACAAATGATTCAAAAAGGATATTGGAATAATTAAGTAACTATTTTGGGAAAATGATATTTCTTTCTTAAACCATGCCAAAATAAAATAAAAGCTCAAACTATGATTTTTTTCTCAAATTTTTCCTATATCTCTTTCCTCCCATCAAATGGGTTATTAAGTCTGTCTCCCAAAGCTATTCCCTCCTCTCCTTCCCTCCTGATTAGTTCAGATCATTATCATTTCCCACTGATATACTGCAATAGTTTTTAACATGTGTTTGTCTCTAGGCTCTCTCTCTTCCAGTCGATCTACCCCTTGTCACAAAATTGATCTATCTGAAACACAAATCAGACTATGTCACTTTCCTGCTTAAAACCTTTCAGTGTCTTAACATTGCCTTCAAAGTAAAACATAAGGCTCTGCAAGGTACAAGTTGTACTTGCTTCTTTAGCTGCAATAGCTCATCATTCCCTTTGTACATCGGAAACACTGGGGGTAATAAAAGTATCCCTGGATGTAGGAGCCAGTATAGGATAGTGGTTATTGTTATCTCGGCCCTATGAATAGCAGGGAGCTCCTCCCAAGCAAAAGGCATCCACAATTCCTTTATCAGCCCATGACATACAAAAAAGCAACATGAGAGGAAAGAATGCAATTTCCTTCCAAAGTTCCATCTGCAGTTTCCTTGTTAACTTCATTTTGCCTTGGATTCCTACAAAACCTTCTCCACCTAGAAATGAGAGTGGTAAGAGCAGGGTGTTTTCAGTAACTATCTGCAAAGATGATTAATAAGAGCAGTCCTCCTTGCACTAAGTGGTAGATGCTTACTGTATGACTCTCTAACATAAAGAATATATGGAAAGTAGGTGGTGAAATGGTCCTGAAGTATAATTTGGTAGTGAAAGTGGCTATCTTTTATAGCGGTCCCCAACCTTTTTGGCACCAGGGACCATTTTCATGGAAGACAATTTTTCCACAGACAGAGGGGCGGGGGTATGGTTTTGGGATGATTCAAGGACATTACATTTATTATGCACTATATTTCTATCACTATTACATTATAATATATAATGAAATAATCATACAACTCACCATAGGTTGGGACCCCTGTTTGAAGAGATACCTTGACAAATATATCTTCCTTAACTATCTAGTCGCTTTTCAGGTTAAGTTCTTTCTTTGAGGTTCCAAAATACCTTCTACACGCTTCTACTTTGCTTATTGTGTATTTCAATTGGTTGACATGGTGATCCCCTTACTTGATTAAGAACTTCTCTGGGGCAGGGATTGTGTGTGGAAGTGGTGGTGCGTGGGTGGTTTGGGTGTGTGAGTGTATATGTGTGTGTAAGTTTTAATTTTTATATTTCCCAGCACCTAGAGAAGGCAATCTGGTATTTGTCAAGGAGGCAAAACAAAACAAATAAAAACGGTGAAAGGGAAATAAAAAAATGAATCTCCACATTTCAGTGAAGATAATGCCATAAAACTTTCTAGAACTTTCATATTAATTCAGTGGATGAAAGGCTATGTATTGTTGACCTTGATTAAAGCCACGCCTGCTTTTCATAGTCTTCCTCAGCCTAAATAAGCCTGTTAAAAAAATTGTTTTTCTTAGTCTGTTTTATATAGCATAGAAATGAATCCTTCATAGTATTACTGGAGATAATTAATATCAAAATATTCATAACCATAATGCTGATGCAATTAACATGCTTTCAGAAGGGTTATTTAATACTAGCTATATCATTTATGTCAATAAGATACTATAAGCTAGGTTGTATTCTGAAAACAATTGACTAAGATGCCTCGGTATATTTTTTAAGTTTTTGAAAAATTTAAATTTTGAGCTGGAATTTTCCATGGTTGGCCTTGAAATAAGAAGCAAATTAATTTTGGAAAGGCTTAGGGAAAAATTGCTCAAATGGTTAAAACTTAGGAAAGAGTAAATTACTTTTAACTAGTTGAAAGTCAATTTGAATAACTTACACATGGTTGAACTTTAAAAGTCAGAATTTTCCATTATCTGATTTTTACTAAGTACCTCATGAGCTATTTACAAAACAAACCTGTTGTAATATTTCTTTAGTACAGTTAATTGAGGGATGGTGCAAATAGATGACAGCATTTAGTTGAATAAAAGCTCTTTTTTTCCCTGCAACTTCTGAATTTCTCCTTTGCCATCACGAATGACCCCTAACCTTGTTTGTGATGTTTTATAGACTTTGTGTCCATTGTAGAACAGTGACACATTCATGTAATATATTTTTATTTTTTTTAATTGCTGTATTGGAAATTTTCAGTTGTTTTAGTTGTATTTAGTTTGTAATTTGGGGCATGTATCAACCCAACTAATTCTTGATGATCTGGGCCTGAAAAATTGGTAATAAGGTTGACATGTTTTAAGTTACATGTGTTCGTGTGTTAAATGGAGATGGTTGCAATAATGTGGTGCCTCAAACACAAACTTTTTTAAATTGACATTTATGATTATATTAATATATTTATAACTTGGAAACTATATGTGGTTAAAGATATATAATATCCATAGTAGTCTTTTAAAATTCTTGCTTCCAGAAGTCTTCCACAATTCACTTAACACCAAATACATTGATATATGGCTGTATATGGCAAACATGTTATATGAGTTGGTTATGACCACCATAACAAAATACCACCAACTGGGTGGCTCAGACAACAGAAATTTATTTTCTTACAGTTCTGGAAGCTAGATGTCTGAGATCAAGGTGTCAGCAGTGTTGTGTCTTCTGAGGCTCCTCTTTTTGGCCTGTAGATGGCCACCTCTCTGTGTCCTCACCTGGTCATCTCAGAGTCTGTGTTGTTTGTGTCCTAAATGCTTCTGCTTATAGGGATGCCAGTCTTAGTTGATTAAGGCCCACACATGTGACTTCATTTTACCTTAATTGCCTCCTTAGAGGCTTTGTCTCCAAATACAGTCACTTCTGAAGTACTGGTGGAAAGGGCTTCAACATAATTTGCGGGGTGGGGGGCGTGTGGGGGGGTCTCACAAGTCCACCTATAACACATATATGAAATTATTTAGCTTGTATAAACTTTTCATACACAGGTATACCTTGTTTTATTGTGCTCCACTGTACTGCATTTCACAGGTATTGCATGTTCTACAAATTGAAGGTTTGTGGCAACTCTTCATCGAGCAAGTCTACTAGTGCCATTTTTCTAATAACATGCTCACTGGATGTCTCTGTGTCACATTTTGATAATTCTTGAAATATTTCAAACTTCTCCATTATTATCTGTTATGGTGACTTGTGATCAATGATATTTATATTACAATTGTAATTGTTTGGGAGCACCATGAACTGCACCCATATAAGATGGCAAATTCAATCCATAAATGTGTGTGTTCTGACTATTCTACTGACTGGCCGTTCTTCCCATCTCTCTGTCTGTCTCCTTTGGCCTCCCTGTCCCCTGAGACACAACAATATTGAAGGTACTAAATTAGGCCAATGAATAACCCTACAATGGCCTCCACGTGTTGAAGGAAGAGTCACACATCTGTCACTTTCAATCAAAAGCTAGAAATAATTAAGCTTAGCGAGAAAGGTGTGTCAAAAGCTGAAATAACCTGAAAGCTAAGCCTCTTACACTGAACAGCCAAGTTGTGAATGCATAGGAAAAGTTCTTGAAGGAAATTAAAAGTACCACTCCAGTGAACACATGAATGATAAGAAAGTAAAATAGCCTTATTACTGATATGGAGAAAGTGTGAGTGCTCTGGGTAAAAGAACAAACCAGCCACAACATTCCCTTAAGCCAAAGTCTAATCCATACCAAGGCCCTATGTTCAATTCTGTGAAGGCTAAGAAAGGTGAGGAAGTTGTGGAAGAAAAGTTTGAAGTTAGCAGAGGTTCGTTCGTGAAGTTTAAGGGAAGAAGTTGTCACCATAACATAATAGTGCAAGGTGAAGCAGCAAGTTATCCAGAAGATTTGGCTAGGATCATCAATGCAAAGGTGGCTACACACAACACCAGAGTTTCAACATAGTCAAAACAGTCTTCTGTTGGAGGAAGATGGCATCTAGGACTTTCGTAGCTAGAGAGACGGCAGTGCCTGACTTCGAAGAACAGGCTAACTCTCTTGTTAGAGGCTAATGAAGCTGGTGAATTTAAGCTGAAGAAAATGCTCATTTACCATTTTGAAAAATCCTAGGGCTTTCAAGAATTATGCTAAGTCTACTCTGCCTGTGTTCTATAAATGGAACAAAGCCTGGATAACAGCACTTCTATTTACAGCATCGTTTACTGACTATTTTAAGCCCACTGTTGAGACCTACTGCTCAGAAAAAAATATTTCTTTCAAAATGTTACTGCTCATTGACGATGCACCCAGTCACCCAAGAACTCTGATGGAGATGTACAAGGAAATTAATGCTGTTTTCATGCCTATAAACACAACATTCACTCCTCAGCCCATGGATCCAAGGAGTAATTTTGACTTTCAAGTCTTACTATTTAAGAAATACATTTCATAGGTTATCACTGCCACAGATGGTTATTCCTATGATGGATCTGAGCAAAGTAAATTGAAAACCTTCTGGAAGGGATTCACCATTTGTAAATACTATAATGAACATTCATGATTCATGGAAGAAAGTCAAAATACCAATGTTAACAGGAGTTGAGAAGAAGTTGATTTTAATCCTCATGGATGACTTTGAGCAGTTCAAGACTTCAGTGGAGGAAGTAACTACAGATGTGGTGGAAATAGCAAGAGATCTGGAAGTACAAGCTTGGGATGTGACCAAATTCCTGCAATCTCATGATAAAACTTGAATGGATGAGGAGTTGCTTCTTATGGATGAGCAAAAGAAAATGATTTTTTGAGGTAGGATCCAGTCCTGGGGAAGATGCTGTGAACATTGTTGACGTGACAACAAATGATTTAGAATGTTACAAAAACTTAGTTGATAAAGCAGTGGTAGGCTTTGTGAGGATTGACTCCAATTTTGAAAGAAGTTCTACTGTGAGTAAAATTGTATCACACAGCATCGCATGCACAGAAAAATTTTTTGTGAAAGGAAGAGTCAACCAATGAGACCAACTTCATTGTTGTCTTATTTTGAGAAATTGCCACATCTACCTCAGCTTTCAGCCACCACCACTCTGATCATTCAACAGCCATCAACATTGAGGCAAGACCCTCCACCAGCAAAAAGATTGTGCTGCAGGCTCCGATGATCATTAGCAGTTTTTAGCAATAAAGTATTTTTAAATTTAGGGTATGTACATCATTATTCAGACATAATGCCATTGCATACTTCTAGAATATAATCTACAAATAACTATAAAAATTATTTCACAAAAAAAATCCATGTGACTTGCTTTATTGTGATACTTCCATTATTGTGATCCTTGGAACTGAACTCGACGTATCTCTAGGTATGCCTGTATACCTATATACATATACACATGTACACATAGACACTGTGGAATGAGTGTAACATAATAGCTATTCACATATATATGTATATCCAATGGAAAGATAACTATGCTAATTTCACTATACATACATGAATTTAGGAAATGAAAAACAATAATATTCTAATATGTGAATGTTTAAAAATTTTATGGAATAATCTATATTTTCACTAATGAGCTCTAAATATCCACATAATTTGTTATTAACAATTAGATGCTAGTAATGCAAAAGTGCCCAAAACATCTTTGCAGGTGTTTGGCCATCAATCTAAATTTAGGAGTAGTTCTGTCTCTAGGATCAATATCCAGGTCATCTTTAAGACCTCCTACTACTTAACCTCTTTAATGATGCTTGTTAAAACTTTATTCCTCGTCCATTGCCTTTTCATATCCACATGTCTTCAAGACTGGAGTATGAAAAATTTCTCAACTTCCTGCCATCAAGCTCTTTTCCCTCTACTTTGTTCTATCACCTGTCAGTTAAACCAGTTTTCTCTTCATCCCTTTAGCATATTATACTCATGCTTTGATTCATTTCACCCTAACCAGAACATCTCTCCTCTCCTGCCACCTGCAAATCTTCAAGGTCAGGCTCACTCCTAACCTGTCTGGAATTAGTTCTCCCTTAACTCCTATAGCACTCCCTGATGGTCAGTGCTACTCAAATAAGCACTTCATTAGAAAAGATAGGAATGAAATAGAGACCAAGTTTTGTTTTGTTTTATTATTTTTGTCTCCACAGCACCCAGGAGAGTTCTGGTCACATGGTAGATTTTAGACATGTAATTGATTAATTTACAACAGGGAAAATAAATTATATAAAGTGAATTTTCGCTGAAGAGCACCACAACTTCTACACTTTTGCTTTAGTTTTAAGATTATGTTCATTAAATGAGGAATACAAATGAATTACATAGTTTAAGCATTTAAATTGTCAGTTCTAATAGTCATACCATTTTGCTATTTTAGCTGGTTTGCACGAATACAAATTCAGCTTTTAAATATCTAAACTTCAGGTAGTGTTTTGAAGATTAAATATTAAAAATACCAAATGATAAGCAAAGCTCTATCACGTAACATCAGGTGTCCCCTGTCTTTCCTGTGTCGTATGTTTTTTTTTTCCTCTCCTTACTGGATCTTTCTCATTAGCATACAAGCATGCTGTAATTTTTCTGCATTTATATCTTTCTAATAGTTTTCTTGATCACACATCTTCCACTAGCTACTGCAAAACACCTCAGTGGAGTTCTGTTCCAACACTTCTCAAACTCCAGATACATATAAGTTATCTTGGAATCTTGTTAAAATTTAAATTCTTATTCAGAAGTTATATGCTTTCTGCTTTAACAGATTCTCCCAAAACTTAGTGGCTTAAAGCAGCAAATATTTATTTGGACACAGTCGTGCTGAGGAACCTCTGGCTCAGGATCTTCCCCATAGCTGCAGTCAAGATGTTCGCTTCAACTGCATTCGTCTCTAGACTTGACCTGGGGAGGATCTGCTCCAAGCTCCCTCCCTTGGCTTTTGTCAGGCCTCATGACTTTGCTTGCTATTGGCCATTGCTAGGTGGGCCTCTCCATAGGGCAGCTCGCAGCCAAGTGGCCAAGGGAAGGACATGGTGGGTGGGAGGGACGACACAAGGAGAAGGGCAAGCAAGACAGAGCCAAAAATCTTTCTGTAACCTAATCTCAAAAGTAAAATCTCGTCACTTTTTTCCATATTCTGTACATTAGAAGACAGTTACTAGGTCCAGCCCACACTCAAAGGGAGGGGATTACACGGGATATAAATACAAGAAAGTGGGAGTCATTGGAGGTGCTAGCTTAGAGCCTACATGCCACAGTGCAGGGTGGGCTCTGAAATTCTGCATTTCTATCAAAATCCAAGGTGATGCCAATGCTCCTTCACAGAGATTCTCACTTTCAAAAGCAAGGATCTACACTTCTGCCTCCAATTCCTTTCGTCATGTAATCATCTATGGATCACACTGTCTCTGATTAGGCTTTGTCACCCTCCACACCACTGAAACTGCCCTTGTTGAAGTTACCAATGACTTCCACATTACTAAATCCAACGTTTTAAAAACTTGATCACTCTTTCTGAAAGTCTTTCTTTACTTGGCTTCTGGAACACCAGATTTACATTTCTTCTCAGTCTCTTCTGCTAGTACCTATCTCCCTGACTATAAATGTTAATGTGTCCCACAGTCCAGTCCTTGCACCTCTTCTTTAGTAGCTGCAGTTAACTCCTATTTGGTCTCATCAAGGCTAACAGCTTTAAGTTCTAGATATATGCTAACCACTCTCAAATTTATGTAGACTTTTCCCCTAAAGTCCTAACGTGTTTATCAAGTGATTAAAAAACACCTCTAGTTGGATATCTAATAGTAATGTCAAACTTAGTGTATCTAAAACAGAACTGTTTTTCCCCCCACGCCCCACCCTAGGACCCCCTTAGCGATCTTGCTCTTCTCAAACATGTTTACAAACCCAGTAAACAGTACCACTCTTCAATCAGTTGTTGAAGGGAAAAGGCTGGAAATGATCCTTGAGTCTCCTCTTACTCTCATTTGTAACAGTCATTAAGTTTTACCAGTTGTACCCCTTAAATATCACTTGAATCCCCCCTCATGCTCTATCCCACTGTCACCACCCACAGTCCAGACCATTATTCACTATTATACCGATTTCTGCCTCTATTTACTAGTTGATTGCAGCTTCCAACCTCTAGCCCAAGTGATCTTACTCAACTAGAGTGTTTTCCACATTCATGGTTTCCTTTACCCTATAGGATAAAGTTTATATTCTTTAATGTTGTTTATAAAACCATATGTAATATGGTACCTGACTCCCTCTTCCATCCTTGTACTCTGTGCTTCAGCAATACGGGGACTGGGCTATGGCGTAATACTTCTGTGTGACTCTAAATCTTCATGAAGTCATTTCCCTGCCTGGAACTCTCCTCCTTTCCTTCTTTGCCTGGCTAGCTTTCACTTAATTCACATTTCAGCTTAAACATGACTTTTTGCTGGAGGCAGTCTTTGACCTCTTGATTAGGTTTGGGGCACCTACAGTATAGTCCATAGCAGTATGTACTTCCCTGGTTTAACTGTCAATATATTTTGTAGCAATCATTTAATTACTTTTTCTCCCACTAACCTATAAGCTTTGGGAAGGCCAGACACACAGAGGTAGATCCAGGTATTGAAGCCAAAAGCATACAATTTGAGGGACATTCTTTAGAATAAAAATACAAAAATTTTAGACACATACCCTTAGATACAAAAGTGAATATTCATTTATAACAAGAAATCACAACAAAGTATAAACTTGAGAAGACTGACAAATAGAAAAATATATGACAAATATAAAAATATATCATGAACACGCTATCAGGGTCCCTTCCTAGAAGCCCAAAGCTTAAGCTTCCTTAAATTCCTAGTAAATCTACATCTGCACCCCAGTCTTTTTCAAAGCTCTATTTCTAGTACCAAGAGCAGTGCTCAACACCCAACAGGTCCTCAATAAATATTTTTGAATGAGTATATATTTGAGTTATTTTAAGTTATATTTTCATGCATGTAAAATTCAACAAGTTTTTCCTAAATTGGATTCCTAAAAAATATTTTATATATTACTAAATTGTTCTTATGATTATTATTTTTAATTATTTGGTGTGGTCATATTTCAGATGACAAATAATGTACATTACTAATTATATTTGTTAGCATATCATTGAGCTTTATGCAAAATGTCTGCTGTATCTCCTTATTAATTAGAATAAAACTCTTGATTTGCATCAAAAATATGCAGAATGATCTGTTTGTGTATATATATTAATGTTTGTGTGTGTCTGTGTTTTTATAGATCATATAATATTAAAACTTCAAGATTAGTTTTATGATTTTTTTTAGATAAAATCCTTTGAGGGGAAGCCATCTATTTTCTGTTTTTTTTATAATATACTTTTGTAAACATTTATCTCAGGAATAGTAAAGATGACGGTATTTTACATAACTTAAAAAACAGAAAAAATATTTACTATGATTTTATCCGCATGGTATTACTTGAATCAAGACAATATCATAGCTTAAATTTAAAAGATAAGCAATTTTGCTTAAATCTTTAGAGGTTAATTTGTTAATATAAAAGTAAGTTTAGTTAAGTTCCATTTATAATAAGACTATAAATTTGCTGAGGAGTTGCTGTGTTCATATCAAGATTGTGTGTGTGCGTGTGTGTGTGTGCAGCCCTCTGATCAATGTGCACTTTTTCCCCCATTTTCATAAATACATCATGAAAAAAGGATGAGGTTTCCGCCTTAATTGCTTGTGCCTTTTATTCACATTCCTCTCTCAGCCAGAATTGTGAAAAGAGTGTTAGTAAAAGGCTGCACAATAGAGCTTTTCATTAGGCCTCAGCAAGGCACACAAAAGAAGGCTTTTGGAAAGAGTGAATGCATGAGTTTAATTTGCAGGTGGAGAGTAGATAAAAGGTGCTGACGCCTCTATTATTCTCTTACTTAGGTGACCCTTACCCTGTTCAGCTGATCCCAACTACCATGGCAGCTGCTGCCGCAGCAACACCGGGCTTAGGCCCACTCCAACTGCAGGTAAGTCAGGAAACAATACAGAGGAGACAAAGGTTAAGTAAATATGGAAAACAGCGATTATTGTGTTAAAGCAAAATAAAACTGACTAGTGATATTTGTCGCACACTTTGTTGTTTTAAAATTTATTTGTGCTGATCCTCAACCAAAAGTTGAGATGTTGATTCTTTTAATTTTTAGTTCTGTTTTCTGTACTTGAGAGAGCTTATTGTAGTTTTGTTATTGCCTGATATGATTTAAAAAAGTGAGCTGTAGTTTTACTTTGATTAGTATGTGCCATAATTTTGTCACACGATGGTCTCCATCAAGAGAAGAAGAACAAAAAAACCTGCAAAAGATATTGAAACATACACTTGTGGGCCAAGGCTACTTAACAAAAAATGCCTTTAAAATTGTTCAAGATACCTTGTATTGCTGAAGCACTTTGTAAGTCTCTTTGTTCTCCTGCTAATGTCAGCTCAGTTGGTCAACCAAGAAAAAATAGACCAAATAAGTGATGCCTAAATGAGCTCAACTTTATCTCAGACATCCCAATTAAGACCTTTATAGCCCTACAGAATGTGTACATATTCCCATATAGGAATGTCAATGATAACTTTACCAGATGTCCAAGTGATTTTAGAAATTTTGTCTCTGAGGTTGAAAAGAGAATCAATAAAATTATAGCGAAGGTCACTTTCATTAACTATTTAAATTTTTGAGTCAGCATTCCATAAAATAGTTCATAGTTTCTGTTGTTATAGACCTTCTAATTATGTAATTAATAGGAATAGAAGATCATCTAGTAATAGGATTAATCTCCTCTTATGAGAATTTTTGTATGTTCTTTAGCCCGAAAGACACAGTATGCCTGTGAAGCTAGATATAAAGCAGTTGCGCTTAATAAAATTAAATTGTATACATGAAAGCGCATTATCACAATAGATGATCTTAGTCTGTAAGGAAAATATAGATTTATATTGTAGCGTCAAGACACAGATACATCTGGTCTGCACATGGGTTTGTCAGAAGACCTGGTGGGTTTCCGAAAGGCCAGTTGAGTTTCACAGGAGGAACTACCAGTGTGAAAGCTGAGACATACTGTGTTCTACAGAGGTTAATCACATTCATTTCTATTCTACCTTGTCTACGAAAAGCTGCACTGTGACTGTCTGTTTCTTTGAGCTGGAAATACCTTGGGCAGTGTTAGAGCCATGGGGACAATAAAAGTAACATAACATTTGTTATCCTTTGAAATGATGTCTGGGGAATAACTATAACATGGAAAAGTGATTATCATAGGTAAAATTAAAAAGCATAATGGAATTAAAGGAAAGAGAGAAGAATATCCAGCAATAGATTTGAACATGGGAATAGGAGTTTTAGAGATTTAGGATGTCAGTTTTCAAAGCAAGTTAGACATTCTCCTTTCACCACTGGATGAGGAGTGAGAGGAAGTGAGGGCAGTTGTAAGCAACTGCTATGTTTTGTTGCAGGACTTTAACAGAAAGCGGCTGTGTTAAGGAACAATCTAAACTTCTCTTCCTGTAGAGATAATATGATAATATTTGATACAAGTTAAGTTTTATTT